>NC_141875.1:496708930-497011960 GCF_056163025.1 Triticum urartu | reverse complement strand
TAACGAACAAGAACAAATATCCACTGCCGATGATCAATGATTTGTTTGACCAGCTGCAAGGAGCTAAGGTGTTTTCAAAGATCGATCTGCGATCTGGATATCACCAGCTGAAGATTCGAGAGAAGGATATACCAAAGACAGCATTTACCACAAGGCACGGGTTGTATGAGTATACTGTCATGTCATTTGGACTGACTAACGCCCCTGCCTATTTCATGAGCATGATGAACAAGGTGTTCATGGAATATTTGGATAAGTTTGTTGTGGTGTTCATTGATGATATAATGGTATACTCGAAGAATGAGGAGGACCACAAAGAGCATTTGCGTTTAGTTCTCGAGAAACTCAGGGAACACCAGTTGTATGCCAAGTTTAGCAAATGTGAGTTTTGGTTGAAGGAAGTCGGATTCCTTGGACATGTTATATCAGGAGAAGGTGTAGAAGTAGATACCACCAAGGTTCAGTCAGTCACTGAATGGTTGGCACCCACTTCAGTTAGCGAGATCCGCAGTTTTCTTGGACTCGCAGAATACTATCAGAGATTCATTGAGAATTTTTCCAAGATTGCAAAATCAATGACGGAGTTATTGAAGAAGGATACCAAATTTAAATGGACGGAAGAATGTGAGGCAAGTTTTCAGGAGTTAAAGAAACGTTTAACTACAGCCCCAGTGTTGATTCTGCCGGATATACACAAGGAGTTTCAAGTGTATAGCGATGCCTCTCGCGTAGGACTTGGAAGTGTGCTTATGCGGGACGGAAGAGTTGTTTCGTATGCCTCACGGCAACTAAAACCGCACGAATTGAATTATGCCACGCATGATTTGGAGTTAGCAGCAGCAGTGCACGCGTTGAAGACTTGGAGACATTACCTTATTGGAAACCGTTGTGATGTGTACACGGATCATAAGAGTTTGAAGTACATTTTCACACAGAAGGAGTTGAACCTTAGGTAGAGGAGATGGTTGGAGCTTATAAAGGATTATGACATGAAGCTTCACTATCATCCAGGCAAGGCCAAAGTCGTAGCAGACGCTTTGAGTCAGAAGAGTTATGCTAATATCCTAGTGAGCACGGGATTGCCAAAGGAGTTAGCAAAAGATCTCAGGGAACTTTGATTGGAGATTGTTCCTAGAGGTTTTGTTGCAACAATGGAAGTTCAGTCGAAATTGTTAGGAAAGATCCGAGAAGCTCAGAAGGATGACGAAGAGATTGCTAAGATAAAGGAGAGAATGGGCAAAGGAAAGGCCAAAGGTTTTCGTGAGGATGAACACGGCACCTTATGGTTTGAGGACCGTATTTACGTGCCCAATAACACAGAGATCAGGAAGGTAATACTTCTGGAGGCTCATGACTCACCATACTCGATACAGCCCGGAAACACCAAGATGTATTTGGATTTTAAGGAACGTTTCTGGTGGACTGGTATGAAGAAGGATATTGCTGAGTATGTAGCCGTATGTGATGTATGTCAAAGAGTGAAGGTTGAGCATCAAAAGCCAGCAGGATTGTTACAGCCTATGCTGATACCGGAATGGAAGTGGGATAAACTTGGCATGGATTTTATCACTGGATTACCCAGGACCAAATCAGGATATGATTCTATACGGGTGGTAGTTGATCGCTTGACCAAAGTGGCTCACTTTATCCTAGTGAAAATCACCTATACAAGTGCGAAGTTGGCCAAGATATACATGACCAGGATCGTATGTCTGCATGGAGTTCTGAGGAAAATTGTATCAGATAGAGGAACACAGTTTACCTCAAAGTTTTGGCATCAGCTGCACCAGACTTTGGGAACGAGATTGGAGTTCAGTACAGCATTCCACCCGCATATGGATGGACAGACCGAGAGAGTCAACCAGATTCTGGAGGATATGTTGAGAGGTTGTGCACTAGATTATGGATCTAGTTGGGATGACAATTTACCCTATGCGGAGTTCTCATACAACAATAGCTATCAAGCCAGAAGATGGCATCGTTCGAAGCCCTGTATGGACGGAGGTGCAGAACACCGTTGATGTGGGATGAAGTTGGAGACCGACAGTTTTTGATCAAGGAGTCGGAAGAAAAGGTTAAGTTGATCCGAGATAGATTGAAGGTAGCTCAATCCAGATAGAAGAGTTATGCAGATTCGAAACGCAAGGAAATAACCTATGAAATTGGAGACAGAGCATATCTGCGAGTGTCACCCCTGCGAGGAGTGAAACGTTTTGGAGTTAAGGGAAAGTTAGCCCCGAGATTTGTATTACCGTATCAAATTTTGGAGCGTATGGGAGAAGTTGCCTACAAGTTGGAGTTACCTGAAAGACTGTCAGGAGTTCACGATGTGTGTCATGTTTCACAGCTGAAGAAGTGTCATGCTAAGATGGCCCATATACCGCTAAGAGATACAGTGCCCTTGGAGGTGATTCAGTTGGACAGTGATCTGACCTATGAGGAGAAGCCAGTCAGGATTCTTGAATTTGCCAGCCGAGTCACCCGCAGCAAGGTTATCAAGTTTTGCAAAGTTCAGTGGAGCCACCATACCGAGGATGAAGCCACCTGGGAACGAGATGATGATCTTCACAAATACCACCCACACCTATTTTTCTAGCCAACCCGAATCTCGAGGGCGAGATTCATCTTAAGGGGGGTAGGTTTGTAACATCCCAAATTTCCAATTTGGAATGTTATACATAGATCATTCATGCATATCATATTTTGCTGCATTTCATTTCGTGATCCTCGAAATCCTAAGCAACTCAAGGACCCTCGGAGAGAGTTGGGGATTTCCCTGTTTTCATATTTGAATTTTATCAAATATTGAAACGAGGATTTTTGGTTTTAATTATTTTTCTCTCTTAAAATATTTCATATTAAAATATATGAGAGGAGATAATATGACTTCTCCAAAATAAATGAAATATTGGAGGAAAAATATTAAGGGCCAATTCCAGTTATGCCCCTAACTCGAACCCACTACTCAGTTTTGCCCCTAATTTTCAGGTATGCTCAGTTTTGCCCCTCCGCCGTTAGTGTCACTTATAGAAATGCCCTTTTGCGTCGTTACCGTCCAGTCAAAGTACTTTGACCATCCAGAAAAAAATAGCAAAAAAATCAAAAAAATATGAAATTTGGTGGGATCGAAGATAGTCATGTCCGCAAGGCGCGTGCACATTTTTGTGTTGGTTGGACACTCCGGGAGCTCGTGGCAAAGGAAAACAAAAATAATTTATGCCTATGAACAGTAAATTCGAAAAAAATAGCAAAAAAGTTCAAAAAAATTTGAATTTATTTGGCGTCAAAGAGGCTTGAGTGCACAAAGTGCTTGCAAGTTTTGGTGATCAAATGACGTACGGGGCGCTCTAGAGAAAAAAAACAAAATAGTGTATTTTTTCAAAGTTTTTTTGAGCTAAAATTTGTTTTTTTTCTCCACGAGCTCCTACAATGTCCAAACACAACAAAAACGTGCACACATATTGCGCACCTGAATATCTTGAGTCCCACGAAATTTCATATTTTTTTGATTTTTTTTCTATTTTTTTTGAATTTACTGCTCGCATGCGTACAAAATTTATGTTTTCCTTTGACACGAGCTCCCGGAGTGTCCGAACGGCATGAAAATGTGCACGCGCCTTGCGGACATGACTATCTTCAATCCCACCAAATTTCATATTTTTTTGATTTTTTTTGCTATTTTTTCAGGACGGTCA
This sequence comes from Triticum urartu, assembly GCF_056163025.1. Lineage (NCBI taxonomy): Eukaryota > Viridiplantae > Streptophyta > Magnoliopsida > Poales > Poaceae > Triticum > Triticum urartu. The sequence continues at coordinate 497,008,265 of NC_141875.1, read as the reverse complement.
AAGACCTTTGACCGGATGGTAACGGCAGAGAAGGGCATTTCTATAAGTGAAACTAACGGCGGAGGGGCAAAATTGAGCATACCTAAAAATTAGGGGCAAAACTGAGTAGTGGGTTCGAGTTAAGGGCATAGATGTAAAAGTACCAAATATTAAAATCAAATGTTTGTTTTTATTCGGAGTTTATTGCTATTTTATTTGAATTAGAAAAATTGCATGTTTTTAAAAATATATTTTAGGGCCAAGAAAATGTTCATCTTGTTCTAAATATTTTATTTAGACGGTGAAAATTTGTTTTGGCATATTTAGATTTTTATTTTATTTTCTAGGATTTATTTAAGTTTCGGCGAAATTATTTAAAAAAACTCTCCAACGCCGGTTGGGCCGGAGCCCAGCCGAGCCGGCCCACCTCCCCATGCCTCGTCTCCCTCCACGAGACCGGGAGGCCGCCACCGCCCGAAGCCGAGTCCGGCCGGGACTCTCCCGCGCCGCCTTGCCCCCTCCCCAAACAAGCCCCCTCCTTTTATAGCGTCGCGCCCCTGCCCCGACTCCACCACCACCCGCCAACCCCGCTGCCTGCCTCGCCCCGCCCATCGCAGCGCCGCACATCCGCCGCCTGCCGCGCCCCGCCGCAGTGCCTCCCCGCCGCCGCCCGCCGCACGGCCCGCCGCCCCGCAGCCCCACCCGGACCCCGCGGACACCGCCGGACCTCACCGGAGCCCTGCCAAGGTAGTCGCCTCGACGCTGCCGGTTTTGAGAGAAAAAACTGATCCGGTTTTTGTAGAAAACCCTAGGTTTTTTTAATAGATTGGTTTTATTTTTTTCCGGTTTAGTTTATCGAGCGGACGTTCATCCGTACATTCGTTTTAACGAACGGCGTTCACTCGTTAGCCGTAGACAGCGGACGTTCGTTTGTTAGCCTGTTCGTCAGTTTTTCTTTTTCTCGGATTTTCCGCGATTATTTTTTATCGCGATTCCTGACCCAATTTTTGTTTTAGTTTATCTTTTCGCTCATTTATCGGAATCAGGCGATTCAAGCGCCTAGGTCTTCATCTCGAGACCCTGTTTCTGTTTAATCAAATTGAACAAGATTTTGGTACTTTAAAATTTGACTTAGGTCCAGATTAGTAATCGGATCTTGTTTCTTTCGCAATTTGAGTCTCATTGCTCCGTTTGATTTGATTCTTTTTGCAAACCGGAGTTCTTAAGTTGAACTTTCTGGTTAGATCTTCTTATTTGAGTTTTACCCATGCTTCTTTGCTTGATTGCTTATGCATGCTATTGTTTGTTTGCGATAGAGCACCCGGAGTGTGAAGCGTGCTACTATGAGTCTCTAGGTTTTGCGGATCATCAGCAAGGCAAGTAACACTTTGATCATATCCCTTTCATACCCAGTTTTTATGCATTAGTTACAATCCTCGAATACTTCATGGTTAGGACTTGATAACATGTGGGTACTGGAAAGTAGTTGATGAGGTAGGAACCTATTGCCCTGCATTGAAACCTTGGGAGTTACTTCTACATTATGCTTATACTGCTATACTATGCTCGTAGACGTGCATTGGGTTTGAGTGAATCCATGACAGATGTGAGATTATTAATTAATGGTTCAACTTAAGGTGGCAACTTAAATACACATCTGGGTGGATTGTTTGGTGGGCATCTGGAGAATCCAGTGTTGTCCTAGGATATCCCGGAGTACCCGTGTGATAATCCTAAGGTCCGCCACCCAGGATCAAAGGGAAATGAGATATTTCATGCTAGAAACTTCCGTGTGCAGCCACAAGCTATTATGGGCTCTAGCATAGTTGAGTAAGTTGCGTGAAGCACTTGAAGAGATAGACTAGCAGGTAGTGGGTTGTAGGAGGTATAGTCTATCCGGAGTAGAGATTTAATGCTTCTGAAAGACTGTGTCTCAGTCATCCGTTTTCTCAAACACCATGTAGTGCGAGAACTCCAACGGAGGAGATCGAGTCTTGTGGGGGAAAGTGTGCAAACCTCTACAGAGTGTATAAACTAATCATGGTTAGTCGTGTCCCTGATTATGGACAATCTTGAGTATCTAGTACTTGGATTATCATATGTATCTCGTCACTCTAAATTAATATTGTTGCGTTGATAATTACTTTTAATTGGGATTGAGTTGGAGGAACCTTCTCAATGATGTTTCAACTACCATGATAGTTAAATAAAATCTATTCCTTTGTTGTAGGGAAAAATTGGCTTTTCGCAAAACTATAACCATAGAGCTTTCCACCAGCCAAATATGCATGTACTGATAGCATTATTCTGTTCTTGCTCTACTGTGTTACATTGCCAACATATTCCATGTGCTGGCCCGTTTTCGGGCTGCAACGTATTATGTTGCAGACTTTTTAGACGAGGAGTAAGGTTCGTTAGGTCGTTGCCGTGCAGCTCAGCTATGTCGTTGGAGTTGCTGGACTCACTTTATCTTCCAAGCCTTCCGTTGTTATCGTATTAGATGGCCTTAAGCCATATTTATTGTAATAACTTCTCTTTTGAGACATTCGATGTAATAAAGTGTGTGATTGCTACTCTGTTATAAATCCTCGAGTATTGTGTGTGTCAGCATTACCGATCCAGGGATGACACTGAAGCACAGAGACTTGACCGTTTGAGGTCGGGTCGCTACAAGATGGTATCAGAGCACACGTTGAGTGTAGGACACGACCACTAAGCTAAAAGCCCTGGATCACTATTCTCTTCTCATTTCTGACTCCTCTCCAGTTTCTATTCTTTAGGATGGCGGACGTAAGGAACAAGTTTGCACAACCGGATGAAGACGCACCCTTTGGACGACACTTGAAGGAAGTCACTAGGTACCTGAACATTGGAATACCAAGCTTCACCGGGACTTAGAACGCCACTTTACCAGAAGAGGGGCGATGGATGATTCAAGTTCAAGTTCCAGGAAGGACATTCACGCCAGCCAGTAAGTCCATAGAGTTTTCCTTCGATGCACCAACCTGGAGTCTAGGAAAGAGTATGGCAGCTCACATCACCATGAGACGCATTGGAGAAGTTTACCATAAGGAGCTTAAGGATACTATCTACCAGATTTGTGGGCGCCGAGACGAGCAATGGGAGATGATCAGCACCAGGAAGGATAGATCAATTGTAGCTTTCATCCAGGAGTTAAACCAGCACATTCGTCGCCAGGAGAACCAGATGTGCGCAGGAATGATAGATCTGAAGAAGGAGATGACTAGGATCACGGACCTGGAGGAAGAACTCAAGGAAACACATGAAGATTATGAGGAGGAAATCGTCGTACTAGTGGAGAAGAATGACGATCTGGAAAGGAAGCTAGGAGTACTCATGGGAGACCCCGCACTAGGAGGAGAAGACGAAGAACCCAAGGAGATTCGTCCGAAGGACTACGTCATCATCGACGACACCGACTCGGACCCCGACGATAGCGATGATGACTATGAAGATGAAGCTGGAGCAGATCTTATGGAGTCTTCAACCGAGCAATATTTCTAGTAGACCACTACATCAGTAGTAGTATTCCACCATGTATATAGTATAGTCCGACCACTTTTGTAACGATAGTTAGATCGATTGTATGCCCTTGCTTGATTGATTGAGTGAAATGATTGTGTCTGTCTCATGTGCATATGGGTAGTGTTTTTCTCGTTAGACCTCATTCTATTCTATTCCCTCTAAACCCATCAGATGCCTCCGAGACGTGACCCCGGATTTACTTTCCCACCGGAGCTCACTCAGTTGATCCAGCAGCAGAATACCCTGATGCAGTTGTTAGTTCAGAACCAAGGTAACAACAACAACAACCCACCGCCACCACCACCAGTTGAAAACTTAGCCCACTTCCTGAGGTTGCAGCCGCCGGTGTTTTCTAGTAGCACCGAGCCGATAGTGGCAGATAATTGGCTCCGCAGGATTGGAAGGGAGTTAACCACTGCAGGATGTACAGATGCTGAGAAGGTGCATTTTGCTGCACATCAGTTGGATGGACCAGCAGCCTCATGGTGGGAGAATTACACTGTCACCTATCCTATAGCCACTGTTACATGGGACTAGTTTCAGCAAGCTTTCCGTACAGCCCATGTCTCAACTGGAGCTATGAGTATGAAGAAGCATGAGTTTCGTAACTTACGCTAGGGGAACCGTACTGTGGCTCGGTACGCGGATGAGTTTAGCAAGGTATCTCGCTATGCCCCCGATGATGTGGCCACAGATGTCGCAAAGCAGGAGAAGTTTATGGAAGGGCTGAATGATGAGATGAGCATGCAGTTGATGGTGGCAACATTCAACAACTACCATGAGTTGGTAGATAAGGCTCTTATGATTGAAGGGAAGCAGCAGCAGATTGAGAGCCGTAAGAGGAAGTATGGACAAGGAAGGTATAATTCAGGAGCTCAGCAGAAGCCTCGCCTAACCCCCAAACTCGGGAGGACTTGTTCATAACCATGGAGGCCACACCCACAATGGAGGAAGCATTGATTGTGTTAGTAAGTCAATTTGTCTCACCACCCCTGAGGGAAAAAGGATTAAGTATGTATCTAGGCATGCGCCTAGGAGTAGCCAAGTGAATACCCTCACGGGAATTGTTCAGGAGGAAGTGCCTGTACTGAAGGATTACCCGGATGTTTTTCCAGAGGAGTTACCAGGCATGCCACTGGATCGAGACATGGAGGCCACACCCACAATGGAGGAAGCATTGACTGTGTTAGTAAGTCAATTTGTCTCACCCCCCCTGAGGGAAAAAGGATTAAGTATGTATCTAGGCATGCGCCTAGGAGTAGCCAAGTGAATACCCTCACGGGAATTGTTCAGGAGGAAGTGCCTGTAGTGAAGGATTACCCGGATGTTTTTCCAGAGGAGTTACCAGGCATGCCACTGGATCGAGACATCGAGTTTTTGATAGAGTTGTTGCCAGGCACCGGGCCTATATCAAAGAGACCCTATCGGATGCCCGCGAATGATCTGGAGGAGATCAAGAAGCAGATCAAGGAGTTATTAGAGAAAGGTTACATTCGGCGGAGTTCATCACCATGGGGAGCCCCAGTGCTTTTGGTGGAGAAGAAGGATAAGTCCCTAAGAATGGTTGTTGATTATCACGCGTTAAACAAGCTGACGATCAAGAACAAATACCCACTGCCGATGATCAATGATTTGTTTGACCAGTTGCAAGGAGCTAATGTGTTTTCAAAGATCGATCTGCGATCTGGATATCACCAGCTGAAGATTCGAGAGAAGGATATACCAAAGACAGCATTTACCACAACGTACGGGTTGTATGAGTATACTGTCATGTCATTTGGACTGACTAACGCCCCTGCCTATTTCATGAGCATGATGAACAAGGTGTTCATGGAATATTTGGATAAGTTTCTTCTGGTGTTCATTGATGATATAATGGTATACTCGAAGATTGAGGAGGAGCACGAAGAGCATTTGCGTTTAGTTCTCGAGAAACTCAGGGAACACCAATTGTATGCCAAGTTTAGCAAATGTGAGTTTTGGTTGAAGGAAGTTGGATTCCTTGGTCATGTTATATCAGGCGAAGGTGTAGCAGTAGATCCCACCAAGGTTCAGTCAGTCACTGAATGGTTGGCACCCACTTCAGTTAGCGATATCCGCAGTTTTCTTGGACTCGCAGGATACTATCGGAGATTCATTGAGAATTTTTCCAAGACTGCAAAACCAATGACGGAGTTATTGAAGAAGGATACCAAATTTAAATGGACGGAAGAATGTGAGGCAAGTTTTCAGGAGTTAAAGAAACGTTTAACTACAGCACCAGTGTTGATTCTGCCGGATATACGCAAGGAGTTTCAAGTGTATTGCGATGCCTCTCGCGTAGGACTTGGAAGTGTGCTTATGTAGGACGGAAGAGTTGTTTCGTATGCCTCACGACAACTAAAACCGCACGAATTGAATTATGCGACGCATGATTTGGAGTTAGCAGCAGTAGGCATGCGTTGAAGACTTGGAGACATTACCTTATTGGAAACCGTTGTGATGTGTACACGTATCATAAGAGTTTGAAGTACATTTTCACACGGAAGGAGTTGAACCTTAGGCAGAGGAGATGGTTGGAGCTTATAAAGGATTATGACATGAAGCTTCACTATCATCCAGGCAAGGCCAAAGTCATAGCAGACGCTTTGAGCCAGAAGAGTTATGCTAATACCCTAGTGAGCACGGGATTGCCAAAGGAGTTAGCAGAAGATCTTAGGGAACTTCGATTGGAGATTGTTCCTATAGGTTTTGTTGCAACAATGGAAGTTCAGTCGACATTGTTAGGAAAGATCCGAGAAGCTCAGAAGGATGACAAAGAGATTGCTGAGATAAAGGAGAGAATGGGCAAAGGAAAGGCCAAAGGTTTTCGTGAGGATGAGCAGTGATTCGGTTGGATAGTGATCTGACCTATGAGGAGAAGCCAGTCGGGATTCTTGAATTTGCCAGCCGAGTCACCCGCAGCAAGGTTATCAAGTTTTGCAAAGTTTAGTGGAGCCACCATACCGAGGATGAAGCCACCTGGGAACGAGAGGATGATCTTCGCAAAGACCACCCACACCTATTTTTCTAGCCAACCTGAATCTCGAGGGCGAGATTCATCTTAAGGGGGGTAGGTTTGTAACATCCCAAATTTCCAATTTGGAATGTTATACATAGATCATTCATGTATATCATATTTTGCTGCATTTCGTTTTGCGATCCTCGAAATCCTAAGCAATTTGTTTTCATATTTGAAATTTATCAAATATTGAAACGAGGATTTTTTGTTTTAATTATTTTTCTCTCTGAAAATATTTCATATTAAAATATATGAGAGGAGATAATGAATTCTCCAAAATAAATGAAATATTGGATGAAAAATATTAAAATCAAATATTTTTCTATTCGGAGTTTATTGCTATTTTATTTGAATTAGAAAAATTGCACGTTTTTCAAAATTGCATTTTAGGGCCAAGAAAATGTTCATCTTGTTCTAAATATTTTATTTAGATGGTGAAAATTTGTTTTTGGCATTTTTAGATTTTTATTTTATTTTCTTGGATTTATTTAAGTTTCGGTGAAATTATTTAAAAAATATCTCCAGCGCCGGCTGGGCCGGAGCCCAGCCGAGCCGGCCCACCTCCCCGCGCCTCGTCTCCCTCCAGGAGGCCACCGCCGCCCGAAGCCGAGTCCGGCCAGAACTCTCCCGCGCCGCCTTGCCCCCTCCCCCAAGCAAACCCCCCTCCTTTTATAGCGCCGCGCTCCAGCCCCGACTCCACCACCACCCGCCAAACCCCGCCGCCTGCCTCGCCCGTCGCAGCGCAGCACCGCCGCCGCCTGCCACGCCACGCCGCAGCGTCTCCCCGCCGCCGCACTGCCGCCGCGCCGCACCTCCCCGCCGCCGCATGCCGCGCCGCACCGCCCGCAGCCCCACCCGGACCCAGCGGAGACCACCAGACCTCACCGGAGCCCCGCCAAGGTATTCGCCTCGCCGCCGTCGGTTTTGAGAGAAAAAACCGTTCCGTTTTTTAGAAAACCCTAAGTTTTTTTTGAATAGATCGGTTTTATTTTTTTTCCGGTTTAGTTTATCTAGCGGACGTTCGTCCGTACGTTCGTTTTAAAGAACGGTGTTCACTCGTTAGCCGTAGGCAGCGAACGTTCGTTCGTTAGCCTGTTTGTCAGTTTTTCTTTTTCTCGGATTTTCTGCGATTATTTTCGATTGCGATTTCTGATCTGATTTTTGTTTTAGTTTATCTTTTCGCTCGTTTATCGGAATCAGGCGATTCAAGCGCCTAGATCTTCGTCTCGAGACCCTCTTTCTGTTTAATCAACTTGAACAAGATTTTGGTACTGTAAAATTTGACTTAGGTCCAGATTAGTAATCGGATCTTGTTTCTTTCGCAGTTTGAGTTTTATTGCTCCGTTTGATTTGATTCTTTTTGCAAACCGGAGTTCTTAAGTTGAACTTTCTGGTTAGATCTTCTTATTTGAGTTTTACCCATGCTTCTTTGCTTGATTGCTTATGCATGCTATTGTTTGTTTGCGATAGAACACCCGGAGTGTGAAGTGTGCTACTACGAGTCTCTAGGTTTTGTGGATCATCAGCAAGGCAAGTAACACTTTGATCATATCCCTTTCATACCCAATTTTTATGCATTAGTTCGAATCCTCGAATACTTCATGGTTGGGACTTGATAACATGTGGGTATTGGGAAGTAGTTGATGAGGTAGGAACCTATTGCCCTGCATTCAAACCTTGAGAGTTACTTCTACGTTATGCTTATACTGCTATACTATGCTCGTAGACGTGGATTGGGTTTGAGTGAATCCATGACAGATGTGAGATTATTAATTAATGGTTCAACTTAAGGTGGCAACTTAAATACACATCTGGGTGGATTGTTTGTTGGGCACCTGGAGAATCCAGCATTGTCCTAGGATATCCCGGAGTACCCGTGTGATAATTCTAAGGTCCGCCACCCAGGCTTAAAGGGAACTGAGATATTTCATGCTAGAAACTCCCGTGTACAGCCACAAGCTATTATGGGCTCTAGCATAGTTGAGTAAGTTGCGTGAAACTCTTGAAGAGATAGACTAGCAGGTAGTGGGTTGTAGGAGGTATAGTCTATCCGGAGTACATGCTTCTGAAAGACTGTGTCTCGGTCATCCGTTTTCTCAAACACCATGTAGTGCGAGAACTCCAATGGAGGAGATCGAGTCTTGCGGGGAAAAGTGTGCAAACCTCTACAGAGTGTATAAACTAATCATGGTTAGCCATGTCCTCGATTATGGACAATCGTGAGTATCTAGTACTTGGATTATCATATGTATCTCATCACTCTAAATTAATATTGTTGGGTTGATAATTACTTTTAATTGGGATTGAGTTGGGGGAGCCTTCTCAATGATGTTTCAGCTACCATGATAGTTAAATAAAATCTATTCCTTTTTTGTAAGGAAAAATTGGCTTTTCGCAAAACTATAACCATAGAGCTTTCCACCAGCCAAATATGCATGTAGTGATAGCATTATTATGTTCTTGCTCTACTGTGTTACATTGCCAGCATATTTCATGTGCTGACCTGTTTTCGGGCTGCAACGCATTATGTTGTAGACTTTTCAGACGAGGAGTAAGGTTCGTTAGATCGTTGTCGTGCAGCTCAGCTATGCCGTTGGAGTTGATGGACTCACTTTATCTTCCAAGCCTTCCGATGTTATCGTATTAGATGCCCTTAAGCCATATTTATTGTAATAAGTTCTCTTTTGAGACATTCGATGTAATAAAGTGTGTGATTGCTACTCTGTTATAAATCCTCGAGTACTGTGTGTGTCAGCATTACCGATCCAAGGATGACACTGAAGCACAGAGACTTGACCGTTTGAGGTCGGGTCGCTACATGATGTGATCCCGTTAATCAAACGACAACTCATGTCTTTGGTTAGGAAACTTAACCATCTTTGATTTAACGAGCTAGTCAAGTAGAGGCAAACTAGTGACACTTTGTTTGTCTATGCATTCACACATGTACTAAGTTTCCGATTAATACAATTGTAGCATGAATAATAAACATTTATCATGATATAAGGAAATAAATAATAACTTTATTATTGCCTCTAGGTCATATCTCCTTCATAGGCTAACATGGAAACTTTTGTTACTCATGAAAATGCAAAAAAATAATTCAAATGTGCGAACTTTCACTCTCTGTTTCTAAGGAGACAACAATTTATTACCTAATCATATCTATCAGCAAGGGTGAAAGAAGCAGGTGAGCAAGGAGGATGAAGAAGCATGAGGGAGAAGAAAAACAAGTGGTATGGAGGAAAGTGAGCGTCAACCGACGAAAGTTGAACTCGACGATAATGCTCAACTGGATTGGTAACCTGGTCCCTGTAGTTTAGAAGAGGGATCATTATAGGGGACATCGATTGTGGGGTGGCGATGGATGGGTGTTGGGAAGTGTTGGCAAGGCGAAAATAATATTAGAGAGAGAAGCAACAACGATGAAATAGCCAGAGGTGTTGGACGTCAGCTTGGGTGAAATCAACCGAAAAAGAGTGGAGGAGGAAAAGGATATGACATGATACCACACTTCACATGATAAATTCAAGTTCAAAAAAGAAATTGCGGACGTTCACATGGCATGTGTTCATGATCCCTAGAATTTTCCAATCCAAAATTGAAGAATAATAGATAAACAAAAAAAGATAGAACGAGATGTGAATAGTGTCATTTGTGCATTTATTTTTTACACGATTTTTTTTTCTCTGTGTGTATTTCACAAGGGGTTGAAAATTTTCGGGATCGTAGACACACATGATGTGAACACTCACAATTTGTTTCCTTATTTTTTTTGAAAATTTTAAAAACTCATAAAAATGAGTTTTCCCTTGTGGGTGGGTGGTGGGGCCATCCATTCAATCAGAAGGTTATGCGGCAAATATAAAATGGTCATTCGTGTGAAATTTGCAAATGGATCCTAACTAATGTTTCAGATCTTAATTGGAGCAGGAAGTGCTCATGCATGCAACATCTGGTGTGTATAAAATCGCAGAATCCAGAGATTGAGGGGTTGGAAGTGCAAAGAGAAAGGTCAAGGGCAAACAGTAAAGACAAAGCCGGCTGATGAAGAGCGAAGAAGCGGAAAGCGCGACAGCGCGAGTCCGAGGGCACGTGATTACTGGATCTCAGTACACTCGCCACAAAGTCAGGTAAAAAGGACGCAGAGCCCTCCCACATGCCCAGTTGTTGCCTCACCAGTTTCTCAAAATTGAAGTTGTCTCTTCACCTGCACTCAACCAGCAAACAATGGCCCTTGCCCCCAAACAATGGTAGAGTGTGTGGATGGTGGGGCAGAGATTCAGATACGGCAGGGTTGGGTTGAGCACTTGAGCACCAATCATGCCTGTAATTGCGCTCCAGTATCAGACTAGTTTAATACGGAGTCATTGCAATCGAGCCCCAAATGACTGGGGTCTGTCATGTGACTCCATACTCCCGGTAGTGATGCAAGGCTGTACGTGGCACGAGTTTGGCGACCCCGGGCCGGGACCATTCGTATCGTTGCGAACATGCGATGCTTTGACTTACTGAGCCGTTTGTCCTGCCTGGGACAGTTATTAGCCAAGGAGTGAGAGGGAGATTCCGTGGACAGTGAACCTCTCTTTTTAAATGCACTCTGGGCCTCGCAATTTATTTACCACTTCGAGTACGTGTCTGGCACCAGTATTGCGTGGGGAAGTACAGCTTTGGCATCGTTTGTGAATTGGGCAGCCTAAATTAAGCTGGGTGTTCTGACATGTGCAGGCGCGCAGCGCACAAGCACAAGCTAACAAACTCTCCTCGTCGAAATCGAGGGGCTGTGTAAAATATCGGTGTATTGGCTTCTTCACGGCTCAGAGAGGGTTGACCATCGAAGCTAATTGTGATACGTACATACTAATGGTATCTCCGTTGAGCCTGCGATGGAGGTCCTAACTATTGCGAAGTAGAAAGCGCTTTGGCTACTGCCTTTTGTCCGTAATTTCAGTATATCACGTCACCATCAGAGGTTCATGTTCTACAGGAATGGCGTGTTCTAAGCGGAAAACTGTGGGCATGCTGGTCAGCCAACAGCTCGGTGAGCGGAAAGCATCCTCCGGACTTCACGAGTCGTTGCCCACAATCGCAGGAGTGGCACAAGGAACATGTTGTCATGGACGCAACTCGCTCTTGTCCCTCACCGACAGCGCTCGATTTGGTCAGCGATTGGCGCATCGGTGCCGCCATCATGGCTAACGCCGTATTGACCACCGGGGCCCAAGGTTTATCAGCACGCGCGTTACTCGTGACTGTTGCGTGCGCCACTCGCGCTTTTTTACCCACGGCCGTCGAGTAAAACAGGCGTGAATGAAGAACCCGCGCATCTTCGACTTCGCCTCCGTCGAGCTGTCCTTCGAGGAGGTCTGCAGCCTCCCAAGGGTAAGGGTAAGGCGCCCGGTCCGGACGGTTTCACCTCCGACTTCTTGTGCGTTGCTTGGGACGTGATCAAGAGCGACATCATGGACGCGTTCGCCAACCTTCATTGGCTCAACGTCCGCGTTTTTCACATGCTGAATGAGGCGTTCATCACCCTCTTATCTAAATCCCCTAGTGCTGCTTCCCTCTCGGGCTACCGCCCGATCAGACTTATCCATCTCATCGTCAAGCTCTTCGCCAAGGTCCTTTCGCTCCGGCTCGCGCCGCGTCTCAAAGAGATCATCTCCACCAATCAGAGTGCCTTTATCGCCGGCCACAACATCCATGACAACTTCATGTTGGTCTAACAAACTGCCCGGCAGCTGCACAACCTCCTTCACCGCGCGTTCTGCTGAAGCTAGACATTGCCCGTGCCTTGGACTCCGTGTCTTGGCCTTTCCTGCTCGAGGTCTTGCAGCACTTGGGCTTTAGGCCACGTTGGAGAAACTGGATATGCATCATGTTATCCACGACTAGCACACACGTCCTCATCAACGGCACGCCAGGACTGCCAGTGCTTCACCGGAATGGGCTGCGCCAGGGCGACCCCATCTCCCCCATGCTTTTTGTCCTGGCGATTGACGTGCTCAACAAGCTCTTTCAGAAAGCCATGGAGCTCGGCATCATGAAGCGCCTCACCGAGAGACACATGGCCTCTAGTCTCTCCCTCTATGCCGATGATGCCGTGCAATTCTGCCATCCGGATGAGCTGGATCTTTCCGCCGCTCACGAGCTGCTCCAAACACTTGGTATGGTCTCAGGCCTTCACACCAACTTGGCCAAGTGCTCGGCCTTGCCCATCCAGTGCACGCTGCGCATCGCGACTCTATTGCCAACCACTTCCCTTGCCCCATCCTGGTCTTCCCCACCAAGTATTTGGGGTTGCCACTGTCCATCCGGAAGCCCTCCTCCAACGCTCTGCAACCTTATGTTGACCGACTGGGGAAGAAGTTGTCCCCATGGTGGGCCTCGATGCTTTCCCGTGGTGAACAACTTGCTCTTGTGCGCCACGTGTTCCGCACCATGCAAACACACATTCTCATCACCATGGCCCCCAACCCTACCACGCTGTGACGGATCAATCGTCTGGTGCGAGCCTTCCTCTGGCACGGGCAAAAGACGGCTAATGGCGGGCACTGCCTCGTGAGCTGGGGCAAGGTGTGTTGTCTTCTCGCCCTCGATGGTCTGGGCATCCCCGATCTTCACCGTTTCGGGCACGCGATCTGCTACCTCTTGAGCACTTGCGTTGGTTTTCCCTTGAAGAGGAAAGGGTGATGCAGCAAAGTAGCGTAAGTATTTCCCTCAGTTTTTGAGAACCAAGTTATCAATCCAGTAGGAGGCCACGCACGAGCCCCTCGCACCTACACAAACAAATAAATCCTCGCAACCAACGTGATAAGGGGTTGTCAATCCCTACACGGTCACTTACGAAATGAAAGATGCAAAGAAACAAATAAGATAAGATTTTTGGTATTTTTATACTAAAGAGAAATGAAAGATGCAAAGTAAAATAAAATGGCAAAGGAAATAACTAAGCATTGGAAGATTAATATGATGGAAGATAGACCCGGGGGCCATAGGTTTCACTAGTGGCTTCTCTCGAGAGCATAAGTATTCACGGTGGGTAAACAAATTACTGTTGAGCAATTGACAGAATTGAGCATAGTTATGAGAATATCTAGGTATGATCATGTACATAGGCATCACGTCCGAGACAAGTAGACCGACTCCTGCCTGCATCTACTACTATTACTCCACACATCGACCGCTATCCAGCATGCATCTAGAGTATTAAGTTCAAGAGAACAGACTAACGCTTTAAGCAAGATGACATGATGTAGAGGGATAAACTCATGCAATATGATATAAACCCCATCTTGTTATCCTCGATGGCAACAATACAATACGTGCCTTGCTGCCCCTACTATCACTGGGAAAGGACACCGCAAGATTGAACCCAAAGCTAAGCACTTCTCCCATTGCAAGAAAGATCAATCTAGTAGGCCAAACCAAACTGATAATTCGAAGAGACTTGCAAAGATAACCAATCATACATAAAATAATTCAGAGGAGATTCAAATATTGTTCATAGATAAACTTGATCATAAACCCACAATTCATCGGTCTCAACAAACACACCGCAAAAGAAGATTACATCAAATATATCTCCACAACAGAGGGGGAGAACTTTGTATTGAGATCCAGAAAAAGAGAAGAAGCCATCTAGCCAATAACTATGGACCCGTAGGTCTAAAGTAAACTACTCACACTTCATCGGAGAGGCTATGGTGTTGATGTAGAAGCCCTCCGTGATCGATGCCCCCTCCGGCAGAGCTCTGGAACAGGCCCCAAGATGGGATCTCGTGGATACAAAAACTTACGGCGGTGGAATTAGGGTTTTGGCTCCGTATCTGGTAGTTTGGGAGTATGTAGGTATATATAGGAGGAAGGAGTACGTCGGTGGAGCAACAGGGGGGCCACGAGGGTGGAGGGCGCGCCTGGGGGGGGGGGGGGGGTAGGCGCGCCCCCCTACCTCATGGCCTCCTGGTTGATGTCTTGACGTAGGGTCCAAGTCCTCTGGATCATGTTCGTTTCGAAAATCACGTTCCCGAAGGTTTCATTCCGTTTGGACTCCGTTTGATATTCCTTTTCTTTGAAACCCTAAAATAGGCAAAAAAAACCACAATTCTGGGCTGAGCCTTTGGTTAATAGGTTAGTCCCAAAAATAATATAAAAGTGTATAATAAAGCCCAATAATGTCCAAAACAGAATATAATATAGCATGGAACAATCAAAAATTATAGATACGTTGGAGACGTATCACAATCCAAGCCCGCAGGTTGTGGCCGCACAAGACCGACCAGTTGCGCCCCTGGCAACACCTACACACTCTCGGTTCGGCCGAGGTTCACGCGATCTTCCGTGGATCCGCCCGTTGGGAGGTTGGCAATGGTAGTTCCTGCCTTTTCTGGGAGGACCACTGGCTCCATGGTGCTTGCATCGCTGAGGTTGCCCTCTGCTATACGCTCTGGTCCCTCGACGTAGAGGCAAGGCCCGCTCTGTGCATGATAGCCTGCTCGGGTGCTTGTGGATTCGTGACATCCATGGAACCCTTAGCCAGACCGAGCTAGCACAGTATGTCTCCCTATGGGCCCAGTTGCAGGATTTCTCTCTATCTGACGAGGCAAACCGCATCACCTAGCACTGGACTTCGTCGGGCACGTACTCGGCAAAGTCATGCTACCTGGCACTTTTCTCTGGAACGACCATCGAGCCGTTTTGGCGCCTAACCTGGAAATCATGGGCACCACTACGTGTGAAGATCTTCCTATGGCTTACCTATCAGGCCCGATGCTCGACAACAGACAGATTAGCCCGTCGGGGCCTGCGGCACACGCCGCTCTGTCTCCTCTTCGACTAGGAGCCCGAGACCATCCAGCACCTTCTCGTCGGCTGCTCCTTCTCCTGCCAGGTATGGCACGCGATCCTCGTCTGGTGTCGTGACACAATGTAACACCCACAATGCGGCTATATCTCCCACGTGTCGGGGCACGACTTAGAGGCATATCCGCATGGTTGGTTTGTCTCAAGAGGGATAATCTTCACACAATCCCATGTACCGAATAAGAAAGGGATAAAGAGTTGGCTTACAATCGCCACTTCACACAATACAAGATTAACATACATCATCCAGAGTACAATCAAGGTCCGACTACGGAACCAAAATAAAAGAAGACAACCCCAAATGCTAGATCCCCGATCGTCCCAACTGGCCTCCACTACTGATCAACCGGAAAAGACAGAAAACAACGAACACGATCTTCATCGAGCTCCCACTTGAGCTCGATTATGCCACCTGCACTGGCATAATCAGCACCTGCAACTGTTTGGAAGCATCTGTGAATCACGAGGACTCAGCAATCTCACACCCGCGAGATCAAGACTATTTAAGCTTATGGGTAGGAAAGGGTAATGAGGTGGAGATGTAGCAAGCACTAAGCATATATGGTGGCTAACTTACGCAAATAAGAGCGAGAAGAGAAGCAACGCAACAGTCAAGAAGCTAGAAGTGATCAAGAAGTGATCTTGAAACTACTTACGTTCAAGCATAACACAAGAACCGTGTTCACTTCCCGGACTCCGCCGAGAAGAGACCATCACAGCTACACATGCGGTTGATGTATTTTAATTAAGTCAAGTGTCAAGTTCTCTACAACCGGACATTAACAAATTCCCATCTGCCACATAACCGCGGGCACGGCTTTCGGAAGTTCAAAACCCTGCATGGGTGTCCCAACTTAGCCCATCACAAGCTCTCACGGACAACGAAGGGTATTCCTTCTCCCAAGAAGACCCGATCCGTCTCGGAATCCCGGTTACAAGACATTTCGACAATGGTAAAACAAGACCAGCAAAGCCGCCCGATGTGCCGACAATCCTGATAGGAGCTGCACATATCTCGTTCTTAGGGCAACACCGGATGAGACATCCTACGAGTAAAACCAAATCTCAAGTTTCCCCGAGGTGGCCCCGCAGTCTACTCGGTTCGGACCAACACTTAGAGAAGCACTGGCCCGGGGGGTTAAAATAAAGATGACCCTCGGGTTGGCCGACCCAAAGGAGGGGTAATAGTTTATTAGGCAAATGTAAAACCAAGGTTGGGCCTTGCTGGAGGAGTTTTGTTCAAAGCGAACTGTCAAGGGGTTCCCATAACACCCAACCGCGTTAGGAACGCAAAATCAAGGAACATAACACCGGTATGACGGAAACTAGGGCGGCAAGAGTGGAACAAAACATCGGGCATAAGGCTGAGCCTTCCACCCTTTACCAAGTATATACATGCATTATTTAACATAATAGATATTGTGATATCCCAACATATCTATGTTCCAACATGGAACAATCTTCAACTTCACCTGCAACTAGCAACGCTATAAGAGGGGCTGAGCAAAAGCGGTAACATAGCCAAACAACGGTTTGCTAGGACGGTGGGTTAGAGGCTTGACATGGCAATATGGGAGGCATGATATACATGTGGTAGGTAGCGCGGCATGGCAATAGAGCGAACAACTAGCAAGCAAAGATAGAAGTGATTTCGAGGGTATGGTCATCTTACCTGCAAAGTTTTCAGAGTTGTCGAAAGCTTGATCCTCGAAAGCGTACTCAACAGGTTCCTCAATCACGTACTCATCTCCCGGCTCTACCCAAATTAAGAACACAAGCAAAGGAACAACAATCAACCACGGTGCAATGCACAATCAACATGATGCAAAACATGGCATGATATGCGAGATGTGATATGCAATGCATATGCGTGCTCCGGAAGGAAAATAATGATCAAGGCATCAACTTGGCAAATCAAGTGTGCCGCTGGAAAGATGAGATGATTTCGGATGGAATTGATATAAAGATTACCAGAAACGGATGCACGGTTTGCAAATGGCAAGCAAAACAAGAATGACACAATTCTACGATTAACAGCACGATGCCATCTAGAATGCAACAAGAAACTAAGCTACTGCACTCCAACATAGCAACAAAGCATATGGCAGTGATGTACTCAAGGTGTTTGAGAAAACATGAACACTGAGCTACGGCTAAATCACACAAGAGCAGGTTCAAACAAGCATGACAAAAATGCAAAAGATATCAGCATCACACACTTTGTGAAAATACTAACATGCCAGAAATAACATCAGGAATCCATGTTTAGAGCAAGCAAACAGCATGCTACAGGAACATATCATAGCAATACAAGGCATGTGAATCTACTAAATGCATAGAACAATAGTCCCTTACTGAACATGAGCCAAAAAGGCACAGAAGATATGATGGCACCCATGTAAACATAGCAAGTTTCATTAACAGTTTCAGACTTGGCAGAAAACAGAGCATGACATAACAAAATTACGAAGGCATCTTTGCGAGCTCAGAACACTCACCACAAGGCATTGCATGACAAGATAAACACACTAACAACAAGAATACATGTTCATCAAGAGCAAGTTCATAGCATGCATGGATCACTAGTAACAACCATGGCAAAATTGACTAACATGTAAACAATCTGCCAGGAACATTTTATAGCAAAAGTAGAGCAAGCTTCAGATAAGCTAGGTCACTCCATAAATGCAAACAGGGGCATGGATGGATAGAACATAACCATATGCCCAAAACATCCTTACTGAAGCAACTCAAAACAAGCATGGATCTCACTGTAGCATCATGCTTACATGGCATCAAAATTGTAACAGGAAAAATGACTTAGTAAAATCCTAAGTCCCTGAAAACAGCAATATCACGAAGGCTACTTTGCATGCTTGTGCTAGTCACCATATTGATCAAAAGAATACATGGCAAGCACCCCTGTAAATATGGCATGGCATAGATCATAATACATGTAGAGCTCATGCCCATATGAAGCACACAACAAATGTGACAAAAATGACAATTCATCCTAAACTGATAAGTAGCAGCAGTAAACATTTTATAGCAATCTTGCATAAATGATTTGAGCATCACGATGGACTCAAACAAGCATGCCACAATGGAATGAAATGAAGAGCATATCCCAATGAACATTTCGATATATCATATGCATCAATCTGAGCTACGGTCACGGAGTTATGATGCAATGAACAGGGCATGAAAAAGTCACAGGGAAAAGACTTAGTGGAAATCACCTCGCCCAGATCTAGGGTTCTTCGCACGGATTCCGAGGCACGCGACGGATCTCGCCGGAGAACTCGCCGGGGAGGGAGAGGACGGCGGCGGGAGTTGACGAAGCTCGTCGAAGAGGTGAGGAGGAGGCTGGGGGCGTCGCTGGAGCTCGGATCTGGCGCCGGAGAGGTGAGGCGGCGCGGGCGCGGAGGAGCGGTGGCGCGGCGCGGAGAAGACGGCGGGCGGCGCGCAGCGTGGAGGGGCGGCGCCGGCGCTTGGTGGCGGAGCGGAGGCGCTGCGCGGGCGGCGAATGGGCGAAGGCGGCGGCTAGAGCTCGGGCGCTCGGGCCCGGTCGCGGCTCGGGCGGGCTGGCCTCAGGCCCTGCGGGCCGCGCCGGCGCACGGTGGCGAAGGGACGCGGCTGGTCCACGCGGCGGCTCCCGATTGGATGCGGCAGTGACGAGGCTGACGTGGTGGACGCTGATTGGACAGAGTGAGGTGGCCGGTGGACGCGTCCGACGCGGACGGACACGTCCGGCGTCACGGGGAGAAGGAATCTAGGGTTTCAACCGCGAATTTGGAAGGGTTGCACATATTTATAGGTAGGAGGAGGTAGGAGTGTCCAAATGGAGTGTAGTTTTTGCCCACACGATCGTGATCTGACGACGGAGGACATGGGAGTGGTTTAGATGGGTTATTGGACCGTTTTGGAGGGGTGTTGGGCTGCAACACAGAAGAGGCCTTCACGGTTACCCGGTTAATCGTTGGAGCATCAAACGGACTCCAAATGGCACGAAATTTGACAGTCAGTCTACCGGTGGTGTACTAAGGCCACTCGGCAAATCTCAGTCCATTCCGAGAACGTTTAACACCCGCTCATGAAAAGAGACAAAAGGGGTACGCCGGAGGACGTAGGAGTGTCGGATTGCAAAACAGACAATGGAGAAAATGCTCGGATGCATGAGACGAACACGTATGCAAATGCGATGCACATGATGACATGATGTGAAATGCATGACATGAACAAAATGCAAGACGAAGACAAAACCCAACCACGAAGGGAATACCATATCGCATCTCCGGAAAAGGCAAAAGTTGGAGTTACGAATATGGAAAGTTGTATCCGGGGCGTTACAACACTCCACCACTACGAGAGGATCTCGTCCCGAGATCTAGGATGGCACCGGAAGGAAACAGAAGATGAAGGGGGTAAAACAAAGTTGCTTGTTTGACAAACGAGTGAAACTAAAGAACCTTGATAGGTTGAGCAACTTGAAAGAAAGAATACAATGGAGATGAATGAAGTTGAAAACACTCTGTCCGAAAAGAGGAACATGGAAGAACAAATTCGGATAGCACTCCGGTTGAAAAGATATGCAAGACTTGATAAGATGAAAAGAACTTGAGCAGAGGATACAACACTCCGGTTAAATGGATAAGCATGAAAAGAACACGATCCTCACAACTCGAGATGATGAGAGAAAATATTAACATCACAATGCCTCCGGATGAAGGAATAGAAGGTAGATCGTCAGAACAAAAGAACGGAGAAGAAAATGACAACTTCTGCCACAATTGAGCTTGGAAAGCACCCTTCGAAGAAAGCTTATAACGGAGTTGATGGAAAACCAACAACGAAACGAATAAACTTGTAGTGGGCTTATGGAAAACTTCTCAAAATTGAGGCAAAATTCTGCCACTAACAAAAAACAACAGATTGGATTGATACCCACAAGGAGACGAGAAACTTATATCACCGGGAGGATAAATGAAGAACTTGGGTCATTTATAAGCACGATAAATAGCAACAAACTTTAGGGAAAGCTTTAGGTGAAATATAACCCAAGATAATTACAATGAAGAGATTGATGGGTTGCAAAGGATCTCATGAACGAATTGAAAATGATGGGTTTAAAATATGTCATTCCGGACAACTTGTGAATCATGAAACACGAAGGGAAATTGTCAAGAGTGACATAACACCACCTCAAAAGATAAGATAGAAAGAATTGCACTTTGGAATGCAAGATGAAGAATGCTTGAACTCCTCAAAACAAGGCATGTGTTGGGCACCATGTTTATTTTTAGAGTATAGTTTGGCGGATCTAACTCCGAGAAAAATCTTGACAAACAATTGAAGGATGAAAGGTATCCTTGCAAACCACCATGTTGAGCCTTCGTGAAGAACTCCGGTAATAAAAGGATGATGGAAAGAAAGAGAAGTTGAAAGAACAAGGTGAAGCCTTACAATTATTTAGATGGAGCTTCGCAATGAGATAACTGAGAGAGCTTGGAACTCCGAAAATGAACAATCTACGGAAGAAATGAATTGAATCACCTCGAGGAAATAAGAATAAGATTTATTGTATGCTTATCCTTCATCAAATTAAATTGATGACAAGCAATGGATTTGGCATACTACTTATTCTCGTTGAAAGGGGCAAGAAAGATATAGCGTAAACTTGAGAAGATCTTCAACGGTCCACCAGTAGGATTGAAACAACGAATAAATAGAGACAGTAACAAAGGAAGAGAAATCTTGAACACACCACTGTAAGAATTGAAAATGCAAGTAGCAAAGGCACAATTCATCGAGAAGAATTAGAAAACGAATGAAGATACTTGTTGGGATTTAGATACATGAGAACGAAGAGATCATGAACTGATTAGAGAATATTTTAATGATGCACCGGTAAGATTTGGAGAATGGGAGCTGAAAGCTGGAATGAATAATTCTGAGATGATGAGCTCCGGAGAATCAAACTGAAAAGACTCCTGAATTGCTTTGGATGGGTGAAAATAATTCTCACAATCGAAAACAATTATGAGAGGATGGCAACAAGCTAGAATCACGAATCTTTGAGAGAACGGATAAAATTTGAAGGAGAAACTCTTCTTCGGTCTTCAAAATTCGAGAATGATGACGAGAAACACCACCATGAATTTTTTGAGGTACTCCGGAATGAAAATTAGAAAGTTAAAACCAACGATGAAAAGATTTTGAAAGATCTTGGAGAAAGACGTAAGGCTGATGATAATTCCTTCTTACGACACACTTTGAAAGAATTTGAGGATAGCTCCGGAAAAATTAGAAGAGTCAGGTAAGATCCTAGGAAAAACCTGTGGGTTAGGGCCCACTCAAAAATACACCGTTGAACGATTTTGAAGAGAGATTGCACCGGTTGAATTAAGTTGCTTGAATGAGATAACATCCTCAAAACAACTTGAGCGAACTGAGAATGGAAACGGGAATCTTCTGAGACATCTTTGGCACTTCGGATATGAATAAAGAGAGATGAACGATTAAGAGGTGCACCGGCATGAGAAAACATTTGAAATGAGAAAAGGATATGATCGACAAAGCTTGACTTGAATCCACCGGAGAAGAAAAGAATGGAGAATGATGAACTTGAAGCTCTATTAGAATCTTCCTGAGAATCACCGGACAAGAACATTGACGGAAAAGAATGGAGAGACTTCGTGTGAACAAAATGGATAGTTGATTTGAATATCTCTGAGTCCTTGAGGAGAAAGGGTGGGAGGGCGGGAAACAAAGGAAACTTGGGGACGGATGAAACACACAAACACCGTTGAGAAAACTGAAATTTGATCTCGCGAATGAGAAAAATGATAGGATCATCTTGAAGAGAAGCGCACCGGTTGGAAATAGAATTGGATGATAATTTCGATAAATAAGAAGGATTAGTGTTCACATAGGAATATGAGGACACCGCTTAGGAAAGGTATGGAATCCACATTTGACGTCGAAGCAACTCGAATACCACAAACAAAAACAAAACAAAGGATTGGCTTGCAAAATAAGCCGTAACAAACATATGATAGACCCCATATCGTATCATGTGTCTGTCGGAAAGATATCCTACGAGATACTTGAGTTCCCACTTATAAACTCCCGAAACTTTCTGGTTATGCAATCGGGTGTTGGGGATACAGGGGAAGCATAATATCTCACCCAAACTAACAATTCCTACATCCAGCTGTATCCATCCTTCAACACATAACCAATAAACCTTCGGAAATCATTTACCTCAACTTTCGAAAAGCATCTGTTATACAAGTTATGGCAATACTCCTGAACTCCCGCCTCAGTACTGGGTGGCGTCGAGGTTATCTCACCAACAACTGCATAAAAGAGATTTTCGATGTCGGCGAACTCAGGTATTCCAGAACTGCAACGGTAAAATTGTGACAACAACACCTCAGAGCTCAACTCCCCGGGACACTGCCCCAACCCCTAAATGTCAGGAGGCACCAAGAACAATATTCTCGTCACAAGACTATCGGAACAATTCCAAGATACCCGCGTGAACCTAAAATAAATTTCGTGAAATTTGAGAAGAGAAGAGTCAAAACTTCTACGTCAGGAGGCCTCACCAGAGCGACGAAGGGACTGAGGAGTAAAAAGAATCCTACTCTCCGATATATATATATATATATATAATCCTAAGACTCAGAACATTTTGTTCTAGACTCAACAACGTCAGCGATTCGATTAAGCAGGGGGCTCCTAAGTCGGGGATGCCTATGATACCAACTTGTAACACCCACAATGCGGGTATATCTCCCACGTGTCGGGGCACGACTTAGAGGCATAGCCGCATGGTAGGTTTGTCGCAAGAGGGATA
The DNA here is from genome assembly GCF_056163025.1 of Triticum urartu. NCBI lineage: Eukaryota > Viridiplantae > Streptophyta > Magnoliopsida > Poales > Poaceae > Triticum > Triticum urartu. The sequence goes on along the minus strand of NC_141875.1, from coordinate 496,984,977 downwards.
ATCTTCACACAATCCCATGTACCGAATAAGAAAGGGATAAAGAGTTGGCTTACAATCGCCACTTCACACAATACAGGATTAACATACATCATTCAGAGTATAATCAAGGTCCGACTACGGAACCAAAATAAAAGAAGACAACCCCAAATGCTAGATTCCCGATCGTCCAAACTGGGCTCCACTACTGATCAACCGAAAAAGACATAAAACAACGAACAAGATCTTCATCGAGCTCCCACTTGAGCTCGGTTGCGTCACCTGCACTGGCATCATCGGCACCTGCAACTGTTTGGAAGTATCTGTGAGTCACGAGGACTCAGCAATCTCACACCCGCGAGATCAAGACAATTTAAGCTTATGGGTAGGAAAGGGTAATGAGGTGGAGCTGCAGCAAGCACTAAGCATATATGGTGGCTAACTTACGCAAATAAGAGCGAGAAGAGAAGCAACACAACAGTCGAGAAGCTAGAAGTGATCCTGAAACTACTTACGTTCAAGCATAACACAAGAACCGTGTTCACTTCCCGGACTCCGCCGAGAAGAGACCATCACGGCTACACACGTGGTTGATGTATTTTAATTAAGTCAAGTGTCAAGTTCTCTACAACCGGACATTAACAAATTCCCATCTGCCACATAACCGTGGGCACGGCTTTCAAAAGTTCAAAACCCTACAGGGGTGTCCCAACTTAGCCCATCACAAGCTCTCACGGTCAACGAAGGATATTCCTTCTCCCAAGAAGACCCGATCAATCTCGGAATCCCGGTTACAAGACATTTCGACAATGGTAAAACAAGACCAGCAAAGCCGCCCGATGTGCCGACAACCCCGATAGGATCTGCACATATCTCGTTCTCAAGGCAACACCGGATGAGACATCCTACGAGTAAAACCAAACCTCAAGTTTCCCCGACGTGGCCCCGCAATCTACTCGGTTCGGACCAACACTTAGAGAAGCACTGGCCCGGGGGGGGGGTTAAAATAAAGATGACCCTCGGGTTGGCCGACCCAAGGGAAGGGGTAATAGGTTATTAGGCAAATGTAAAACCAAGGTTGGGCCTTGCTGGAGGAGTTTTATTCAAAGCGAACTGTCAAGGGGTTCCCATAACACCCAACCGCGTTGGGAACGCAAAATCAAGGAACATAGCACCGGTATGACGGAAATTAGGGCGGCAAGAGTGGAACAAAACACCGGGCATAAGACCGAGCCTTCCACCCTTTACCAAGTATATAGATGCATTATTTAACATAATAGATATTGTGATATCCCAATATATCCATGTTCCAACATGGAACAATCTTCAACTTCACCTGCAACTAGCAACGCTATAAGAGGGGCTGAGCAAAAGCGGTAACATAGCCAAACAACGGTTTGCTAGGACGGTGGGTTAGAGGCTTGACATGGAAATATGGGAGGCATGATATACAAGTGGTAGGTAGCGCGGCATGGCAATAGAGCGAACAACTAGCAAGCAAAGATAGAAGTGATTTCGAGGGTATGGTCATCTTGCCTGCAAAGTTCTCAGAGTTGTCGAAAGATTGATCCTCGAAAGGGTACTCAACAGGTTTCTCAATCACGTACTCGTCTCCCGGCTCTACCCAAAGCAAGAACACAAGAAAATGAACAACAATCAATCATGGTGCAATGCACAATCAACATGATGCAAAACATGGCATGATATGTGAGATGTGATATGCAATGCATATGCGTGCTCCGGAAGGAAAAGAATGATCAAGGCATCAACTTGTCAAACCAAGTGTGCCGCTGGAAAGATGAGATGATTTCGGATGAAATCGATATAAAGATCACCGGAAACGGATGCATGCTTTGCAAATGGCAAGCAAAACAAGAATGACACAATTCTGCGATTAACAGCATGATGCCATCTAGAATGCAACAAGAAACTAAGCTACTGCACTCCAACATAGAAACAAAGAATATGGAAGTGATGTACTCACGATGCTTGACAAAACATGAACACTGAGCTACAGCTAAATCACACAAGAGCAGGTTCAAACAACCATGACAAAAATGCAAAAGATATCAGCATCACAGACTTAGTGAAAATACTAACATGCCAGAAATAACATCAGGAAGCCATGTTTAGAGCAAGCAAACAACATGCTACAGGAACATATCATAGGAATACAAGGCATGGCATGAATCTACTAAATGCATAGAACAGAAGTCCCTTACTGAATATGAGCCAAAATGGCACAGAAGATATGATGGCACCCATCTAAACATAGCAAGTTTCATTAACAGTTTCAGACTTAGCAGAAAACAGAGCATGACATAAACAGAATATGAAGGCATCTTTGCGAGCTCAAACCACTCACCACAAGGCATTGCATGACAAGATAAGCATACTAACAGCAAGAAGACATGTTCAGGAAGCTAACCATGCAAGATCAAGTTCATAGCATGCATGGATCACTAGTAACAACCATGGCAAAATTGATTAACATGTAAACAATCTGCCAGGGACATTTTATAGCAAAAGTAGAGCAAGATTCAGACAAGCTAGGTCACTCCATAAATGCAAACAGGGGCATGGATGGATAGAGCATAACCATATGCCCAAAACATCCTTAATGAAGCAACTCAAAACAAGCATGGATCTTACTGTAGCATCATGCTTACATGGCATCAGAATAACAGCAGGAAAAATGACGGTAAAATCCCAAGTCCCTGAAAAAAGCAATATCATGAAGGCTACTTTGCATGCTTGTGCTAGTCACCACATTGATCACAAAAATACATAGAAAGCACCCCTGTAAAGATGGCATGACATGGACCATAACACATGTAGAGCTCATGCCCATATGAAGCACATAACAAATGTGAAAAAATGACAAATCATCCTAAACTGATAAGTAGCAGCAGTAAACATTTTATCGCACTCTTGCATCAATTATTTGAGCATCAAGATGGACTCAAACAAGCATGCCACAATGTAATGAAATGAAGAGTATCTCCCAATGAACATTTCGATATATCATATGCATCAATCGGAGCTTCGTTCACGGAGTTATGATGCATTGAACATGGCATGAAAAAGTCACAGGGAAAATACTTGGTGGAAATCACCTCGCCCAGATCTAGGGTTCTTCGCACAGATTCCGAGGCAGGCGGCGGATCTCGCCGGAGAACTCGCCTAGGAGGGAGAGGACGGCGGCCGAAGTTGACGAAGCTCACTAGAGAGGCGAGGAGGAGGCCGGGGGCGTCGCTGGAGCTCGGATCTGGCGCCGGAGAGGTGAGGTGGCGCGGGCGCGGAGGAGCGGTGGCGCGGCGCGGAGAAGATGGCGGGCGGCGCGTAGCGCGGAGGGGCGGCGCCGGCGCCGGCACTCGGTGGTGGAGCGGAGGCGTTGCACGGGTGGTGAACGGGTGAAGGCGGCGGCTAGAGCTCAGGCGCTTGGGCCCGGTCGCGGCTCGGGCGGGCCGGCCTCAGGCCCCGCGGGCCACGGCGGCGCGCGGTGGCAGAGGGACGCGGCCGGTCCACACGGCGGCTCCCGATTGGATGCGGCGGTGACATGGCTGACGTGGCGGACGCTGATTGGAAGGAGTGAGGTGGCCGATGGACACGTCCGACACGGACGGAGACGTCCGGCGGAGCGGGGAGAAGGAAGCTAGGGTTTCAACCGCGAATTTGGAAGGGTTGCACATATTATAGGTAGGACGAGGTAGGAGTGTCCAAATGGAGTGTAGTTTTCGCCCACACGATCGTGATCCGACGACGGAGGACATGGGAGTGGTTTAGATGGGTTATCGGGCCGTTTTGGAGGGGCGTTGGGCTGCAACACAAAAGAGGCCTTCGCGGTTACCCGGTTAACCGTTGGAGCATCAAACGGACTCCAAATGGCGCGAAATTTGACAGGCGGTCTACCGGTGATGTACCAAGGCCACTTGGCAAATCTCGGTCCGTTCCGAGAACGTTTAACACCCGCTCACGAAAAGAGACAAAAGGGGTACGCCGGAGGACGTAGGAGTGTTTGCAAAATGGACAACAGAGAAAATGCTCGGATGCATGAGAAAACACTGATACGTCTCCAACGTATTTATAATTTTTGATTGTTCCATGCTATTATATTATCTGTTTTGGATGTTTATGGGCTTTATTATGCACTTTTATATTATTTTTTTTGGCCTAACCTATTAACCTAGAGCCCAGTGCCAGTTTCTGTTTTTTCCCTTGTTTTAGACTATCGCAGAAAAGGAAAATCAAACGAAGTCCAATTGACCTGAAACTTCACGGAACTTATTTTTGAAACGAAAGCAATTCAGAAGACTTGGAGTGTACGTAAGGGAAGCAACGAGGAAGGAACAAGGCAGGGGGCACCCACCCCCCTAGGCGCGCCCTCCACCCTCGTGGTCCCCTCGTGGCACCGCTGATGTATTTCTTCCACCTATATATATCCATATACCTTGAAACTATCGAAGACGAGAATAGATCGGGAGTTCCGCCGCCAGAAGCCTCCGTAGCCATCGAAAACCAATCTAGACCCATTCCGGCACCCTGCCGGAAGGGGGAAATCCCTCTCCGGTGGCCATCTTCATCATCCCGGTGCTCTCCATGATGAGGAGGGAGTAGTTCTCCCTCGGGGCTGAGGGTATGTACCAGTAGCTATGTGTTTGATCTCTCTCTCTCTCTCGTGTTCTTGAGGTGATACGATCTTGATGTATCGCGAGCTTTGCTATTATAGTTGGGTCTTATGATGTTTCTCCCCCTCTACTCTCTTGTAATGGATTGAGTTTTCCCTTTAAAGTTATCTTATCAGATTGAGTCTTTAAGGATTTTAGAACACTTGATGTATGTCTTGCGTGGGATACCCGTGGTGACAATGGGGTATTCTATTGATCCACTTGATGTATGTTTTGGTGATCAACTTGCGGGTTCCGCCCATAAACCTATGCATAGGGGTTGGCACACGTTTTCGTCTTGACTCTCCGGTAGAAACTTTGGGGCACTCTTTGAAGTACTTTGTGTTGGTTTGAATAGATGAATCTGAGATTGTATGATGCATATCGTATAATCATACCCACAGATACTTGAGGTGACATTGGAGTATCTAGGTGACATTAGGGTTTTGGTTGATTTGTGTCTTAAGGTGGTATTCTAGTACGAACTCTATGATAGATTGAGCGAAAAGAATAGCTTCATGTTATTTTACTACGGACTCTTGAATAGATCGATCAGAAAGGATAACTTTGAGGTGGTTTCGTACCCTACCATAATCTCTTCGTTTGTTCTCCGCTATTAGTGACTTTGGAGTGACTCTTTGTTGCATGTTGAAGGATAGTTATATGATCCAATTATGTTATTATTGTTGAGGGAACTTGCACTAGTGAAAGTATGAACCCTAGGCCTTGTTTCAACGCATTGCAATACTGTTTGTGCTCACTTTTATCATTAGTTACCTTGCTGTTTTTATATTTTCAGATTACAAAAACCATTATCTACTATCCATATACCACTTTTATCACCATCTCTTCGCCGAACTAGTGCACCTATACAATTTACCATTGTATTGGGTGTGTTGGGGACACAAGAGACTCTTTGTTATTTGGTTGCGGGGTTGCTTGAGAGAGACCATCTTCATCCTACCCCTCCTACGGATTGATAAATTTTAGGTCATCCACTTGAGGGAAATTTGCTACTGTCCTACAAACCTCTGCACTTGGAGACCCAACAACGTCTACAAGAAAAAGGTTGTGTAGTAGACATCAAACACGTATGCAAATGCGATGCACATGATGACATGATATGAAATGCATGACATGAACAAAATGCAAAACGAAGACAAAACCCAACCACGAAGGGAATAACATATCGCATCTCTGGAAAAGGCAAGAGTTGGAGTTACGAATATGGAAAGTTGTATCCGGGGCGTTACACACGACCACGCTCCCTAGCCCGGACGACGAGTTTCGTGAGTGGTTGTAGCGACCAGACCTCAAACGGTCCAATCTCTGTGCTCAGGTGTCATCCCTGGATCAGTAGTGCTGACACCACACAGTACTTGAAGGATTTATAACAGAGTAGCAATCTCACATTTATTACATCGAGAGTCTCAAAAGAAAACTTATTACAATAAATATGGCTTAAGGCCATCTAATAACGATAACAGCGGAAGGCTTGGAAGATAAGTGAGTCCATCAACTCTAACGACATCACTGAATATAGAACCACGACCTAAAACTCCTTAATCGTCGTCTGAAAAGTCTGCAACATTAACGTTGCAGCCCGAAACGGGTCAGCACATGGAATATGCTGGCAAAGTAACACATAGAGAGTAATGGAATGAAACAGGCTATTCTATATGCATATTTGGCTGGTGGAAAGCTCTATAGTTACAGTTTGCGTAAAGCCAATTTTTCCCTACTACAAAGGAATAAATTTTATTTAACTATCATGGTAGTTGTTAAACATTGAGAATGGTTGACAGCATTCTCAATCCCAATTAAGCATCATCATTAACAAAATCCAACAAAATTAATTTTAGAGTAACATGTTGAGATTCACATGATAATCCAGATACTAGATATTCAAGATGTCCATAACCGAGAACACGACTAACCATGATTAGTTTATACACTCTGCAGAGGTTTGCGCACTTTTCCCCACAAGACTTGATCTCCTCCGTTGGGATTCTCGCACTACATGGTGTTTGAGAAACGGATGACCGAGACATAGTCTTTCAGAAGCGCTAGCACCTTACGAACGGGTAGACCGTACCAACCTACATTCCCTACATCTGTTAGTCTACCACTGTAAGAGTTCGCACGACTTAATCAACTATGCTAGAGCCCATAGTAGCTTGTGGCTGCACACGGAAGTTTCTAGCATGAACAATCTCATGATCCCTTTGAGCCTGGGTGGCGTTCCACAAAGAAAAATAGGCAATCGCTGGAATACACAGGTGCCTCAATCCACCCAGATGTGTATTTAAGTTGCCACCTTAAGTAAACCATTAATTAACATCTCACATCTGTCATGGATACACTCACCCAATCCACGTCTACTAGCATAGCATGGCATAATAAGCAAACGTAGAAGTAACTCCCAAAGGTTTGATGATAACAGGTAATAGGTACTACCTCAACGACTTCCCAAACCCACAATTTAATTAGATCCTAATCATGCAATGTGTGAGGATTGATCTAATGCAATAAAACTGGGTAGAGGAAAAAACATGATCAAAGTGTTACTTGCCTTGCTGATGATCCGGGAAACCTAGCGATTCGAAGTAGCAAGCGGCGCATTCCGGGTACTCTATCGCAAACAAACAAGCATACAATAAGTACTCAACTAATGCACAAGTAAAACTCAAATAAGAGATCTAACCAGAAAGTTTAACTTAAGAACTCCGGTTGGCAAAAAGAATCAAAACGAGCGAAGCAACGAAAGACAAACGGCAAAAGAAAAAGGCTTCGTTTACTATTCTGGATCTAGGGCAATTTTTATAGTGGCAAAAACTTATTTGAGTTGGTTAAACAGAAAGAGGATTTCAAGACGAAACTCCAGGCGCTTGAATCGCCTGATTCCGATAAACGAGCAAAAAATTAGACTAAAACGAAAATCGAATCAGAAATCACGATCAGAAAAATCGCGGATTTAATCCGAGAAAAAAAAATAACGAACGTTCGTTAAAACGAACGAACGGACGAACGCTCGCTAATTAAATAAACCGGAAAAACCGATCTATTTAAAAAAACCGAAACTAAAAAAACGAACAAAACCGTCGGAAAACCGAACGATTTTTCGAGAAAAACAGCGACGGATCCGGCGGGCGGCGGCGGTCGACGGCGCGGGGCGGCGGGGCGGGGCGGCGGCAGCGGCGGCGGCGCTAGGCGGCAGCGGCGGCAGCGCGAGGCGGCGGCGGGGTTAGGCGGCTAGGGTTTGGGGGGGGTTCCGGCTGGGCCTCCCCGGCTTATAAAGCCGGCCGGGCCTAGTGTCCGGGTCGGACACGGCCCGTTAGGTCGGTTGCGTTTTTTTCTTAAATAGTTAAGCTTAGAAAAAAAACAAAAAAAATACTAAACGGACTTCAAAAATCCTAAAATAAATTTTCACGGCTTCTAAAATCAAGCCGCACAAGATGAACATTTATTTGGGACCTAAATGCAATTTTGAAAAATGCACATTTTTTCTAAATTCAAATAAATAGCAAATAAAACCAAATAAAATCTTATTTGATTTTTTTATTAAATCCCCAATATTTCTTTATTTTGAGAAAGTCATTTTATTCCCTCTCTCATATTTTTGTAATAGAAATAATTGAAGATAAAATAAATAAAATCAAACGATCCTATTTTCAAAATTTGAGACAATTCAAATATGAAAATAACGAAATCCCCAACTCTCTCTGAGGGTCCTTGAGTTGCGTGAAATTTCTAGGATCAACCAAAATGCAATAAATATGATATGCAATGATGATCTAGTGTATAACATTTCAAATTGAAAATTTGGGATGTTACAGTGGTTCACAGATTCTATCCGAGACCCACCGACTGCCTTACGACGCGGCCTCGCCACCATGTTCATTCTCACCGCTTGGCGAATATGGAAGCACCGCATGTGGTTGCGTGTTCATTGGTGAAACACCTTCGGTTATGCGACTCACAAACGGCATCAAAGACGACGCTAGAGCTTGGGCTCGCGCTGGGGCCAGGGGGTTTGACCAGCTGATTCCCGAGACGTAGGCTTTGTTCTTGGGTCGTGCTTGCCCATCTCATGCGCACCCGTGTCCGTGCTTGTAAGGCTGCTCCTGTAATGACTTCTAATTATCTTCTCATATCAATACAATGATATGCAAGTTTTTTACGTATTCGTGAAAAAATGAGAACACATTGTTTTTTACGAGTTGTAGAAGAACAGGTGTTTTGGGGTGGACCTGTGGCCGGAAAATGACAATTAGGGGTGCGGCGTTTTCCCCCCTCTTTTTTGAAGGGCCGCGTTTCCTTTTCTAGGGAGAGTGAGAAGCGCGACAGATTATTTTGGAGGTTAGGAGAATCTAGAGCAATGGTAAACATACAAAAGCTTACATGAGGCTCTTTAACGTAAAAGCTGATGTGGCGGTGATCAGTTGGGCAAGGATTAGCAGTTGGAGCCCGCCCGATTAAATTGGGGAGGGCGGGGCTTATGGAAGGTTAAGTAAACTTTGTTTTTTAGAAAAAGTAAACTTACAATGGACCTTTCATAGTTTTATTTAGAATCATCCCGCAACTTTATTACTTAAACTTGAATCATCACAGGATGACGGCTTGTGGTGGAACGAAACCCAGCCCACAAGTGTCTACCAAAAAGCTAGTCTGAAACTAAAGTTTGCAAGGTTATGAGCATCAATATTTGTGCTCCTAGACTCGTACAAAAAATCACATATATTCAATATATTTCTCCACGAATGTAACTCATTGATAATTGCTCCTGTTTCGCCAATTGCTTCAGATTTAATGTTCAAAATAGCAGACGAGCAATCAGATACTACCACAATTTCTCAGACATTCAAATCTTCAACCAAAGCTAGTCCTTCTCTGCATGCTAGAGTTTCAAGGATCAATTGGTCCACCACTCCCAGAATTGTTAGGGCCGACGCCCCTTGGTACTGTCCATGCTCATCTCTGCATACTGCTATTACAGTTCCTCGATTACCTGTTGTATCCACACCGGCATCAACATTTATTTTCAGAGTACCTGGTGGTGGAGCACACCATGCGGATTGACCAGGTGGTACACCTGGAGCCCTTGTTACTAGAACCTTGTTCATCTTTTGGACTTGATCAAGTTCCTCGACGTATCAATTTACGAACGAGAAATTAGATAACGGACTTTGATAAATTTCCTCATGTATAGCTTTTCGGCGGACCGTCCAAATCGCCCAAAGGGTGATCACCAATCTAGTAAACTGAGCATGTGATAAAGCTTCATGCATAAGGAACAATCATTGTTTTGCAGAGGGTTCCATCGAGCTTATAATCTTATCCAGTAGCTCTCGATCAACCAGCGCCCAGACACACCGAGATGATGTGCACTCCACAAGTAAATGCTTCCATGAATCCGCCACTCCGCAAAGTGAGCATGCTCTTCAAGTTACCATTTTTTTATGCTCTCTCACAATATTTGTCGGTAGCGAATGCAAGGGAAGGCACCATAGGAAAACTTTTAACTTTGCCAGAACTGAAATATTGGAAAGCTTTGTCCATGCCTCTTATGTTCCCTTAGTGCTAGAGGAGCCTGGCCTCTCTTCCAACCAGTCCTCCCTTCGTCGTTTCGTATCGACCAACATCCGATATGCTGACCTCACTGTAAATTGCCCAGATGGTTCCCAATTCCAGGCCCAAAAGTTGCTGGTATTACTTGTGCATAAGGGAATTTTCATGATCACCTGAGCGTTCATAGGCAAAAAAAGTTTGTTGGATAGTGTTGAAATTTCATGTTGCATTCAATCCATTGATCAAATCAGCCACCCATACTGGTGGATCTTGAAGTTTTGACATCAACAGCCTCATCATCTCCTTCCTAGGCAGCTAGTTGTGGCTCCATATGTCAGTGCCCTGTCCGTTCCCAGTCCTCCTAATCAACCCATGTGATAGTACATCTCTTCCCTCAATAATTGATCTCACACTTGTGAAGGGTGGGAGCCTAGGTTGGCATTTAAAATATCACCATCCGGATAATATACAACTTTGAGTATCCTTGCACTAAGAGATTCCATGCTTGCAACAAACCCCAAGCCTATTTGGCCAAGAGAGCTAAATCGTATAGTTCAAAATCTTAAAACCTAGCCCACCAGAAACTCGGTCTCGTCATTACATCCCAAGACACCAATGTAGATTTGCGCTGTCCTTGTTTACTCCCCGGCCAGAATTTTCTTATCATGGAATTAAGATGCTCGCATAGACCTCGTGGGAGTTTGAAACATGACATAGAAAAAACTGGGAGGGCTTGTGCAATCGACCTAACTAATAGTTTAATACTCCGCTCCCTGCCGAAGAGAGGGTTCTTTCAATCCACCCTTGTACCTTATTCCACATACTATCCTTTATATATTTGAATGCCCTATTTTTTGATATTCCTACGTCACTTGGCATACCCAAATATATTGCATTTAGAGCTTCATTGGGCACATGTTTATTCTGTGGCCCGAAGCTTCACAATATGTAGTCAACAAAAGGGCCTTTCATAGGTGAAGGATTGTTGGAGAAACCATGGCCCAGGCACGTACAAGTGGGCTCTTGGCTCGCTGCCAGATTATATGCCTCATGGGCTTCCGCATGCTTTATGAGAACCTTCCGACGAATCCTATTTAGCGCTCCAAGCGCCAGTTATTACTCTGCCGGCGCCTGCAGCCGTGATTACTGGGTTTGGCCGATTTTCTAATTTTCTTCCTGTTTTCAGAAACGTAAAAAAGGCGTGGGCACAAGGGCACCCCTATGTCTCACTTTAAGCGAGACAGGAGGATGTGCTCGCGAGGGGCCGAGCCCTAAATGGGCCGGCCCAGCCGCGCGGGAGCCACAACCTGTTTTTTTTTCTCATTTTTTGTTTTCTATTATCATTTTTGTTACTTTGTACATTTCTTTATAATTTAAAAAACACTCTTTAAAAATACATTTTTTTTAAATTTGAAAATTTATTAAAAAATGTTGAATAAGAATTTTAAAAATGTTGAACAAGTATTTCAAAATGTTGAATGGGTGTTGAAAAATGTCGAACGTATATGAAAAACGTTCAACAAGTATACGGAATTTTTTGAACGGGTATCTAAAAATTTTGAACAGATATTAAAAATGTTGAACAAGTATTTGAAGAATGTTGAATAGATATTAAAAAATATTGAACGAGTATATGAAAATTGTTAAATGAGTATATTAAAAATGTTGAACAAGTATTTGAAAATGCTGAATAAGTATTAAAAATATTGAACAAATATTTGAAAAAATGTTGAATAAGTACTAAAATGTTGAACAAGTATTTAAAAAATGTTGAAATAGTGTTCAATGTATACACGTCACTTGTTACAAATTTTTTTTTGTGACATGTACGAAAATGTACATTGAAAACGAAAACAAACATAAGAAAACACAAAATAAAAAGAAAAAAATGGAAAAGAAAAAGGAAAACAAAACAAAAAATGGAGAAAAAAAGAAAACAAAAAATAAAGAAACAAATCTGGGAAGAAAAAAAAGAATAAAAAATGGAGAAGAAAAAGAAATGAAATAAAATAAAACGAAAAAAAGTAAAAGAAAAAAATGGAGAAGAATGGCTCGGTCGCCTCTAGCATATCTCGATCCTACTACCAACCAGTAACATGAAGTGGGCGGAGTGGTTAGCTGCGCTGGCGAGAACCTTGTGGGCTCCCCGTTTATCCTTGACTTTTTGAATCCGCGCGCGCTAAATGGGCCGGCTCGACATTGTTCACGTCGACGCAAGAGATCCTTGTGGACTCGACTAATGCGATAAATAGTCATTGTGCGGGCACACGAGTTCGAACCCAAGACCCATTCGCTGCGAGGGCTACGCTCTAACCATCAGGCCACCGTCCCGCTCGTGCAAACAAACTTCGCTTCTTTCTTTTATTTAGTTCTTCAATTCGTTTTGTTTTTTTATCCTTTTCTGTTCATTCTTTTCTGTTTTCTTTAGTGCCTGTTTTTTTCAAAATTCTTGAACCTTCTTTCTAAATTGACGAACCTTTTAAATTATTTTAGTTTTGAAAAATTCTGATGATTTTTTAGAAAAATTGATGCAAATTTTCAAATTTGATGAACTTTTGTTTTCAAAATGGATGATTTTTTAAAAGTTTGGTGAAATTTTTGTCAAATTCAATGAACCTTTTCCCAAATTCGATGAACTTCTTTTTAAAATTGATGAACTTTTTTCATATTCGATTAAGTTGTTCCTACATTGTGATTTTTTAAAAAGTTTGTTCAATTTTTTTCCCCAAAAAACACCTTTTTCTGAAATGTATGTGCAAGGAATAGCATGGTACGTTCTGAACATTTCGTGTTGTAATCATTCACTAGCTCCTTTAGCTCGAGTGGTAAGGCACTGTGTGCTGTAACTAATCGGTGTGAGCTCGAATCCTCAGTGGAGCAAAAAAATTGGATCTTTTTCGCGCTACAAATCCCATGCGTGTTCCTGGGCCGGCCCATAAGGTGCTCCCGAACCTTCTAGTCCTTTGTAATTCCTATTATCCATTCATTGGGCTTATGTGAACATCTCAATAAGCTTATTAGAAAGTTCTGGTGGGGTAGCAAGGAAGGAAAGAGGAAACCCCACAGGGTTCCATGGAAAGAGATGACTCAACCAAAAGGAATGGGAGGCCTGGGTTTTAAAGATTTCGAGCTTTTTAATCTCTCAATGCTTGCTAGACAGGCGTGGCACATCTTGCAAAACCCTGATAGCATGTGCTCGCGTTTGCTCAGAGGTGTTTACTTTCCCAACGGATCAATCTTAAGTGCCCGGTTGGGTAACAACCCGAGCCAGGTGTGGAGAGCAATAATGGAGGGAAGAGATATCCTCAGACAGGGCCTGGTCCGATGCATCGGCAACGGAGCAACCACGAGGATCTGGGAAGATAATTGGCTCCCTCGGAATGAAATGATGAGGCCTTATGGCTGCCTACTAAATGATCCACCGACCTATGTTTCGGAGCTGATAGATATGACCTCGGCTACATGGGACAAACAGAAGGTCCAAGCAACCTTCATGAACATGGATGCTAAGGTTATTTTGGGAATCCCTTTGTGCACATCGAACGTAGCTGATTTCTGGAGCTGGAGCCAGGAGAAGAACGACAACTTTTCAGTGAAGTCTGCATATCGTATGCTAGTGAGCACAAGGCAGAGGCGTGAGGCATGGTTGGAAAACAGGGCCGGTTCCTCCAACACCTCCGTGGATGAGGCACAGTGGAAGAGATTATGGAAAACCGAAGTACCAGGGAAGGTTCGCATGTTCCTCTGGAGGTTATCAAAACAATCTATTCCGACTAATGATGTTAGGGCGAAACGACACATGTCAGATTCTAGCGCATGCAACATTTGCGACGCCCCTGACTCATGGAGACATTCCCTCTTAGAATGCACAATGTCAAGATGCACGTGGGCTCTCGTTGATGATGAACTGGCACAAAATTTGGCAACGATCACAGAACCGAAAGCGAAACAATGGCTATTTACTCTGATGGGTGCATTATCGCATGAGTCGTTCGTGAAGCTGTCGGTCACTCTGTGGGCTATCTGGGCGGCACGCCGGAAAGCGATCCATGAAGGTTTATTCCAAAGCCCGCAAACCATCAATGGCTTCATCATCAGGTACCTACAGGAGCTCAAGATGCTGGCTGCACCAGCCACTAACCCGAGTCAGAGAGGTGCCCGGGCGACGAGCACTAGCATCCAGCGCCCAAAAGCTCCACCGCCGGGCCATGCAAAGATCCACGTTGACGCTTCTTGCAGAAAGGGGTTAGGAGGTGCAGCAGCAGCAGTTTGCCGGGATGAAACAGGAGCTTACCTGGGAAGCTCTGCACTGGTGATTGCAGGCGTCGACGACCCAAAGATTCTTGAAACAAATGCATGTAGGGAGGCGCTTGCTCTGGCACAAGATCTCAATATTCAGAACCTGCTGGTAGAATCAGACTCCAAGGGGGCAGTTGGAGCGATCATCAATAGAAGCCATGGAACGAGTGGTGCTATCGTTACGGAGATTCAAAACATAGATGTTAATTTGAGCTGTAATTTTTCTTTTGAAGGTCGTGCCGTCAATGTCGAGGCACATAGATTAGCCAAGCATGCATTTTCTTTAGGTCAGGGGCGCCACTTGTGGTTAGGCCAACCCCATGACCAACGTTGTATCCCACTTTTTGTGGATTTTGCTGAATAAAGCTTGGCTTTTTCCCTCAAAAAAAATCCATTCATTGGGCTGGGTTGCACCATGTGCATCGTGGTGGTGGTGGGCTAGACCAAACTAGGTTGGGAAAATAGAATTTAGCTTGTAATCGGATACCGCTCAAAAGAAAAAGAAAAACCTTGTAATCGAATTTAGCGCCCTAGGCGATGGATTCTATTTAGCGAGTAGCGTGGGGTCTCGAAAAAACTGCAAATACTATGCCTCGCTTACTGCGAGAGAACAGTCATGCTCGCCTTTGCAATTTTCTAGTGGGCCACGGCCTAAACACTGTCATAGAGCACAATTAGTAGCTGCTTTGGGAACATTCCGTATGGTTTTCGGAAGGCTCTGACAGTTTTTCCTACTCCCTCCATTCATTTTTATAAGTCATTTCAGATAACTGAAAATGAGCTACTTTGCACCCTGTTCGAAATGTCTTCAAGGCCTTATAAAAATGAACAGATGGAGTATTTCATTTTAATTTGTTTGTTTACTGGTTTATCAGTTTTCTTTTTTCTCTTTTTTCCAAGGGTCTGACACATTTCCCCCTATTCTTCTCCTATTACAACGCCTTATTATTAATACACACTGGACGTTTTTCGCATACATGTTGAAAACATATCAGATACACATTGATTTTTTAAAATAAATTTTTATTTCTTTTATAATATAAGGCGGACATTTATGAAATGCATATTGAATACTTTTCAAACACACGCAAAGCATTTTCAAAAAAGTCATGGACACATTTGTATATGTGTGGTGAACCCACATAAAAAAGTATATGTGTGAACATTTTTCTAAATGACATGAACATTTTCGTGAATGGTATGAACATTCTTATAAAATTACGCAATCAATTTTTTAACTTCTCATGAGCATATCTCAAAACTGTGATAAACATGTTTAAAAAATCTAAATGGTGCGAGCACTTCTAAATTTTTTTGAGAACAGATGTGATGAACATTCTTAAATATTAAACCCTCTGACCCATAATATAAGAGCATTTTGACACTAACTAATGTTAAGAACGCTCTTATATTATGGGACTAAGGGATGGAGTAAGTACTTTTTGAAATACTAGCAAACGTGTCCGTGCATTGCAACGTAAGAAAAAACATACCACTCCTCATACACACTTGACGGCATCGAAAAATCCCTAGAAATATTTCACGTTGTCGTACGAGAAACAGCATGATAAGTGGTGTTGCACGAAGACATAAAGGTAGGACGATATTTTAAGTATACTAAAGGTATGTCCAATTTATTAGACACACCGTAAGCATATGTACATCCTCTGTGGCGTCAATATTAGATTTTATAAGACCATCAAATCCTATCTAGTCAATTTAAATGAGTAGAAAACATATATAATAAGAATTTTCAAAATACACCATATAAAGAAAAGTATTAATTAAGGGTGCATCCTCAAAATAATTTAAAAATATTTGGATTCTACACATTTTTAAAAAATACACCATTTAGAGAAAATTATTAACAAGCAGTATAATAGCATATAAAAAAGTATTAACACGCATGATAATAGCATATTTGGAACACACCATATAAAGAAAACATATATAATAGGAATTTTCAAAATACACCATATAAAGTATTAACATGCAGGATAATAGCATATTTGGAATCTACACATTTTTTAAACGATTTCCATATATAACATGTTTAATTTGTATTTAGGATTTGAAATATATTTTTAAAGCATTTGAATCTGTCAAAAAAGAAGAAAAAGGGATAAAAATATAGTAGCTGGGCTGAAGCTGCAACATTGTGCATAGATAGGCTTGGGCGAGGAAATTTAATCCTACGCCAGCGGAAATTGGAAATTGGAGAGAAAGTGCACAAAAAGAGAAGATTCAAGATTTGAACTCGGGTCTCCTGTATCGGGCGATTAGGCTCAATCCACCACAATACTTCGATGCATGCAGAAAATTTGGGGCCTCACTGTAAATAAACTATAAAGCCGATGGTAACTTAAAAGAAAAAGTGAATTGTTTTTTTCCACTTATAGGTGGTATAGGAGGTAATTATTGATAACTTCGAGGGCAAATCTGACAATGGATGGGCAGAAACAAAAGCTCCTTTATTATTAAGTGCTCCCTTCGTTTCAGTCTACTGGTCATGCACGTATACCTAGATTGCCAATTTTATCACCCTAATATAAACTATATAACACAAAAATTATACCTTCTGAAAGTAGAAACTCTGAAGTTTATATTGGTATACTTTTTGTAATATATGACTTGTATTAGGTTGGCCAAATTGACGACTTAGGTATACGCGCACGTCCTGTAAACTGAGAGAGAGGGAGTAAGATTGGTGGACTCCGGAATACGCACGCCGAAGTTGAAATCTACTCCCTCCGTTGTTGTGATTATCTCACGAAACTCTAAAAAAGTGGATTATTAATGCAAGATTGGCAGACTCCAGAAATATTAACTCATTAATTATAGAGTCTTCCCCTCACAGCAATAATCCCGAATTGAACAAACCCGCTTAATTTATATTGACGCAGCCATCCATGCAGATCCAATAATTTTATTTATTTAGAGCCAATCAGCCATGCTAACCCAAATCCATTTATTTCTTTCGCTCGCTTTGTTCCTTGGTTCTTGAAGTCACTTCCCGATTTACACACAATCTACAAATGTATATAAAATGATGTATTCTGTAAAGAGTCGAGGCGGGACCTTTCAATTAAATAGTGAACCTATTTTTTAACACAAGCACATGCTAGGTCAGCTGGTTGGGGCCTTTGGGGTCATGAGTTCAAATCCCACAAAGCACAAATAACTTTTGCTGCTCCTTAGTCTGCAAAAGGGTGCAATGCAGGCCCTC
Source organism: Triticum urartu (assembly GCF_056163025.1). NCBI lineage: Eukaryota > Viridiplantae > Streptophyta > Magnoliopsida > Poales > Poaceae > Triticum > Triticum urartu. The sequence continues at coordinate 496,967,241 of NC_141875.1, read as the reverse complement.
CTAACATATTTTATTTAACATATCTATCCAATTTAAATGGGGTAAAAACACACACATATATATTCGCTACTCCTTAGTCTATAGAAAAAAAGGTGCACGCAGGCCCTTCTACATACTTTATTTAACATAGACATCCAATTTAAACGAGGTAGAAAACATTCAATACTTCCATAGCAATTAATTAGGTTAATCAAGGTTTATGTCCTGAAAAGAATTTTATATTAGTTAACAGGAACGGCTAATAGCACGGTTGGAAGCTAAGAATTTTTCTGGTCAAATTACATATATAAATTATTTACTCTGAATTACTGTTGCAAAGTTATAGCATGATCATTTTAACACATTCTCTATAAATATAAAGACCAGAGATCTAAACGGGCTGAAAATAGAGTGAACTGGACCTACTGCAGCTGAACATGGAATAGTAACTAGCGCCCAGGTGCCTGTGACAGTGGCCACATAAGTTGGGCCGAAGCCTAACAGAGAGAGAGAGAGATAGGAGAGGGACATAATACTAGACCACGGGTTCTTTAAGAAAAGGCCAGGGGGCTTTTTTTTATAGATTTTGAATATTAAATAAAATAAAAGAATGAGAAGAAAAAAAATCAAACGAAAGACTATCTGGCAATTTTATACTGGGCCGGCCCGCTAGAGGTTCCTTCAGGCGACTCTATCGCACGGCTCACAACGTTAAGTGCGGCTCTTTTTTTGTCAACGGTTTTGGACTATTTCTTGAACCATCACTTTGCAGCTTTCTACCTTTTATATATTTTTGGTTGGCTTTACCTGTTTTCTTCAATGTTTTAATTTCTTGTTCTCATTTGTTCGTATTTAGTTTTAAATTTGTGAACATTCTTTTTAATTTGCACACTATTTTATATTCATGTACATCATTTTAAATTTGAGAAAAAATTATGTAATGAATATTTTTTAAAAACCATGAACATTTTGTGACTAAACAAATATTATTTAAATTTCTAAATGTTTTCTCAATTTCATAAAAAAATCCAATTCATGAATTTTCTTTTTAAAATGAAGATTTTAAAAAATGTTGAACATTTTTTGAATCCATGATTTTTTTTAGAATAACTTGTTTAAATCTATGAAAAATAGAGTCGGTTTTTCTGTTACCAATAGCGCCTGGTTTGTATATCACAAGAGCTACAAAAGAGAGAGGAGAGCATACAAGCGAGTGAGACAAGCGATGAGCTCACTCCATAGCACGTCACAATGACAACAAGGTGGGCGTTTGGTGGCTCACCGGGGAGCTCTCTATTGGGCGCCGTTAGCGATCAACATAGGCCCATGAATATGTTTCCGTTGATATAAATGTTAAATACAAACAACATATAGACAGCATCAATAAAAATACAGACATATAGACATATTTCACTAGTTTATATTATTATTGTCTAAAAACCTAGTTTATATTGTTATTATTTTAATAATTAAATAAATAATATTCATGTGTTGAGAAAAATGATTGCACATACTTCAAATATAAACATGTACCTATTAATATATATTTTATATAGAAAATCTCTTGTATGCGAAAAGAAAATTTCAAATGTTACAAAAAGGTATTCACGTATATATGAAAAATAATATGTGTTTTGCAAACAAATGTTCATCTATAAAAAACATTATTTGTATATGGAAAAATTCTTTGTATCTCTCCAATGCATGTTCATGTAATAGAAAAATTGCCAAGTGTTCAAAAAAGGATAATGTGTCTTATAAAAACCATGCATTTTACTCAAGAAACACAAGGAAAGAAAGAAAAAGGAACAAAAAGGGAACAGCTAGTAAAACAAAAAAAACAAAAAAAAAATGTAAAAAGAAAGGGAAAACAGAAGGAAAAGGGAAAACAAAAAAAGAGTAATCCTAATATGTGGTCGTGGCTCATTTGGCAAACACGTAAGTGAGTGCTTGCTCCAACTAGAAATAGGTGAGATATAGTTTTTGTGGTTTGAGTGCACCTTATGTACTAAGTCCTAAGTACAACGCGTAAAAGTTGTCAACATAAATAAGAAAGCTCATTAACATAGGCATATATGCACTTTATCATACTATTTCAAACCGATAGTCAAACTAGAGCACAAGAAACAAAATGACATATTAACTTGTGAATAGTATAAGCTGACTGATGTTACTTCACATTTGGAATTATTTACACTCACTTGTCCATTCCATTTCTCGAGCCACTGATGATTTTGGATTTTCAAATTTTATGGTACATGGATTGTATTAGTTCTATGCCAGATTTGTTTTGCACTTTAGTCTCCTGGGTGCACGAGGTACATTTTTGAGAAGTAGTGTGGTGTCATCTAATGTTGAATTGACCTCTTGTAAAATAAGTTTAAGCACCATTAGCCATTCCAACCCTGAGATGGTTGTTGTTAGTATGAATGAGATGTCAACCATTTTCTGGTAGCGGATCATTTACCTATGCTAAAGGATGCAAGAAAGGAAAGTATCACTACTGCTTCCTATGTGATTTGGTATTTGTGGAAAGAGTGATATCATCGCACCTTCGAGGGGGGGGGGGGGGATTGCACTCCCGTTGTAGTTTATAGGCTGTTTTTTTCTTTTGAAAAGCGCGAAATGCCCACCTAAACATTTTTATTAAGATGCGGTTTTAGTTTTCACGGCAAGGATGTAGGGAAGTATACAAGGGTTTCTGGACATCGGCAGCAAACACGCTCGCCGATAGGCGTTTTACAAAGCACTTACGCTACGACAAAGAAAATCTATACCCAAGACTCTAAAATTGATTTCCGCATAGACCTAAAGCAGCGCCAACGACACAACAAAACGTCAACCACAATGTTGCATGCCACTACCATGGGTGGGCGGTGATTGTCCCGAAAAACCGTAGAGTTCCAACTCTTCCAGATACCCCAGAGGGCGGCTAAAGAGGAGTAGTCTTCCTTATTCCGAGTCCAGGTGTTTCCGACTTTGGTATTTTCGTTCTTTTCATGTTTTATTCCACTCTAAAAGTTGTTTACTTTGTTGATTATACAATTACTATAATGAATAGTAGATCTCCTGTTGGTTACGTCATTTTAGTAGTGTGACATAACAAAAAATGTACTATTCAACACCTTTGCGAGAAGTCAAGTTTATGTAGTTTTGATTTTTCGAAATTGTTTCATAAGAGGTAGGGATGAATGACGTTAAGGTGTAGCCGTAAGGAAGATATGTAAGGGTCTTTTTAAGGTTTTATTGTTACTTTTAGTTTTGCCATGAGTCTCCATTGTTTGTCTTAGTTTTTATATTCAACCAAGTATTATTTGTTTAAAATCATACCATTTCCTACACATCCTTTCGTATATTTGTGTAAGGACTAAAAATCAAACCTCAGATCCTATATACTTAAGAGAGTCATCTTCACTAACTTATTTATCTCAATATGCAAGCATGCCACCTGAGCATACAATTATGAATGGGCTAAGGACCACCTCAACTTGCAATCATGCATGGGAAAGAACCCACCACAACATTCAACCATGCATGAAAAAATATTTCTCATTCAATTATATTCTATAAATATTTCTACAACTACACATAATCAAATATAATAAGCCATATTACTTTAAATTTTGGTTTTCATGCTATCAACTCAAATTTTCATCAATAATTCCTACAGCAACGCACGGGGTACCCTGTAGTTAGTACAACTTGGCAAAGAGTATTCTTGTCCTATGATAGTTGGCATGCTTGGTTCTTTAAACCTTTTGAACCATTCACAGCACCTCTGCAGTTTGCGTTAGTAAAACTGACCTCAACTTACTAGAATTGTTTTTTGAAAATGTTGACAAAAATGGTCACATTGCGTATGAAGCAAGAATGAACAATTTTTTTTAGGAAAACCAAAGTATTGCTCTTATGTATCTAATGTTATGCATCTTTCATTTTTTGCGGGTAATCAGGGAGTTATATTGAATGTTAACAGGGTTACATTCGGCCAATACAAGCTTAGAGATGGAATCTAGTGCTAGTGTGGTGCAGTCATAGGACCAGGGCTCCACACACCACGTTCAAATCCTAGTGCTTACATTTACACACACACACACATGTGATATATTCAGTAGAAATTTGGTAAGATGGGTGGATAAATCCCGAGTCTTCATCAATTATAGCATGCGAATAGAAGTCAGGTACCTGTCAATACATATATATCAATATGTAAATGTGTCCGATGACCGGTGGTGTCTCTTCGCTTGCGCATCATCCTTTTTGATTGCAACAAATAAAAGAGTTATGTAAATATGTGAGAACGACATGGAAATGGCATCGCATAACTACAAGTCTACATAGCATTGCCATTGGATCCTGTTTGTCGGAGTTGTTAGAAAGAGTCATGTACAAGGTATACGGTGGTGTAAACCGTATACCGTAGAGAGGTAGGTAGATTGCGTGCGTTGTAATCTAGGTGGTTAGGTTGTTAGGGTTTATCCTTATCTCTTGTATAGTTTTCTTGAGGATCAATCCACAACCTAACTGTCGCATGATGTAATCTGCATTACCTATATAACACGTACGCGTCCCTACTTAAAGGCATACGCTTCCACGCAATCTTTCATGGTATTCAGAGTCTAGTTCCTCTACCGCATCCAAACCTAGCAGCTCGCATCAAACCTAGTAGCCATGGCCAGCTCTAGCTCCGCCGCCGCCGCTCCATATGCCCTCATTCCCATCGCTGAAAAGCTCCACCGCGGCAACTACCTAGTGTGGCGCGCACAGGCCTTAGCTACCATCCGCGGAGCCCGGCTAATCGACCACCTCAACCCGATCACCCGTTCCCAGAGCCCAAGCTTGTCGACAAGGACGGCAAGCCCACCGATGTGCCGAATCCGGAACATCTACCGCGTTGGCGCAAGACTCCTAGGTGCTCAGCTTCATCTTCAATTCAATCTCTGCTCCTGTGATGATCCAAGTCGCCCACTGCACCAAGGCCGCCGCGGCATGGACCGCGATCAGAGAGATGGTTCTCTCCGAGACGCAGGCCACATCGTCAACACGCGGATTGCCCTCTCCACCACCAAAAAGGGCACCGCGACCATCGCCGAGTACATCGGGCGCATGAAAGCGCTAGGCGACGAGATGGCTTCAGTAGGGAAGCCGCTCGACGATGACGACATGGTCTCCTACATCCTCGCCGGACTCGACTTCGACTACATCTCCTTCGTCTCGTCCATCTGCGTTGCGAGGACTGAGCCCATCAAGGTAGCTGAACTTTATTCTCAGCTGATTGGTTTTGAAAAGCGTCTTGCCATGTTTGAAGGGGGAAATCAGCCCTCTCAATCCTCGGCCAACGCCGTGTCTCGTGGCCGTGGTGGTTTCGGTCGAGGAGGCGGCCGTGGAGGCCGTGGAAACGGAGGAGGCCGCGGCAATGGAGGCCGTGGCAATGGAGGCGGTGGCCGCGGCAATGGAGGCCGTGGCAACGGCAATGGAGGAGGCAACGATCTCCCTGAGGTTGTTTGCCAGATTTGCAAGAAGGCAAACCACACCGCCGTCGAGTGCTGCCGCCGCTTCGACATCTCCTTCACCAAGAACGAGAAAAGTGCAGGCTCGGCCACCACCTCGTCCTATGGAGTGGACACAAACTGGTACCTGGACACGGGGGCTACGGACCGTACATCACCAGCGAGCTCGACAAGTTGACCGTCCGCAACAAGTACAACGGCAACGAGCAAGTCCATACTGCAAACGGGGAAGGTATGGAAATTTGTCATATTGGTCAATCCACTGTTCAAACCCCCACTCGTGATCTTCATCTCAAAAATATATTGCATGTACCCGATGCCACCAAAAATCTTATCTCAGCTCATCGTTTATCCACTGACAACAACACCTTTCTTGAAATTCACCCACGTTTATTTTTCGTTAAGGAACGGGGAACGAGGAGAACCCTTCTCCAAGGCAGGTGTAAACGTGGTCTTTACCCCCTATCATCGGCTCCGGTGACCTCCAACAAACAGGCGTTTGGTGTCAATAAAGTGTCCACGGACAGGTGGCACAGTCGGCTAGGGCATCCTTCATCAACCATAGTTCGTCATGTCCTTAGCCACAACAACATTCCTTTTTCAAGTAGTGAGTTGAATAAAGATGGTGTTTGTGACGCTTGTCAATTAGGCAAGAGCCACCAACTACCGTATCCTAGTTCGATCAGTGTATCTAAAGCTCCTTTAGAGCAAATTTTCTCCGATGTATGGGGGCCTGCCCGTGATTCTATCAATAGGAAAAACTATTATGTGTCCTTTATTGATGATTATAGCAAATTCACATGGATCTATCTTCTTAAGCATAAGTCTGAAGTCTTCAAAATCTTTCATGAATTTCAAGCATTAGTTGAAAGGTTGTTCAATAGGAAAATTATCACCATGCAAACTGACTGGGGTGGCGAATATGAACGTTTAAATTCCTTCTTTCGCCAACTAGGAATCACCCACCATGTCTCCTGTCCTCATGCTCATCAGCAGAATGGATCAGCTGAAAGAAAACATCGTCACATTGTCGATGTGGGTCTTTCTCTCTTGGCTCATGCCTCCATGCCTTTAAAATTTTGGGATGAGGCTTTTCTCTCTGCCACATATCTCATAAATCGCACCCCTAGTAAAGTGATCAACTATGAAACCCCCCTGGGTCGTCTGTTTCATGAACAACCAAACTATCATTCCCTTCGAGTTTTTGGATGTGCCTGTTGGCCAAACCTCCGTCCCTATAATTCCAAAAAATTAGAATTTCGATCCAAACAATGTGTTTTTCTCGGATACAGCAATCTTCACAAAGGTTTTAAATGCCTTGATGTTGCTGTTGGCCGATTCTACATATCTAGGATGTCATCTTCGATGAGACGGTTTTTCCTTTCAAGGCTTTAAACCCTAATGCAGGCACTCCCCTTCGATCTGAGATCTTATTGCTACCTGAAACTACCCTGTCTGAGCCTATTGATCATGGGGGTGAACGAGTGCTTGATCAACATGCAAATTTTCCTGCTAATTCTGGTGAAAATCTAGCCCCTATGCGTCATTTTATGCAGGCAGTACAGGACAAAAATGGCTCGGAGCACGGAGGAGATTCAGGTGCTGCTGCCGCTGATTCCGAGGATGACAGTGCAGGTGCAGGCGGCATCCCAGGGGAATCCGCCTTGGATCGCACCCCTCCCAGGGGGCGCGTGTGCACGTCGGGTGCTGCCTCCCCAGGTGGGCCAGGAGGGCGCGTGGGCGTGTCGGGCGTTGGCTCCCCGGGTGGGCCAACTTCTGAGCCGACCGGTCCCTCGCACCGGGCGCTGCCTCACGATGACCGCCAGGTGGACCAACCTGATGTGGGCGCGTATGTCGGATCCCCCGGCACTGACGACGGGATCGACATGGGATCTCGTGCAACTGATGGCAGGATCGACGTGGGATCCCGCGCGGCTGTGATTCCCTCGGCCGGATCTTCTGCGGCGCAGCCTCATGCAGCTCCTGATATGCCATCTTGTAGGACAAGATCACAACACGGGATTGTAAAACCACAAATTCGTACAGATGGTACGGTCAGGTATGACAAGCTCAAACCTCGGTTTGGAGGTTTAACAACTACTGGTGAGGCAAGTAGTTTGCATGAAGCTCTAAGTGACACAAAATGGAAAATGGCTATGAATGATGAGTATGGTGCTCTTATTAAAAATAAGATGTGGCATCTAGTTCCACCAACACGAAACAAGAATATCATTGACTGTAAATGGGTTTATAGAATTAAAAGGAAAGCAGATGGTCAAGTTGATAGGTATAAGGCAAGATTAGTAGCCAAAGGTTTTAAACAGAGATATGGTATAGATTATGAAGATACCTTTAGTCCTATTGTAAAGGCAGCTACTATCAGACTTGTTCTCTCTGTTGCAGTATCAAGAAATTGGAGCCTAAGGCAATTGGATGTTCAGAATGCGTTTCTTCATGGCGTTCTAGAGGAAGAAGTCTATATGAGACAACCACCTGGTTATGAGGTAAAAGGAAAGGATAATTATCTATGCAAACTTGATAAAGCTCTGTATGGACTAAAACAAGCACCTAGGGCTTGGTACTCCAAGTTAAGGGAAAAACTTCAAATACTTGGTTTCAAATCATCCAAGGGAGATACTTCTTTGTTCTTCTACAGAAAGGGAAATATCACTATTTTTATGTTGGTTTATGTTGATGATATTATTGTTGCTAGCTCATCACAAGATGCAACTGTAGCATTGCTAGAAGATCTTAAGAAGGATTTTGCCTTGAAAGATTTGGGTGGTCTTCATTATTTCTTGGGTATTGAGGTGAGAAAGGTAAAAGATGGAATACTCCTTACTCAAGAAAAATATGTCCTGGATATGCTTAAGCGTGCAGGAATGGTAAATTGTAAGGCTTCAAACATGCCCCTCTCCACGTCAGAAAAGTTGTCAAGAGAAGAAGGGGAGCCTCTAGGGGACGAGGAATCAACAAAATACAGGAGTATGGTAGGTGCTTTGCTGTACTTGACACTGACAAGACCTGACATTTGTTTCCCTGTTAATAAAGTATGCCAGTACTTGCATTCTCCTAATTCTCAACATATGACAGCTGTTAAGAGAATTTTGAGATACCTCAAGGGCACTATGAGTACGGGTCTGAAATTTACCAAGTCAACTTTCAATGTTGTTAGTGCTTTCTCTGATGCTGACTGGGCAGGATGTCCAGATGACAAAAAGTCCACAGGAGGGTTTTGTGTGTTCTTTGGTCCAAATTTGATTTCTTGGAGTGCACGTAAGCAAGCTACTGTTTCTCGGTCTAGTACAGAGGCAGAGTACAAATCTTTAGCCAATGCCACTGCTGAGATTATTTGGGTTCAAACTTTGCTACGTGAACTTGGAGTTATGCACTCACCAGTTGCACGTCTCTGGTGTGATAATATTGGTGCCACATATCTGTCAGCAAATCCAGTGTTTCATGCAAGGACAAAACACATAGAAGTGGACTATCATTTTGTTCGAGAGAGAGTAGCTAACAAACTACTAGATATCCGTTTTATTCCCATAGGTGACCAAGTTGCAGATGGTTTTACCAAAGCTTTGTCATGAAAGAAGTTAGAAGACTTTAAGAGCAATCTCAACTTGGTGAAGCTGTGATTGAGGGGGCGTGTTAGAAAGAGTCATGTACAAGGTATACGGTAGTGTAAACCGTATACCGTAGAGAGGTAGGTAGATTGCGTGCATTGTAATCTAGGTGGTTAGGTTGTTAGGGTTTATCCTTATCTCTTGTATAGTTTTCTTGAGGATCAATCCACAACCTAACTGCCGCATGATGTAATCTGCATTGCCTATATAACACGTACGCGTCCCTGCTCAAAGGCATACGCTTCCACGCAATCTTTCAGGAGTTTCTCCAAACCCTCGCAAGGTCTTTAGCTTTAGCATAAAAACTGCTGAAAGTGCTCTTAAAATACACCCTGATACCTAATCAACCGGAACTTTATCTTGCATTATACCAAATTTTCCTGACTATGTGGGTATACATTACTTTCACCGCACCTATTAAACCATTAGTGAATTGTCCCTGCTTCCATCAGGCTTTGGCACATCGAAAAGAGCTTGGGATTTATATATCGAGAAAATATACCCAGTTGGTACTAGGAATATATATATGTGCACTACAAACTACGGACCTGAGCAGCTCATGATTGACCTGCTCCCTCTGATTGTTTAAGGAGGGTGCTTATCACTTTATATCAGCATTTGGTGGCGATGCAGCGGACGAGGACGAGCTCATCCGAAGGAGCAGCGAAAGAGCTCCGGTAGCGTTGGCATTGTTATCCGAAGGAAGCTAGAGACACGCCGCTTAACATCGGCTACCCTACCATTCATGCCGCCATTGGCCCTTGTTGCTTGGAATGTGAACATCGTTTATATATTTCTTCATCCTTATGATTCGTCAGCGGAAGCAAGGGCTCTCCTTCCATATCTGATATCTGTACGCGTTCCTTGGCGTTCACTGGGAACAAGACGCAAAGAAGGGCAGTTTGATAATTAGATTTCTTGATACTGTTGATACGCTAAAACATTTGTTTGAATGCAGAAATGTACAAAACATAGCCTGTCTAGATTATCCGTCCCGCCTCAGTTCCCTGTGATTCATAAACCAGAGGATCATACGGTTCCGGTTCCGCCATTCATTTCATTTCCAAAAGCCATCTCATTTTCTCTTATTTTACGAAAAAACTTCAAATCTATTCATCTTTAATCATGGCAGTACAACGAAAATTAGAAATAATAAAAATTACATCCAGATCCATAGACCAACTAGCGATGACTACCAGAAGCGAGTCGAAGGCGCGCCGCCGTCATCGCCCCTTCTTCACTGGAGCCATGCAAAATTTGTTGTAGTAGACAGTGGGTAAGTCGTCGTGCTAAGGACACATATGACCTGCGCACCAGAACAGCAACCGCCGTCCATGAATAGTAGCTTAGACTGAAAGGATCCGACCAAAAGACACATGAACATAGACGAACAACGACCAAATCCAAGCAGATCCACCAAAGACAGATCCATCGAAGACATACATCCACACGCCCACCGACGATACTAGACGCATCACCGGAAGGGGGATAGGCTGGGAGAATCTTATTTCATATTCAGAGAGCCGCCGCCGTCTCGCCTTCCTAAATAAGACATAAACCCTAACAAAACTCAAATAAACGTCAAAAAACGAAGTCCTCTCATCGGCCATGGCCAGGATCCACCACGCCGCATGGTCCTAAGGCCAGCGGAGACAAAGCGGACCGGCGGCGACGCCGACAAGAAGCAGAGGAACCCTAACTTTTCTTGGGGCACGAGGAACCGAGGAAGAGAACGAATACGGAAATTAGAAGAGCAGAAATTTCAGAAGAATGCACAATGATTAGTGTGTTCCTATGTTGTCGTGAGGTGCAGATGCAGGGGCTTCGGACCTAATCTACATGGCACACTGGCAGAGCATGTACAAGTCAAGCCATTGGCCCCCAGCTCCCATTGTTTAGTTTGCCGCTGAACAAGACAATTGTACGTACTACTATAGTGTAGAATTCTGTGTGCGGCGTGTGGGCGTGGCTACCATTCTCGCCGCCCATTGCAATGCTGAAAGCACAAAAACACGGGTACATTGCATATATGCTGTTAGCCATGATATGCACATTGGTATATACCAGTGGGCAGTGGTTAGTAGCCGAATCATCTCCCCCAGGCCGACGCAGAGAACAAGTTTTTAAGAATGTGTATCAGCAGTTGAGGCGTCTCGTGGTCGTGGATTAAAACGTGTGATCCGATCCAGGCGTAAGAAATACTGTACACTTGTATGTCACTCTATCAGAAAAAAGATCTACTCCACTCTACTCGCCCATGTTATACTATTCATTCACTCACAATTCAATTCATAGGGGGAAGATAATGTTAACTAACGGCAAGCATCTGGCAATACATGGCTGACGACCGATGATATTTGTAGCCCCCTAATGAAAGGTCTTATTCGGTGGGAGCAGGGAGCAGTTTTCACGAGAGCGATGCGGAGAGAATAAGAAATTAATCGGTCGATCCGGGGGGATCACACAGGTAGTTTAGTTATCCATAATCTGACCCCAGCCGGTGATCAGTGAGCGAGATCGACCTGCACGGCTGGAAATCAATCTCATGCCCTTTCTGTCGAGTTACTCCTCAATCCCGTACGTAAACTTGACCTTTCATCATGTCCTTGGGCCTTGTTACAGTCACTGGAGAAAAAGGATATCCGGCAATCAGCAGGTATACCATCCCTCGTATGCCTGGGCCATGATGCGGGTACACGCCAACTGTAGCCTGAACTAGTCGGCGATGCATGCCGCGGAGGAGATGCCACGCGGATATGCCGGCGCGAGGGATATCCACTGGGGAGGTGCTGGGGAGCGTCCGATTCCCGCCGCGGCGGCACGGCGGCGCTGTCACCGTGGATGATGGCAACACGCCAACCCGGGCTAGCTAATCATCACAGCGTGGAGGGAGGCCCCCTCGTGCTCCTGGAATTATTGGACGACGTAGCAGGCGGACTTGCTGGATCGCCTTTGGCCTGGACTATGTGCGTGCTTGTGCGCCCTTCTCATCAGTGTTCTCTTGCCGAATGCACTGGAAAACTAGGAAACTGCTTGTGTGCCAAACAGCAGAGCAGCTGCTCTGCTTATGTTAACAAACCCTGGAAAACTGTACATAAAATGCCCAAAGAATAGCCACAATGAAGAAAAAACAAAAATAAAAAAGCCGCTTGGTTGTACAGAGAAAACACAAAGAAAACTGCTCGGCAAAAGCTTACCTCAACCTGTTGGCTTTATACAATGCAGGGTGCTTAGAGATGCTTAGTAAAATAAATCATATTTGTTAAGCGCTAGTGCTTATTTCTCACTCTGTGCATTTGAAAACCGAACTAAAAAACCATACCAAAAATAAATCGAACCAAACCAAATTTATAGTTTTTATGGTTTCTGGTTTTGGTATGGTATGAACTTTTCATACCGATTTGAACTTTGGTTTTTATGGTATATACCAAAAACCAAACGGTTAACCGAATAAACTGAAGTAAAAAATAATTTTATATTTCTTATGATGAACAACCATACAAGTTGTCATCTTCAAGAAGTGTTGGGGCATTATCAAGCACGCGGTCATGAGGGTCATCGAGCGTTTCGACTCCCTCCACACATCCGACCTACACTGGCTCAACTCCGCCAATGTCGTGCTCCTACCCAAGAAGGAGGGGGCGGAGGGCATCCCCGATTACAGGCCCATTAGCCTCATCCACGCCATCGCCAAGGTCATATCGCTCCGTCTTGCCCCCCTTATGGATGCCCTAGTGTCCAACACTCAAAGTGCATTCATCAAGAGGCATAGCATTCACGACAATTTCATGTATGTCCGAAACTTCGCAAGGAGGCTACAAAAGTGCAAAACTCCGGCGGTGCTTTTCAAGCTGGACATCAAGAAGGCGTTTGATTCGGTCAAGCGGAGTTACATTCTGGACCTTCTGCAGCGTATGGGGTTCCCACCCAAATTCCGTGACTGGGTTGCTGCTCTCCTTTCAACATCTTCATCACACATCCTTCTTAATGGGTTGCGTGGACCGCCGATCATGCACAGCCGTGGGTTTCGGCAGGGAGACCCCGTGTCCCCCCTTCTCTTTGTCATTGCGATCGACCCCCTGCACAAGATCCTTGATTTGGCAACGCGGAAAGGCCTTCTTCATAAGATTCGAGGCCGGGGAGCCACGGTGCGAACATCTCTCTATGCGGATGACGTCGCGGTCTTTGTCGCTCCTATCAAGCAAGACATTGATAACCTTGCGTCGATCCTGCGTGGGTTTGGCGAGGTTACGGGCCTACATACCAACTTTCTGAAGAGCTCGGTTATGCCAATCAGATGCAACCACCTCAACCTTGGTCTCATTCTCGAGAGCATTCCGGCAGCCCGAGCGTCCTTCCCAGTGAGATACTTAGGCCTACCTCTCTCAGTGTGGCAACTTAAGAAGGTGGATTTCCAATATCTTGAGGATAAGGCGGCCGGCAAACTTGTTACTTGGGAGGGCCAGGACATCACAACCATTGGCCGCACGGCCCTGGTCAAGTCGGTATTATGCTCTTAAGCGGTGTACTCCATCACACCCCTCATCGTTCCTCCAAGCACTCTTCATAACCTCAACAAGATTGAAAGAGCTTTTCTCTGGTCCGGTGCGGACAAGACGACGGGTGCCAAATGCAAGGTTAATTGGGATACAGTTTGTAGGCCAAAGGAGTGTGGTGGCCTTGGGGTGCTTAATACTAGCAAATTTGCACGTGCTCTAAGGCTAAGATGGCCTTGGTATGAGTGGAAGGAACCTCACGGATTATGGGTAGGATTTGGCAATCCTTGCACGGAAGATGATCTCAATTTCTTCTATGCCTCCACTACCATCACTGTGGGGAACGGAGCCAAAACGCCTTTTTTGGACTCACCTTGGCTTCTCGGGCGCAAGCCCAAAGATATTGCACCGCTAATCTTTGAGGCCTCAAGAAGAAAGAATTGGAAGGTGGGAGAGGCTCTAAAGGGCAATGCCTGGATCTTCAAAATCAAGTACAACACTGTTGTCTCCGGCGAACACATTAGAGAATTTTTCACTCTTTGGATGCTTGTCAACGAGGTTCATCTCGATGAACATCTTGAGGATGATATTTGTTGGAAGCACTCGAACGGCGGGATTTACACGGCGACAACTGCATATAAAGCCCAGTTCCAGGGGCTAACTCTTTCCCCTATGGACCGCATGGTTTGGAAGGCTTGCCCCCCCCCCCCAAGGTCAAGTTCTTTGCTTGGTTGGCTATCCAAGATCGGATTTGGACCACCGACCGCTTGGAGAGACGGGGTTGGAAAAATTGTGGGCTATGCCCTCTTTGCTCAAGAGAGCAAGAATCGGGTGCACATCTCTTCTTCAAGTGCCACTACACGCTCCGTCTATGGAGGACTATCATTGAAAAACTTGGCCTTGCTCACATGGACACCACCGTTTGGCACCTTGATGATTCCGTCCACGAGTGGTGGGATAAGAGAACTGGCAATCACATCCCCAACCGGAGCGCTATGACCTCCCTCACTATGCTCGTCTCCTGGACCATTTGAAATGAGCGTAATGCAAGAGTGTTCCACCACAAGAGCGCGCCGCCGTCTATTCTACTTAGCAACATCGTCGAGGAGGCAAAGCTCTGGATCACCGTCGATGCTAAAAGACTAGGGATCATTTTTTCCGTGAGTAATCGTCATGTCGTATATGTAGTGCTCTTGTAAAACTCTTAACTCTGCTCCTCCCTTATTTAATAGAAGAGGCAAATCTTTTGCCTCCGTTTCAAAAAAATACAAGTTGTCATTTTTTCTTGTACATGAGTCAAATTCACTACTAAGCACACACTTTTTTCTTGTAACATAGTCATTGTTCTCTTTTGAAAATGCTAAGCACGTCCATAACCATCAACAGATGAATCAATGCATGCATATATACTTATATATATAGTTATATACTATTTGTGTAAAACAATATGTGTTTTGAGTCATAAATTTGCAAATTATTATTACGTCATTTTCAAATTCACGTCAACTTTGGTTATTATGGTATATACCGAAACCATACCGAAATAATTTCGTATATACCGAAACCGAACCGTATTTTAATTTCATACCGAAGTATTAATACCGTACAAACCAAAAAACCGAATAAACCGAACGCACAGAGTGACTTATTTCTACAGTAAGGGTGCCTAATTAAGCGACTATCCTATAGAAATAATCACCGATGCTTAAGCAAAGATTGGTTTATTTATATGAGAACCTCCTAAAGACCTTGCATTGTTCTCCTCAAAGATTGGTTATTAAGCTTTTCAAAGATCCCCTCAAAGATTCTTCGATTGTGATCCTTCCAAATATGCCACACGGCATATGCATGGTAGCATATTCTCGGTTTGCTTATTCTTCATAGATGAAGCAACTAAAACAATAATACCACACATACTAATGTTTTGCTAAAGTTTTAAAGATCTTTCCAACAAATTAACTCCCCCCTGAATTCACGTGGTGGGTACCCCCCTCCCCCAGCAAATCCCTCGTATGTCTAGCATTGCTCCAAATAAAGCAGCGCCTGAGCCGATTCTGACGTGCCCATTGGGTTTCTTGGCAATGCCCAAACTTGCTCTCTCTCTCTCTCCCTTTCTTGTCTCCATCTATCTCTAGTGAACTCGGTGTATTTTCGTTATGGGAGTAGTGAAAAGGGGGGAGCCTGGTTAAAAAAACAACAACTATTGGATACAATCATCGGAGAGAACACTATTAGACCAGTGTCTGCAACTACAAGATATGATCGCCGGAGAGAGTGTTGGTAAAAGTTATCGAGGGATAGTCATACTTATTGTACCATGTGCCACAAATACCATCTAACAAGTTGTACTGCCTAGGTTTGTATAGGCTGAAGCCTCCCCACATGAGTGTATATACTAATATAATTATGAAAACCGTGATGCCTTTAGGACCACTTTTCTGGCACACAATGTTTTGTGTATCATGTATGTATGCAACTTGTGTACAATTTTTGTACCTTAGTAGCTTCATATTGCTTATTGTCTATTGAACACATGTGATGGCAATTCCAATGTTACAAAAATGTGAGGGTTAAATATACAACTACGTAATTATGAATAAACATTTATTGGTTTTAAAACTGTTTGCATGAATATTTATGCAAAGAAGTAGGTGAGGTACGATGAACAACTGAAGTTATGTGGACGATGTAATAAAAATGGAAAAGCATGTTACAAATTCAAGTGAGTTCATCATTATCTCTTTTGCAGGTTCATCATTTACGTTTGATGGCAACGGTGATAGGCTTGATGATAATGGTTGATGGGCTTGTGATATATTTTGAAGATGTCGACTCCGTATGTTGGTACATTTTTCCTGTACTAGTCGATTAACTCGGCCTTTATGTTTAACTTCTTTTGAAATTAAACCCTTGGTGAGTCGGAGTGTACTACCGAGGATGCAGAAATTGGAGGTTTTTCCATTTTGTTTTTATAAGAAAAGAAAAGGCATGATGGTGGTAGTATCTATACCACGAAAATCACTGACAAGGGTGATAGGTTCTTTGGATCGGGTAGGCTAGATTAGATTGGTAGTATACCTTCTCCTTGGCTCGATGAGCTCGAGCTGGTGGCCATGGTGGAGGGCGACGGTGGTGACAATGAGTGGGCAGTGGCGGCGGAGCTTCCCATCACTGCATGGCTGACCTAGATCAATAAGTTTTGTCGATGGGATTGGCGGATGCGTGACGAACCTCATAGTGCGTGCCCCGGCCCCCACCTCTTTATATAGCCCAGTGTGATAGGGGCCCGTCAACCATAGTGGGTTGGGAGCCCCCGATCAGGGCATGGATCTAAGGGCCCGGCTGGCCGTTGGGCCCACACGGGAGATCAACCTAACATTCTCCCCTTGATCTCAACTTTTCTTTTAACCATATACTTTTAACTTTACTTGTTTCATCACAGATCAATACATAGAACATGTTTCATTGTCACAGCTCAATTGCCGATAGAATCAGACAGCTACAACATACCTCTCCATCTTGAAACAAATTATGTTCCTTTTGGGCCTCTCATGATCCAGGAATCATAGGCTTTCCCTTAAACCCATGTCGGCTAAGTCTTCCTTGAACACATTGGGTGGTAAGCCTTTCATAAGTGGACCCACAAGCATATCTTTTGTCCTTATTTGCTCGAGACTTATAGTGTGACCCTGGATTTCATCTTTCACAACATAATACTTTATCTCTATTGTTTTGGCAGCATTACTCGACTTGTTGTTGTGAGCATAGAATACTGCGGGATGGTTGTCACAGTACATGTTTAGTGGTTTGTCAATACAATCTACCACTTTCAAGTCAGGTATAAATTTCTTTAACCATATCGTCTGCACCGTGGCCTCACAACATGCTATAAATTATGCATACATCATGGACGATGCAACTAGTGAATGTTTGGAGCTTCTCCACGAAATAGCCCCTCCAGCGAGAGTGAACACGTATCCTAACGTGGATTTTCTACCATCTCTGTCTCCCACAAAATTTGCGTCTGAGTACCCTCTTATCTCTAGGTAATCAGATTTCTTGAGGTCCTTCGTGCCTTGCGCCGCAATGCTTTATTTACCATCTTCCAGTGCTCTATGCCTGGATTGTCTTGATATCTACTGAGTACCCCGGTGATAAAAGCTAAGTCAGGGTGAGTGCACACTTGTGCATACTGTAAACTTCCAACAGCCAAAGCATATGGTACTGCTTTCATTTGATCGATCTCGTGCTAGTTCTTGGGACATTG
This sequence comes from Triticum urartu, assembly GCF_056163025.1. Lineage (NCBI taxonomy): Eukaryota > Viridiplantae > Streptophyta > Magnoliopsida > Poales > Poaceae > Triticum > Triticum urartu. The sequence goes on along the minus strand of NC_141875.1, from coordinate 496,949,363 downwards.
GAATTTCCCAAAACTGTCGCCCTTGACTACAGGAGAAGGTGTAGGTTTACTCGCATGCATATTATACTTTTTAAGAACCTTTTCTAAATATGCCTTCTGCGATAGTCCTAAAACTTCATTTTTTCCTATCTCGGTGAATTTCTATGCCCAAAACATATGATGCTTGATACGTCCATTTTGCATCATGCTTTTATATCGATATTTATTGCATTATGCGTTGTTATTACACATTATGTCACAATACTTATGCCTATTCTCTCTTATTTTACAAGGTTTACATAAAGAGGGGGAATGCCGGCAGCTGGAATTCTGGGCTGGAAAAGGAGCAAATATTAGAGACGTATTCTGCACATCTCCAAAAGTCCTGAAACTCCACGGGAGCACTTTTCAGAATATATAAAAATATTGGGCGCAAGAAGTACCAGAGGGGGCCCACACCCTGGTCACGAGGGTGGGGGGCGCGCCGTACCCCCTGGGCACGCCCCCTGCCTCGTGGGCTCCCTGGTGGCCCTCCGATGCCCATCTTATGCTATATGAGGTCTTTCGTCCGAGAAAAAAAATCATAAGCAAGCTTTTGGGACGAGACTCCGCCGCCACGAGGCGGAACCAATCTAGGGCTCCGACGGAGCTGTTCTGCCGGGGAAACTTCCCTCCGGGAGGGGGAAATCATCACCATCGTCATCACCAACGATCCTCTCATCGGGAGGGGGTCAATCTCCATCAACATCTTCACCATCACCATCTCATCTCAAACCCTAGTTCATCTCTTGTATCCAATCTTTGTCCCAAAGCCTCAGATTGGTACATGTGGGTTGCTAGTAGTGTTGATTACTCCTTATAGTTGATGCTAGTTGGTTTATTTGGTGGAAGATCGTATGTTCAGATCCATTATGCATATTAATACCCCTCTGATTATGAACATGAATATGAATTGTGAGTAGTTACGTTTGTTCCTGAGGACATGGGAGAAGTTTTGCTATAAACAGTCATGTGAATTTGGTATTCGTTCGATATTTTGATGAGATGTATGTTGTCTTTTCTCTAGTGGTGTCATGTGAACGTCGACTACATGACACTTCACCATTGTTTGGGCCTAGAGGGAGGCATTGGGAAGTAATAAGTAGATGATGGGTTGCTAGAGTGACAGAAGCTTAAACCCTAGTTTATGCGTTGCTTCGTAAGGGGCTGATTTGAATCCATATGTTTCATGCTATGGTTAGGTTTACCTTAATACTTCTGTTGTAGTTGCGGATGCTTGCAATAGGGGTTAATCATAAGTGGGATGCTTGTCCAGGTAAGGGCAGTACCAAAGCACCGGTCCACCCACATATCAAATTATCAAAGTACCGAACGCGAATCATATGAACGTGATGAAAACTAGCTTGACGATAATTCCCATGTGTCCTCGGGAGCTCTTTCCTTTATATAAGAGTTTGTCCAGGATTGTCCTTTGCTACAAAAAGGATTGGGACATCTTGCTGCACCTTATTCACTTGCATTACTTGTTACTCGTTACAAATTACCTTATCACAAAACTATATGTTACCGATAATTTCAGTGCTTGCAGAGAATACCTTGCTGAAAACCGCTTATCATTTCCTTCTGCTCCTCGTTGGTTTGACACTCTTACTTATCGAAAAGGCTACAATAGATCCTATACACTCGTGGGCCCCCTAGCAGCCCTCTGATGCCTATCTTTGGCTATATGGAGTCTTTCGTCGAGGAAAAAAATCATAAGCAAGCTCACGGGATGAAACTCCGCCACCACGAGGCGGAACCTTGGCGGAACCAATCTAGGGCTCTGGTGGAGCTGTTCTGTCAGGGAAACTTCCCTCCGGGAGGGGGAAATCATCACCATCGTCATCACCATCGATCTTCTCATCGGGAGGGGGTCAATCTCCATCAACATCTTCACCATCACCATCTCATCTCAAACCCTAGTTCATCTCTTGTATCCAATCTTTGTCCCAAAGCCTCAGATTGGTACATGTGGGTTGCTAGTAGTGTTGATTACTCCTTATAGTTGATGCTAGTTGGTTTATTTGGTGGAAGATCGTATGTTCAGATCCATTATGCATATTAGTACCCCTCTAATTATGAACATGAATATGAATTGTGAGTAGTTACGTTTGTTCCTGAGGACATGGGAGAAGTCTTGCTATTAGTAGTCATGTGACTTTGGTATTCGTTTGATATTTTGATGAGATGTATGTTGTCATCCCTCTAGTGGTGTCATGTGAACGTCGACTACATGACACTTCACCATTGTTTGGGCCTAGAGGGAGGCATTGGGAAGTAATAAGTAGATGATGGGTTGCCAGAGTGACATAAGCTTAAACCCTAGTTTATGCGTTGCTTCGTAAGGGGCTGATTTGGATCCATATGTTTCATGCTATCGTTAGGTTTACCTTAATACTTCTGTTGTAGTTGCGGATGCTTGCAATGGGGGTTAATCATAAGTGGGATGCTTGTTGTAAGTGCATCTAGTGCCCCTTAGTGATTTTGGTGTATTGAAGACTTATAGGTTAAGGGACTAATGTGTTTTTGAGTGTACACATGTCTATAAGTCTATGAGGAGTTTGATATTTACAGAGAAAGTCGACCCCTAAAAATGAGGTTCTTCGACTGAAGACTTTGGATTTTTGAAGACTTTCTGAAGACTTTGAAAGTGAAGAAATTGGTGCAATCCTGAAGACTTGGTATTCATTCGAGGAACATGAAGCATGAAGACTTTTGTTTTTATAGTTTCATTTTCTCTTTCTTGAATCGTAGGAAACACCATACTGTTAAAGGGGGTCGAGGAAATACTAAGGAAAATTTTCCATGTGATGCTCAACTCAAAATCCTACAACTACACAGTGACTGAGGAGTTAGGAATTCGCCAGTGCGGATTGCCTACACAGTGAGGAACATGATAGCCCTAAGGATTTTGCTACTCAAAATTCCGACCGTTGCTGTGCTATGTGCCAGCTGTCCCAAAATATCTACCCACCTAACGGCCATATCATTGAAGGGCATTTATGTATTATCATGTCGGGCTGCTCCCTAGGCTATAAATAGCCACCCCCTACAACCACTAGCTGGTTGGCTGCTCTGAGAGAAACTGACACTTGTCATTTGAGAGCATCCCATCCTCCGAGGACTTTGAGCGAAAATCATCAAGTGAGGAAAACCCAAACCCAACACCTACAAACCCCAAGTGATTGAGCATCACTGAAGAGATTGATCCTGCGTGGATCCGACGCTTGTTACCTTTTGAAGACTTTGCTTCTTCCAGACGGTTAGGCGTCAAGGTCTAGAGCATCCAAGAGGAATTGTGGATCACTGAGTGACCAAGTTTGTGAAGGTTCGGAAGTCACCTGAAGACTTACCACGAGTGATTGGGCGAGGTCTGTGTGACCTTAGCTCAAGGAGAATACAGTGAGGACTGTGTGTCCTCAGGTTTAAATACCTAGACGCTCCAACCAGACGTACAACGGAGACAGCAGTTGGAACTAGTCTACCAAATCATTGTCTTCATCAAGCTCACTGGTTCTATTTCCTCAACTCTTTCATTTCCTCATAACCGTGTTGAGTGCTTGTTCGTATCTGTGTTTGAAGACTTTGACTGACGACATTCTCAATTTCTTCAGTCTGTTTGTCTTCATCCTGTGTTATCCTGTGCTTACGCTTTCTGTACTCTGTGCTTGTCTTCATTTCATCATGAAGACTATGATTGTGTTTTGCTATGTTTACTTTTGAGTACTTATTCCGCTGCTAGTAGTTCTTCGCTAAGGAATTTCCGCACCTGCAAATTCCTCAGTGAAGAATTCTTAAAAATTGCCTATTCACCCCCCTCTAGTCGATATAACGCACTTTCAATTGGTATCAGAGCAAGGTACTCCCTTGTTCTGTGTGATTTTGGTTTAACCGCCTAGAGTTTAGTTATGTCGACCGCAGGTATGAAGAAAGTGACATGCCCCTGAAGGAAATATGCCCTAGAGGCAATAATTTATTTCCTTATAATCATGATAAATGTTTATTATTCATGCTAGAATTGTATTAACCGGAAACATAATACATGTGTGAATACATAGACAAACAAAGTGTCACTAGTATGCCTCTACTTGACTAGCTCGTTAATCAAAGATGGTTATGTTTCCTAGCCATGAACAAATGAGTTGTTATTTGATTAACGGGATCACATCATTAAGAGAATGATCTGATTGACATGACCCATTCCATTAGCTTAGCACCCGATCGTTTAGTATGTTGCTATTGCTTTCTTCATGACTTATACATGTTCCTATGACTATGAGATTATGCAACTCCCGTTTGCCGGAGGAACAATTTGGGTGCTACCAAACGTCACAACGTAACTGGGTGATTATAAAGGAGCATTACAGGTGTCTCCAAAGATACATGTTGGGTTGGCGTATTTCGAGATTAGGATTTGTCACTCCGATTGTCGGAGAGGTATCTCTGGGCCCTCTCGGTAATGCACATCACTTAAGCCTTGCAAGCATTGCAACTAAATGAGTTAGTTGCGGGATGATGTATTACAGAACGAGTAAAGAGACTTGCCGGTAACGAGATTGAACTAGGTATAGGAATACCGACGATCGAATCTCGGGCAAGTAACATACCGATGACAAAGGGAACAACGTATGTTGTTATGCGGTCTGACCGATAAAGATCTTCGTAGAATATGTAGGAGCCAATATGGGCATCCAGGTCCCGCTATTGGTTATTGACCGGAGACGTGTCTCGGTCATGTCTACATTGTTCTCGAACCCGTAGGGTCCGCACGCTTAAGGTTACGATGACAGTTATATTATGAGTTTATGCATTTTGATGTACCGAAGGTTGTTCGGAGTTCCGGATGTGATCACGGACATGATGAGGAGTCTCGAAATGGTCGAGACATAAAGATTGATATATTGGAAGCCTATGTTTGGATATCGGAAGTGTTCCGGGTGAAATCGGGATTTTACCGGAGTACCGGGAAGGTTACCGGAACCCCTCGGGAGCGATATGGGCCTTAGTGAAAAAGAGAAGGGGCTGCCCTAGATGGGCTGTGCGCCACCCTCCCTCCCCTAGTCCTATTAGGACAAGGAGAGGTGGTCGGCCCCCCTCTCTCTTTTCCCCCTCCGCGAATCCTATTCCAACTAGGATTGGGGGGGGGGAATCCTACTCCCAGAGGGAGTAGGACTCTCCTGGCGCGCCAAGCTTGGCCGGATAGCCCCCCCTCTAGTCCTTTATATACTGAGGCAGAGGCACCCCAGAAACACACAAGTTGATCCACGTGATCTATTCCTTAGCCGTGTGCGGTGCCCCCAGCCATCATATTCCTCGATAATACTGTAGCGGAGTTTAGGCGAAGCCCTGCTGCTGTAGTGCATCAAGATCGTCACCACGCCGTCGTGCTGTCGGAACTCTTCCCCGACACTTTGCTGGATCGGAGTCCGGGGATCGTCATCGAGCTGAACATGTGCTCGAACTCGGAGGTGCCGTAGTTTCGGTACTTGATCGGTTGGATCGTGAAGACGTACGACTACTTCCTCTACGTTGTGTCAACGCTTCCGCAGTCGGTCTGCGTGGGTACGTAGACAACACTCTCCCCTCTCGTTGCTATGCATCACATGATCTTGCGTGTGCGTAGGAATTTTTTTGAAATTACTATGAAATCCAACAGTGGCATACGAGCCTAGGTTATTTATGTTGATGTTATATGCACGAGTAGAACACAAGTGAGTTGTGGGCGATATAAGTCATACTGCCTACCAGCATGTCATACTTTGGTTCGGCAGCATTGTTGGATGAGACGACCCGGACCAACATTACGCGTACGCTTACGCGAGACCGCCCGACGTGCTTTGCACATAGGTGGCTTGCGGGCGACAGTCTCTCCAACTTTAGTTGAACCAAGTGTGGCTACGCCCGGTCCTTGCGAAGGTTAAAACGGAGTCTATTTGACAAACTATCATTGTGGTTTTGATGCGTAGGTGAGATTGGTTCTTGCTTAAGCCCTTAGCAGCCACGTAAAACTTGCAACAACAAAGTAGAGGACGTCTAACTTGTTTTTGCAGGGCATGTTGTGATGTGATATGGTCAAGGCATGATGCTGAATTTTATTGTATGAGATGATCATGTTTTGTAACCGAGTTATCGGCAACTGGCAGGAGCCATATGGTTGTCGTTTTATTGTATGCAATGCAATCGCGATGTAATGCTTTACTTTTATCACTAAGCGGTAGCGATAGTCGTAGAAGCATAAACTTGGCGAGACGACAACGATGCTACGATGGAGATCAAGGTGTCATGCCGGTGACGATGGTGATCACGACGGTGCTTCGGAGATGGAGATCACAAGCACAAGATGATGATGGCCATATCATATCACTTATATTGATTGCATGTGATGTTTATCCTTTTATGCATCTTATCTTGCTTTGATTGACGGTAGAATTATAAGATGATCTCTCACTAAATTATCAAGAAGTGTTCTCCCTGAGTATGCACCGTTGCGAAAGTTCTTCGTGCTGAGACACCACGTGATGATCGGGTGTGATAGGTTCTACGTTCAAATACAACAGGTGCAAAACAGTTGCACACGCGGAATACTCAGGTTATACTTGACGAGCCAAGCATATACAGATATGGCCTCGGAACACGGAGACCGAAAGGTCGAACGTGAATCATATAGTAGATATGATCAACATAATGATGTTCACCAATGAAACTACTCCATCTCACGTGATGATCGGACATGGTTTAGTTGATTTGGATCACGTGATCACTTAGAGGATTAGAGGGATGTCTATCTAAGTGGGAGTTCTTAAGTAATATGATTAATTGAACTTAAATTTATCATGAACTTAGTCCTGGTAGTATTTTGCAAATTATGTTGTAGATCAATAGCTCGCGTTATTGCTTTCATATGTTTATTTTGATATGTTCCTAGAGAAAAATTGTGTTGAAAGATGTTAGTAGCAATGATGCGGATTGGATCCGTGATCTGAGGTTTATCCTCATTGCTGCACAGAAGAATTATGTCCTTGATGCAACGCTAGGTGACGGGCCTATTGCAGGAGCAGATGCAGACGTTATGAACGTTTGGCTAGCTCAATATGATGACTACTTGATAGTTTAGTGCACCATGCTTAACAGCTTAGAATCGGGACTTCAAAGACGTTTTGAACGTCATGGACCATATGAGATGTTCCAGGAGTTGAAGTTTCAAGCAAATACCCGAGTTGAGAGATATGAAGTCTCCAACAAGTTCTATATCTAAAAGATGGAGGAGAATCGCTCAACTAGTGAGCATGTGCTCAGATTGTCTGGGTACTACAATCGCTTGAATCAAGTGGGAGTTAATCTTCCAGATAAGATAATGATTGATAGAATTCTCTAGTCACCATCACCAAGTTAGTAGAACTTCGTGATGAACTATGATATGCAAGGGATAACGGAAACGAATCCCGAGCTTTTCATGATGATGAAATCGATGAAGGTAGAAATCAAGAAAGAGCATCAAGTGTTGATGGTTGACAAGATCACTAGTTTCAAGAAAAGGGCAAAGGGAATAAGGGGAACTTCAAGAAGAACGGCAAGCAAGTTGCTGCTCAAGTGAAGAAGCCCAAGTCTGGTCCTAAGCCTGAGACTAAGTGCTTCTACTGCAAAGGGACTGGTCACTGGAAGCGGAACTGCCCCAAGTATTTGGCGGATAAGAAGGATGGCAAAGTGAACATAAGTATATTTGATATACATGTTATTGATGTGTACTTTACTAGTGTTTATAGCAACCCCTCAGTATTTGATACTAGTTCAGTTGCTAAGATTAGTAACTACTGGAGTTGCAGAATAAACAGAGACTAGTTAAAGGTGAAGTGACGATGTGTGTTGGAAGTGGTTCCAAGATTGATATGATCATCGTCGCACATTCCCTATACTTTCGGGATTAGTGTTGAACCTGAATAAGTGTTATTTGGTGTTTGCGTTGAGCATGAATATGATTTGATCATGTTTATTGTAATATGGTTATTCATTTAAGTAAGAGAATAAATTGTTGTTCTGTTTACATGAATAAAACCTTATATGGTTACACACCCAATGAAAATAGTTCATTGGATCTCGATCGTAGTGATACACATAATCATAATATTGAAACCAAAAGATGCAAAGTTAATAATGATAGTGCAACTTATTTGTGGCACTGCCGTTTAGGTCATATTGGTGTAAAGCGCATGAAGAAACTCCATGCTGATGGGATTTTGAAATCACTTGATTATGAATCACTTGGTGCTTGCGAACCATGCCTTATGGGCAAGATGACTAAAGACTCCGTTCTCCGGAACAATGGAGCGAGCAACTGACTTATTGGAAATAATACATACTGATGTATGCGATCCGATGAGTGTTGTAGCTCGCGGCGGGTATCGTTATTTTCTGACCTTCACATATGATTTGAGCAGATATGGGTATATCTGCTTGATGAAACATAAGTCTGAAACATTTGAAAAGTTCAAAGAATTTCAGAGTGAAGTGGAAAATCATCGTGACAAGAAAATAAAAGTTTCTACGATATGATCGCATAGGTAAAATATTTGAGTTACAAGTTTGGTCTTCAACTAAAACAATGTGAAATAGTTTCACTACTCACGCCACCTGGAACACCATAGTGTAATGGTGTGTCCGAACGTCATAACCGTACTTTATTAGATATAGTGCGATCTATGATGTCTCTTACCGATCTACCACTATCGTTTTGGGGTTATGCATTAGAGACAGCTGCATTCACGTTAAATAGAGCACCATCTAAGTCCGTTGAGACGACAACAATCTGAACTGTGGTTTGGCAAGAAACCAAAGTTGTCGTTTCTTAAAGTTTGGGGGTTGTGATGCTTATATGAAAAAGTTTCATCCTAATAAGCTCAAACCCAAATCGGAGAAATATGTCTTCATAGGATATCCAAAGGAAACTATTGGATACACCTTCTATCACAGATCCGAAGGCAAGACTTTTGTTGCTAAATTCGGAAACTTTCTAGAGAAGGAGTTTCTCTCGAAAGAAGTGAGTGGGAGGAAAGTAAAAAAACTTGATAAGGTAATTGTACCTTCTCCCTTATTGGGAAGTAGTTCATCACAGAAATCTGTTCCTGTGACTACTACACCAATTAGTGAGGAAGCTAATGATGATGATCATGTAACTTCAGATCAAGTTACTACCAAATCTCGTAGGTAAACCAGAGTGAGATCCGCACCAGAGTGGTACGGTAATCCTGTTCTGGAAGTCATGTTACTAGACCATGACGAACTTGCGAACTATGAGGAAGCGATGATGAGCCCAGATTCCGCGAAATGGTTTGAGGCCATGAAATCTGAGATATGATCCATGTATGAGAACAAAGTATGGACTTTGGTTGACTTGCCCGATGATCGGCAAGCCATAGAAAATAAATGGATCTTCAAGAGGAAGACGGATGCTGATAGTAGTGTTACTATCTACAAAGCTAGAATTGTCGCAAAAGGTTTTCGACAAGTTCAAGGTGTTGACTACGATGAGATTTTCTCACTCATATCTATGCTTAAGTCTGTCCGAATCATGTTAGCAATTGCCGCATTTTATGAAATCTGGCAAATGGATAAACAAAACTACATTCCTTAATGGATTTACTAAAGAAGAGTTGTATACGATGCAACTAGAAGGTTTTGTCGATCCTAAAGGTGTTAACTAAATATGCAAGCTCCAGCGATCCATCTATGGACTGGTGCAAGAATCTCGGAGTTGGAATATACGCTTTGATAAGTTGATCAAAGCATATAGTTTTATACAGACTTGCGGTGAAGCCTGTATTTACAAGAAAGTGAGTGGGAGCACTACAGCATTTCTGATAAGTATATGTGAATGACATATTGTTGGTTGGAAATAATGTAGAATTATTCTGTAAAGCATAAAGGAGTGTTTGAAAGGAATTTTTTCAAGAAAGACTTCGGTGAAGCTGCTTACATATTGAGCATCAAGATTTATAGAGATAGATCAAGACGCTTGATAAGTTTTTTTCAATGAGTACATACCTTGACAAGATTTTGAAGTAGTTCAAAATGGAACAGTCAAAGAAAGAATTCTTTCCTGTGTTACAAGGTGTGAAGTTGAGTAAGACTCAAAGCCCGACCACGGCAGAAAATAGAATGAGAATGAAAGTCATTCCCTATGCCTTGGCCATAGGTTCTATAAAGTATGCCATGTTGTGTACCAGATCTATTGTATACCCTACACTGATTTTGGCAAGGGAGTACAATAGTGATCTAGGAGTAGATCACTGGACATACGGATCTGAATGTGGCAGACCCTTGACTAAACTTCTCTCACAAGCAAAACATGATCACACCTTAGTACTCTTTGGGTGTTAATCACATAGCGATGTGAACTAGATTACTGACTCTAGTAAACCCTTTGGGTGTTGATCACATATCGATGTGAACTATGGGTGTTAATCACATGGTGATGTGAACTATTGCTGTTAAATCACATGGTGATGTGAACTAGATTATTGACTCTAGTGCAAGTGGGAGACTGAAGGAAATATGCCCTAGAGGCAATAATTTATTTCCTTATAATCATGATAAATGTTTATTATTCATGCTAGAATTGTATTAACCGGAAACATAATACATGTGTGAATACATAGACAAACAAAGTGTCACTAGTATGCCTCTACTTGACTAGCTCGTTAATCAAAGATGGTTATGTTTCCTAGCCATGAACAAATGAGTTGTTATTTGATTAACGGGATCACATCATTAAGAGAATGATCTGATTGACATGACTCATTCCATTAGCTTAGCACCCGATCGTTTAGTATGTTGCTATTGCTTTCTTCATGACTTATACATGTTCCTATGACTATGAGATTATGCAACTCCCGTTTGCCGGAGGAACACTTTGGGTGCTACCAAACGTCACAACATAAATGGGTGATTATAAAGGAGCATTACAGGTGTCTCCAAAGGTACATGTTGGGTTGGCGTATTTCGAGATTAGGATTTGTCACTCCGATTGTCGGAGAGGTATCTCTGGGCCCTCTCAGTAATGCACATCACTTAAGCCTTGCAAGCATTGCAACTAAATGAGTTAGTTGCGGGATGATGTATTACAGAACGAGTAAAAAGACTTGCCGGTAACGAGATTGAACTAGGTATAGGAATACCGACGACCGAATCTCGGGCAAGTAACATACCGATGACAAAGGGAACAACGTATGTTGTTATGCGGTCTGACCGATAAAGATCTTCGTAGAATATGTAGGAGCCAATATGGGCATCCAGGTCCCGCTATTGGTTATTGACCGGAGACGTGTCTCGGTCATGTCTACATTGTTCTCGAACCCGTAGGGTCCGCACGCTTAAGGTTACGATGACAGTTATATTATGAGTTTATGCATTTTGATGTACCGAAGGTTGTTCGGAGTCCCGGATGTGATCATGGACATGACGAGGAGTCTCGAAATGGTCGAGACATAAAGATTGATATATTGGAAGCCTATGTTTGGATATCGGAAGTGTTCCGGGTGAAATCGGGATTTTACCGGAGTACCGGGAAGGTTACCGGAACCCCCCGGGAGCGATATGGGCCTTAGTGGGCCTTAGTGGAAAAGAGAAGGGGCTGACCTAGATGGGCTGCGCGCCACCCTCCCTCCCGTAGTCCTATTAGGACAAGGAGAGGTGGCCGGCCCCCCCCCCTCTCTTTTCCCCCTCCGCGAATCCTATTCCAACTAGGATTGGGGGGGGGGAATCCTACTCCCAGAGGGAGTAGGACTCTCCTGGCGCGCCAAGCTTGGCCGGACAACCTCCCCCCCTCTAGTCCTTTATATACTGAGGCAGAGGCACCCCAGAAACACACAAGTTGATCCACGTGATCTATTCCTTAGCCGTGTGCGGTGCCCCCAGCCACCATATTCCTCGATAATACTGTAGCGGAGTTTAGGCGAAGCCCTGCTGCTGTAGTGCATCAAGATCGTCACCACGCCGTCGTGCTGACGGAACTCTTCCCCAACACTTTGCTGGATCGGAGTCCGGGGATCGTCATCGAGCTGAACATGTGCTCGAACTCAGAGGTGCCGTAGTTTCGGTACTTGATCGGTTGGATCGTGAAGACGTACGACTACTTCCTCTATGTTGCGTCAACACTTCCGCAGTCGGTCTGCGTGGGTACGTAGACAACACTCTCCCCTCTTGTTGCTATGCATCACATGATCTTGCGTGTGCGTAGGAATTTTTTTGAAATTACTAGGAAACCCAACAGCCCCATCTTTGACGGTCACGAGTATCCCAAGTGGAAGGCCATGATGAAGAAGCGTCTCATGGCAATGAACAGCGAGCTGTGGACCGTCACTGAGATTGGTCTGACTGATCTGTGCAAGATGGCGGAAGCTGATGACATTCGCAAGTACACTCTTCTCAACCTCACGGCGAAGGACGTCATCTGCTCCTGTCTGTCTCAAAATTAGTTCAGGAATATCATGCATCTCGATCATGCGAAGCTTATCTGGGACCGTCTTTCTGAGGTCTATGAAGGTCATCGAACCTGTCATGATCCTTGGTTTGAGGACTTCAAAGAATCTCTCAAAGCGATGACATTCGAACCAGAATCATCATGTTCTGCATCATGCCTTATGGCAAAAGAGTCTAGTGATGATGAATCTAGTGATGAATTTGGACCCAGCTATGTCAAACTTGCTTCCCTTGCCACTAAACAACAAAGAGCTTTGGAAAAAGTTCAATACATGCTAAATAAGAGCGATGATATGTTGGGTGAAGAAATGGATCAGTCAAAATCTTTGGCTAAAAGTCTTTAGAGACTTCATACTAAGTATGACACCCTTCAAGATCATCATAACACTCTCTTATCTGATCATGAGAAGCTTTCTTATGAACTTCTTCAAAGAAAGCAAGATCTTGAGAAGCTAAGAGTGAGTTATGAAGATCTTCAGAAGGAGCGCGATTCATTACTTGCTCAACAGATCAGTGCTGCTCAGGAAGAATTTTTTCCTCCATGCTTGAAGTGCATTGAACGTGAATCTGCTAATTCTTCACCTGAATGTTCAAATGCTGCTAATGTTTCAAATTCTTCACCTGCCTCTACTATCACTAATTCCTCATCTGAGGACACTGCTAGTATCACTGACGATGCAGGGCTGAAGGAATTGTACATGACAGGCATGTAAAAAAAGCCTCAAAGGGCATCAGACTCTTTGTGATGTGCTTAAAAAGCATATCCTCAACAGGAGCCCTAGGAAAGAGGGTATTGCCTTTGAGAGGAAACTCAATGCTGATGGTACATATTGGAAGCCTGAGCAGTACCCCAAAACCTCATGGGTTGCTACAAAGGGACCTCCAGTTGATCCATCTAACTTATCTGGCTTTGCATGTGAATCTCCTTGTTCTGATGATGAGTCATTTGACTCCAACTATAAACTATTCAAAAATCAGAATGGTGAAGTATTTGCTAGATATGTTGGCACTAACTGCAGGAACGGTTCCCCTATGAAGAAAATCTGGGTTCCCAAAAGGTGCCTTGAAAGTCTTCAGGTGAATGTCCTCAGGACACCACCAGTGAAGAATAGGAACCCCAAATCAAATTCTTCATATGGACCGAATTTCTCAAAAGGATCAAAGTCCTCACATGAATATCATTGTGCTAACAACTCTGTTTCGCAGGGAAAAGCTAAGGGCTATGAATATGAGCATTATTCTTCTAATCATTATGTTCATAAGTCCTCGAGGAATTTCTCTGCTTATTCATATGCTTATCCTAACCCCTCTTATGTGAAACGAAATGGACTGGCTTCTATGCCACCTTTATCGTATGGAGCTCGCAGAGTGATGAACTCTTTGCCACCCCTTCAGATATGGGTGATGAATAAAAAGAACTAATCTCTTCTGCAGGGTCAGGTCTCCAGACGAACGTAATCGTCTGAAGAATTTGCTGGAGACCTGAGTGTGCCTGATAGGACGCAGGCTAACCATGAAGAAATGAACTTTCATTTCTCACGTCCTCATACTGCTTTATCTGTTATATTGCTTGATGAAATTGATCTGATGAATTGATGTCATATTCTTCACTAATGAAGTATATGAGTTCGTAAGTTGCACTAATTCATCTGTAGGATGATCAGCCCAAAGCCACTGAGTGGGTCCTCGATAGTGGATGTACAAATCACATGATTGGTGACAAGAATCTATTGATGGATGCTCCATTATCTCCGTCGCATCTGAAGCACATCATCTTTGCTGACAAAGGCAAAAGTCATGTATTGGGTCTAGGTAAGATTGCGATCACAAAGGATCGACATATGGACAAAGTCATGCTTGTCGAGTCCTTAGGATACAACCTCATGTCTGTATCAATGCTTTGCGATCTTGATATGGTTGTTGTCTTTGGCAAGTACCGTTGTGTTGTGGTTATGGAAGCTGACAATTCCAAAGTCTTCGAAGGCTTTAGGAGAGGAGACTTGTATATTGTTGATTTCTACAGGACCACAACCAGCCGTGTGCCTACTTGCAAAAGCTTCAGAAGGCTGGCTCTGGCATCGACGACTTGGTCATGCAGGCATGAGGAATTTGCACACGCTTGCGAAGAAGAAGCATGTCATTGGCATTGAGAATGTCAAATTTCTCAAGGATCACTTATGCGGAGCCTGTGAAGCTGGAAAGATTACCAAGGCCAAGCATCCAGCGAAGACTATCATGACCACCACTCGTCCATTTGAATTGCTTCACATGGATCTCTTCGGTCCTAACCATTATTCCGCAGTCTCAAATGAGGCATCTCAATATGGCTTTGTTATTGTTGATGATTACTCTCGATACACATGGGTACACATTGTTACTTACAAAAATGAAGTGTAGGAAGTCTTCAAACGATTTTCCTCGAGGGATTCAACCAACTTTGGTGTGAAGATCAAGCACATCAGAAGTGAGAATGGAACTGAGTTCAAGAATTCTGGTCTTGATAACTATCTTGATGAACTTGGTATTACTCATGAGTTATCTGCTCCTTATACTCCTCAGCAGAACGGCGTCGTGGAGCGCAAGAACAGGACTCTTGCTGAGATGGCTCGCACTATGCTTGATGAATACAAAACGCCTCGTCGTTTCTGGATTGAGGCAATTGATACTGCGTGCCACATCATCAACAGAGTATATCTTCACAAATTCTTCAAGAAGACTGCCTATGAACTCCTCACTGATAAGAAACCCAATGTAAGTTATTTCAAAGTCTTCGGTGCTAACTGTTGGATTAGTGACCCTCATCACAACTCAAAATTTGCACCGAAAGCACATGAAGGTTTTATGCTTGGTTACGGAAAGGACTCGCACACCTACAGAGTCTTCAACAACGTTCTTCACAAGGTTGTTGAAACTGTCGATGTGCGGTTCGATGAAACTAATGGCTCGCAAAGAGAGCACCTACCCACTGTGATAGATGAACCAGCACCTGAGGAAACTATCAAGTTCAAGGCTACTGAGGATGTCATTCCTACTGAAGAATCTGCTGAAGAATTCATTCCAGAACATGAAGAATGTCAAGCTAATGCACCTGAAGAAAATACTAAAGAAAATGGTGCTGAAGAAAATGCTGATCAAATTCATCAACGACAACCAGCTCATCCTCGCATTGCAAAAGAAGTGCAAGTTGAAAAGATCATCAATGACATTAAAGTGCCAGGTCCTCTCACATGCTCAAAAGCTTCATATTTATCTAACTTTTGTGGGCACTATGCTTTTGTCTCTATCACAGAGCCACTAAGGTAGATGAAGCATTTCTGGAGCCTGAGTGGATTCAGGCCATGCAAGAAGAATTGCATCAGTTCGAGCTCAACAACGTCTGGGAACTAGTCAAACGTCCAGATCCTCGCAAGCACAATATCATTGGCACAAAGTGGATATATCGCAACAAGCAAGACGAAAATGACCTTGTGGTAAGGAATAAGGCATGGCTTGTAGCTCAAGGCTACACACAGGTTGAAGGAATTGATTTCGATGAAACTTTTGCACATGTTGTTAGACTTGAGGCTATTCGCATATTACTTGCTTATGCTAACCATCATGATATCACTCTATATCAAATGGATGTGAAAAGTGCATTCCTCAATGGTAAGCTTGAGGAAGAAGTATATGTTGCTCAACCCCTAGGTTTTGAAGATCCAAAGAATCCTGACAAAGTCTTCAGACTCAATAAGGCCCTCTATGGCCTCAAGCAGGCCCCACGGGCGTGGTATGATAGTTTGAAGGAATTCCTTATGAAGAAAGGCTTCAAACCCGGTTCACTCGACCCTACTCTTTTCACTAAATCTTATGATGGTGAATTGTTTGTGTGCCAAATGTATGTTGATGATATTATCTTTGGCTGTACTGACAAACGTTATAGTGATGAATTTGCCTATATGATGAGTGAAGAATATCAAATGTCTATGATGGGAGAATTGAAATTCTTCTTAGGTCTTCAAATTCGTCAACAACGCAATGGCATATTCATATCTCAGGAGAAATACCTCAAGGATGTACTGAGGAAATTCGGCATGCAAGATTGCAAAGGCATCAAAATTCCTATGCCCACAAATGTCCATCTGTGCACTGATGAAAATGGTATTGACTTCGATCATAAGGTATACCGCTCCATGATTGGGTCTTTATTGTACTTATGTGCATCTAGGCTAGATATAATGCTTAGTGTTTGCATGTGTGCCCGATTTCAAGCTACACCAAAGGAATCACACCATAAGGCTGTGAAGCATATTCTTCGATATCTAGCTCACACACCAACACTTAGATTATGGTACCCCAAGGGCTCGGCTTTTGATCTCATCGGATATTCTGACTCTGACTATGCTGGTGATCGTGTGGACCGCAAGTCAACATCTGGTACATGTCATTTCCTTGGACGATCTTTGGTCCGTTGGTCCTTGAAGAAACAGAACTGCGTATCACTATCTACTGCTGAAGCTGAGTACATTGCTGCTGGTTCTTGCTGTGCTCAATTGCTATGGATGAAGCAAACTCTCAAGGACTATGGCGTCAACATGAAGAATGTGCCTCTCTTCTGTGACAATGAGAGTGCCATCAAGATTGCTCACAACCCAGTTTAGCACTCGAAGACAAAGCACATTCAGATTCATCATCATTTTCTTCGTGATCATGTGTTGAAGGGCGACATTTCTATTGAGCATGTGAAGACTGAAGAACAGCTACCCAATATCTTCACAAAGCCCTTGGATGAGAAGAGATTTAGCAAGTTGCGGTATGAGCTAAATATCCTAGAATCTTCGAATGCTCTCTGAAAAGGAAACTCATCCTAACACTTATGCAAAATTGATGACTTAGATGTGCAACACATGAAGAAACGTTTTTCTTCAATCAATGAAGAATAACACTCTAAGTGTGAAGAAATTAATGAAGAATTTGATTCTCAGAACCCTACGACAATTGTACGCGGTGTCTGAAATCATCATTCGTATACAGTGGGTCACACCACCACCAAAAGTTGAAATTCCTCAGTTGTTCAAATTCTTCAACTTTGCATTGTCTTCTCTGTTTCCGTCGTTTTTCTTCATTGGCTAGTATATATACTAATTTTTAGAACAAATGTTTCCTACAAGCAATGGTAGTTACCACCACTTGCATTTTGTATATTGTATGTAGTATCTGTCGAAACCGAGAGTATGTATGTGTAGTATGTAGTATATAACAATGATTAGGTAGTATATATATACTAATTTTTAGGTAGTATGTACCATTTTTTGAGTATGCTCTTTTTTACATACAAATATGTACGTATTTCACAAATATAAAAAAACTATGGGCTCATATGCAATTTTTTCATGTAACTTGCTTTGAAATAGCTTAGATATAGTATATGAACATATTTAAAATAATAAAATAATATATATATTACCATATGATATTTTTTCATGTAACTATACTCTGTATATGAGACATGTGATAGTATATGAACATATTTAAAAAAACTATGGACATAAACTATCACATTCCTCGCAACTATACTCTGTTCATAGGTACTCATGTCAGCTGCTGAATCACTAAGTTCTCATCAACTTAACTCATTTGCAGCGTTCCTCGAAGAAAAGTTGCATACCTCTTCAGAGAATTTAATTGTTCAAATTCCTCAACTGAAGAAAATGGCTGATGGTAAGAAGCCAGAGGTCAACACAGCGTTTGAAATCCCTGATGACATCTATGCTGGGTACTGCACACCTCCTGAGGAAGATAAAAATTAGCGCAAGGTGCGCATTCAGAAGATAGAGAGGAGATGGGCTAGAGAGTAGAGGGAGTACAGATATGTTACTCCCAAATACATGAAGAAATTCGTTGTTACCCCTCCATGCTCAAGACCTCCATTGGCACCTGGCCAAGAAGCGGATCCCACCAACGTCAAGCGCGGTGAGTACTTTCCTAAAGAATGGGCCAAGCGCCAGGCCAAGTTGGCCAAACAAGCAAAAGAAGCAGTGAGGAAATTCAACGAAGACTCTGCTGCTGCTGCTACTGCCGCTGAGGCCTCTGTCAAGCCTAAGAAGGCCATGTCAAAGAAGCCTGCGCACAAGGCAAGTGCTTCGCCTTCAGTGCCGTCAGGACCAAGTTCCTCAGCAATGCCCTCACGACCAGAATCTTCAAAGCCCTCAAGGCCAATTCCTCATGCTGCTCCTGCTCCTCCAAAATCCTCAGCTCCTCAAAAGTCCTCAGCAGCTCCTCCAAAGTCCTCAGCTGCTCCAACAAAGTCCTCTGCACCTGTGCATCTTGCCATGTGCCAAAGGACTACAGGCATCTCTATTACCTCAGGAGCTTCAGCTAGTTCCTCAGCTGCACCCAATTCTTCAACGGGACCCTCTCTGCTGAAGACAAAGGCCACAGCTGGACGAGGTCCTCGCCCTAGTCCTCAGAAGAAGCAGGTCGCCTTCCAAGTGCCGTCTGAAGAAGACGAAGCTGATGAAGAAGAACTTACTGAGATCATCAGAGATAAGCAAGTCAGGGCCGCTAAAGCCAAAGGCACAAATGTGCCACTGCTTTTGGATCCAAGGTTGATCCTCGAATACATTGATGTTTGGCACAAGGACCCCAACACTCCCATGCCTAACTTCAAGCTGACTCCTGGCCAAAGTCATATGTTGACTCACTTCATACAAGAAGAGAAATGGAAGTTTGAGAAGCCCAGGCAGATCAAGAAAGCGCAGTACAAGAAGGAGCGCTATCTGAAGAAAAATGTTATCTCTATGGAAACTGAAGGACTTGTCACTATTCAAACTGAGATCAAGAAACTCAGTGATGAATTTGACGCATACCATGCTGATTGGCTTGGAGCCAAGGTTCGCTTTGTGAGACTTGCTGATAACTTCACCTCAAATGTTGCAGCCCCAACGCAACAGGAAATTCCTCAGGCTGAAGCATCTGCTCAACCGACTGAAGAACATGCCAGCACCGCTGATGAAAATCAGGCTGCTGAAGAAAATGTGAGTTCCAGGGCTGATGAATGCATTCCAGCTGCTGAAGAAATTGCCAGGGCATCCACTAGTGGTGTGCTTGAAGAAAATGAAGAAGTCAGGGCAACTGCATCAGTTGTGCCTGAAGAAAATCAACCAGATTCCTCTGCTCCTCCTGCGCCTACACCAACTCCGATCCTTCCATCTGTATCAGATGTGAAGAAGACCAAGGCTGCAGAGCATGCAGCTGTGAAGAAAAGGAAAGCATCAGCTACTTCAGATTCTTCAGCTCCGAAGAAAATGAAGGCTATGACAAGTTTGTTCACAAATCCCATTGATGCTGTTCCGATCTCAACCATGCCATCAAAGGACATTGTTCCTTTTGATGAAGAATATGTGATCCCTAGCGGATCTGATGAAGAAAATCCTTCTGCTGCTTCGTCAGAGCAGATGGATGAAGAAATTGAAGCGGATCAAATCCCTTCAACACTAGTTGTTTCCTCGCCTATGCCTTAGTTCACAGCTGAAGAGGCTGGCGTTGAAGAAATGGAAGATGAAGATGTGGACATTGGCTGCACCACACCTGTGCTAAGTGATGAATTTTGGGAAAGTCAGCACCCCAACTCTCCACTGTTCACACCTTTATAGCAAATACCTCAGTCCCCTGCACAAACTGTTCAAATGGGCTCTGAAAAAACCCACCCCACTTCGTCTGTACGTGAAGAAAATTCAGCCACTAGTGCTGAAGAAACTGCTGCTGCTGAACATCTGAAGACGCAGACTGCCACTAAAGAGGAACCAGAAATTCCTCAGCCTGAAGAACCTGAGATTGCGATTCCTGAGGTTGTGATGCAACTCACTGACACTCCTCTACCCAAGCCAAAGGATCCATTCTCTAGGAAGCAAAAATTCAAGGCTGATGATTTCTTCGGCGAGCATGTATTCTTCATAGACTACAACCCCTATGACTCTGCTCGCATTAGGAAAAGGCGTTTCTGGACTGCCAGCCAGGCTACATTCTATTCCTCAGTGCTATTTAACAAAGACAAAATCTTCTACCATGAGCACATTCCTCACGTGGATATGGAATCTCTGTCGTGCTTCGAGCCAGTCCTCAGTGTTCTTCACGACGCTGGACTGTTAAATTTCTGCACTGACATCTGTGATTGGAATGAAGAACTCATTCTTCAATTTTATGCGACGCTGCACATCACAGGAGATTCTGAAGATGTGAATTCATGGGTGCTAGACTGGATGTCTGAAAACACTCACTACACGACACCAGCTACTGAATTGCTTCGTGCTTTACCACTCAGTCCTCCCCTTGAAGCCGCTCATTGCATCTACAGTGAACCTGAGCTTACAAATCACTACATGCAAGTTCTGATGAAGCCTTTGAAGCCAGGTCAGGCCCCACGAACCAAATTCCTCGTGAAGGAATTACTATATGTGCCTCGGACTGTCTATCGCATTTTGACGAGGACAATGAGTCCCATCAAAGGCCACAACTCACCTGATGAGGAAATAGTTGGCGTCATGAAGAATCTGCTATTCAACATCATACATAGCATTCCTATCAACTATCACGATTTCTTCATGAGGACTCTGGCAAATGCTGCACTTTCTTCGTTTGAGCTGAAACCTTATGCACCTTGGATTATGAGATTCCTCAGGACAAGGTCTTCACTCAACTACAAGGCTGATTTTTAGAATCACCTTAGCTATCTGCCCCCAATTGAAGTCCTCAAGCAGGCTTTTGCTTCAACTGATGAAAAGGGCAAGGCTCCTGCTGTCATTAATGAAGGCATTCGTCCATTGGATGGTCAGTTTCGCAAAGCTGCATCTTATTCCACCAATGATGACTCTGCCACACATGACTCTACCGCCAATGCACCCAAGTCTACTCCTCAAGCGACTGCTCCTCGTGTGATGACTGACTGTGAGCTTCTGCTTAGTCTTCACCAGAAGGTGGATCGAAACCATAAATGGGTTAAGCGTCAGTTTGGTTCATTTCTTCACAACATGACTGCTGCACACAATGCAGTGAAGAAAAACCATTACTACCTCCATGAAGTCTTCGGTCGCACCTGGGCCATTCTGTCACATTTGTATGGTGAAGAAGATCTCAAGAAAATGGATCTCAAGGAAGATTTTGACTGGTCTGCACCTCCACCGAAGAAATACAAGAAGGTCAAGGTTCCCCCTTTGGTGTCCAGCTCCTATTCTTCATCGCGCAACACCGACGAGCATGAAGACTTGGACGACACTGCAGCAGGCCCTTCCACAACAAATGACCCCAACAACGCTGGCGCTCCTTCATCAACTTGATATTCTTCAGGGGCGTTAGTCCTCATTTTCGATCCTTTTGGTCATTCGATGACAAAGGGGGAGAATTTTGAGTTAGTCTTCAAGCAGGTGTGTCTATATGGGCGTTTTTTTGCTAAGTTAAAACTCTCGTTCTTCTGAAACTTTATTGGATTGATTTGTAAACTTAAACTCGATGGTGCTCTGATATTTTTGATGTGTTTTTTTGCATGCTTATTCCTCATATATGTTAATGCACGCATGCTGAATTACATCAGTCACCATACTTCATCATGCATTCCAAATTCTTCATTATGATATGTTGAATGCGTGTATGAATTACAAGATATAGGGGGAGATCTCCATGATTCTACTCTTCAAGTGTGCAATGCTTCAAAACAAAATTCCTCATCATGCACATCTTCAGGGCGAGTTCTTCTATATCTTGCAATCAAATTCCTCAATATCAGTATTTACACTTCATATGTTTATCCCCATTGAAAACTTAACCTATATTGTCATCAATCACCAAAAATGGGGAGATTGTAAGTGCATCTAGTGCCCCTTAGTGATTTTGGTGTATTGAAGACTTATAGGTTAAGGGACTAATGTGTTTTTGAGTGTACACAGGACTATAAGTCTATGAGGAGTTTGATATTTACAGAGAAAGTCAACCCCTAAAAATGAGGTTCTTCGACTAAAGACTTTGGATTTCTGAAGACTTTCTGAAGACTTTGAAAGTGAAGAAATTGGTGCAATCCTGAAGACTTGGTATTCATTCGAGGAACATGAAGCATGAAGACTTTTGTTTTTATAGTTTCATTTTCTCTTTCTTGAGTCATAGGAAACACCGTACTGTTAAAGGGGGTCGAGGAAATACTAAGGAAAAATTTCCATGTGATGCTCAACTCAAAATCCTACACCTACCAATCCCTTCGAGTGAAGCCATTGGAAATCTCATACAGTTCAGTCATATTCTTTAGTGACAGAGACGAAGTTCTTCTGGTCTCTGAGGAATTTGTTCTAACTGAGGAGTTAGGAATTCGCCAGTGCGGATTGCCTACACAGTGAGGAACATGATAGCCCTGAGGATTTTGCTACTCAAAATTCCGATCGTTGCTGTGCTATGCGCCAGCTGTCCCAAAATATCTACCCACCTAACGGTCATATCATTGAAGGGCATTTATGTCTTATCATGTCGGGCTGCTCCCTAGGCTATAAATAGCCGCCCCCTACAACCACTAGCTGGTTGGCTGCTCCGAGAGAAACTGACACTTGTCATTTGAGAGCATCCCATCCTCCGAGGACTTTGAGCGAAAATCATCAAGTGAGGAAAACCCAAACCCAACACCTACAAACCCCAAGTGATTGAGCATCACTGAAGAGATTGATCCTGCGTGGATCCGATGCTTGTTACCTTTTGAAGACTGTGCTTCTTCCAAACGGTTTGGCGTCAAGGTCTAGAGCATCCAAGAGGAATTGTGGATCATCGAGTGACCAAGTTTGTGAAGGTTCGGAAGTCACCTGAAGACTTACCACGAGTGATTGGGCGAGGTCTGTGTGACCTTATCTCAAGGAGAATACGGTGAGGACTGTGTGTCCGGGACTGTGTGTCCTTAGGTTTAAATACCTAGCCGCTCCAACCAGATGTACAACTGAGATAGCAGTTGGAACTGGTCTACCAAATCATTGTCTTCATCAAGCTCACTGGTTCTATTTCCTCAACTCTTTCATTTCCTCATAACTGTGTTGAGTGCTTGTTCGTATCTGTGTTTGAAGACTTTGACTAATGACTTTATCAATTTCCTTAGTTCAATTTCTTCAGTCTGTTTGTCTTCATCCAGTGTTATCCTGTGCTTACGCTTTCTGTACTCTGTGCTTGTCTTCATTTCATCATGAAGACTATGCTTGTGTTCTGCTATGTTTACTTTTGAGTACTTATTTCGCTACTAGTAGTACTTCGCTAAGGAATTTCCTCACCTGCAAATTCCTCAGTGAAGAATTCATAAAAATTGCCTATTCACCCCCCCTCTAGTCGATATAACGCACTTTCACTTGTCCAAGTAAGGACAACACCCAAGCACTGGTCCACCCACATATCAGATTATCAAAGTACCAAACGCGAATCATATGATTGTGATGAAAACTAGCTTGACGATAATTCCCATGTGTCCTCGGGAGCGCTTTCCTTCATTTAAGAGTTTGTCTAGGCTTGTCCTTTGCTAAAAAAAGGATTGGGCCATCTTGCTGAACCTTATTTACTTTGATTACTTGCTACTCGTTACAAATTACCTTATCACAAAACTATCTGTTACCGATAATTTCAGTGCTTGCAGAGAATACCTTACTGAAAACTGCTTATCATTTTCTTCTGCTCCTCGTTGGGTTCGACACTCTTACTTATAGAAAAGGCTACAATAGATCCCCTATACTTGTGGGTCATCAAGACTCTTTTATGGCGCTGTTGCCGGGGAGTGAAGCGCCTTTGGTAGGTGGAATTTGGTAAGGAAAATTTTATATAGTGTGCTGAAATTTACTGTCATTTGTTACTATGGAAAGTAATCCTTTGAGGGGCTTGTTCGGGGTATCTTCACCCCGACCGGTAGAGCAAATAGTTGCTCCTCAACCTAGTGAACCTACTGAAAATGTTTACTTTGAAATTCCTTCGGGTATGATAGAGAAACTGCTAGCTAATCCTTTTGCAGGAGACAGAGCACTACATCCCGACTTACACTTAATCTATGTGGATGAAGTTTGTGGATTATTTAAGCTTGCAGGTATGCCCGATGATGTTATCAAAAAGAAGGTCTTCCCTTTATCTTTGAAGGGAGATGCATTGATATGGTATAGGCTATGTGATGATATGGGACCATGGGACTACAAACGGTTGAAATTGTAATTCCATCAGAAGTTTTATCCTATGCATCTTGTTCATCGTGATCGTAATTATATATATAATTTTTGGCCTCGCGAAGGAGAAAGCATCGCTCAAGCTTGGGGGAGGCTTAAGTCAATGTTATATTCATGCCCCAATCATGAGCTCTCAAGAGAAATGATTATTCAAAAATTTTATGCTCGGCTTTCTGATAACAATCGCTCCATGCTCGATACTTCTTATACTGGTTCCTTTATGATGAAGACTATTGAATTCAAATGGAATTTATTGGAGAGGATTAAACACAACTCTGAAGATTGGGATCTCGACGAAGGTAAGGAGTCAGGTATGACACCTAAGTTTGATTGTGTTAAATCTTTTATGGATACTGATGTTTTCCGTAAGTTTAGCACTAAATATGGACTTGACTCTGAGATAGTAGCTTCTTTCTGTGAATCTTTTGCTACTCATGTTGATCTCCCTAAGGAGAAGTGGTTTAAATATAATCCTCCCATTGAAAAAAAGTAGTTGCACCTATTAAATTTGAATAAAAAACTATCACTTATGATGATCTTATTGTTCCTACTGTTTATGTTGAGAAACCACCTTTCCCTGTTAGAATAAAGGATCATGCTAAAGCGTCAACTGTGGTTCGTAAAAGTAATATTAGAACTTATGCACCTCCTGAGCAAGTTAAAGTTGAACCTAATATTGCTATTGTTAAAGATCTCTTTGTTGATAATATTGATGGGCATGTTATTTACTTTTGTGATGAGTCTGCTAGAATTGCTAAACCTGGTGCTAAAGATGAACATAGACCTGTGGTAGGCATGCCTGTTATTTCTGTTAAAATAGGAGATCATTGTTATCATGGCTTGTGTGATTGGGTGCTAGTGCTAGTGCAATACCTATTTCCTTATACAAAGAAATTATGCATGATATTGCACCCAGCTAAGATAGAAGATATCGATGTTACCATTAAGCTTGCTAATAGAGATACTATTTCACCAATTGGGATTGTTAGAGATGCTGAAGTCTTGTGTGGGAAGGCTAAATATCCTGCTGATTTTCTTCTTCTTGGTGCCCCACAAGATAGCTTTTGTCCCATTATATTTGGTAGACCCTTCTTGAATACTTTTAATGCTAAGAAAGACTGCAATAAGGATATTGTTTCTGTTGGTTTAGGGGATATGTCTCATGAGTTTAATTTTCTAAATTTCGTAGACAACCCCGTGATGAAGAATTGCCTAATAAAGATGAAATTATTGGTCTTGCTTCTATTGCCGTACCTCCTACTGATCCTTTAGAACAATATTTACTAGACCATGAAAATGATATGTTCATGAATGAAAGAAGGGAAATAGATGAAGTATTCTTTAAACAGGGACCTATTCTGAAACACAACTTGCTTGTTGAAATCCTAGGGGATCCTCCTCCACCCAAGGGTGATCCCGTGTTTGAGCTTAAACCATTACATGATACTCTTAAATATGCTTATCTTGATGAAAAGAAGATATATCCTGTTATTATTAGTGCTAACCTTTCAGAGAAGGAGGAAGAGAAATTATTGAAAACTCTGAAGAAGCACCGTGCTGCTATTGGATATACTCTTGATGATCTTAAGGGCATTAGTCCCACTCTATGTCAACACAAAATAAATTTGAAGAAAGACGCCAAACCAGTTATTGATCACCAACGACGGCTAAATCCTAAGATGAAAGAAGTGGTAAGAAAGGAAATATTAAAGCTCCTTGAGGCAGGTATAATTTATCCCGTTGCTGATAGTCAGTGGGTAAGTCCTGTCCATTGTGTCCCTAAGAAGGGAGGTATCACCGTTGTTCCTAATGATAAAGATGATTTGATCCCGCAAAGAATTATTACAGGTTATAGGATGGTAATTGATTTCCGCAAATTAAATAAAGCTACTAAAAAAGATCATTACCCTTTGCCTTTTATTGATCAAATGCTAGAAAGATTATCCAAACATACACACTTTTGCTTTCTACATGGTTACTCTGGCTTCTCTCAAATACCTGTGTCAGCTGATGATCAAGCAAAGACCACTTTTACTTGCCCTTTCGGTACTTTTGCTTATAGACGTATGCCTTTTGGTTTATGTAATGCACCTGCTACCTTTCAAACATGCATGATGGATATATTCTCTGACTTTTGTGAAAAGATTTGTGATGTTTTCATGGACGATTTCTTCGTTTATGGATCCTCTTTTGATGATTGCTTGAGCAACCTTGATCGAGTTTTGCAAAGATGTGAAGAAACTAATCTTGTCTTGAACTGGGAGAAGTGCCACTTTATGGTTAATGAAGGTATTGTCTTGGGGCATAAAATTTCTGAAAGAGGTATTGAAGTTGATAAAGCTAAAGTCGATGCTATTGAAAAGATGCCATGTCCCAAGGACATCAATGGTATAAGAAGTTTCCTTGGTCATGCCGGTATTTATAGGAGGTTCATTAAGGCCTTCTCAAAAATTTCTCAGCCTCTGAAACCTATTACAAAAAGATATTCATTTTGTGTTTGATGATGATTGTGTAGAAGCATTTGAAATACTTAAGAAAGCCCTGATTTCTGCACCTATTGTTCAGCCACCTGATTGGAATTTACCCTTTGAAATTATGTGTGATGCTAGTGATTATGCTATAGGGGTTGTTCTAGGACAAAGAGTTGATAAGAAATTAAATGTCATCCAATATGCTAGTAAGACCCTAGACGGTGCCCAAAGATATTATGCTAGTACTGAAAAGGAATTCTTAGCAGTTGTATTTGCTTGTGATAAGTTCAGACCTTATATTGTTGATTCTAAAGTAACTATTCACACTGATCATGCTGCTATTAAATACCTTATGGAAAAGGAAGATGCTAAACGTAGACTTATTAGATGGGTTCTCCTGCTACAAGAATTTGATTTGCATATTATTGATAGAAAGGGAGCTGAGAACCCCGTTGCAGACAACTTGTCTAGGTTAGAAAATGTTCTTGATGACCTATTGATGATCAATAACTGCTCCATGAACAATTATGCAAATCAAATTGCATAATTATGTTCTTGATGACCTATTGCAGACAACTTGTCTAGGTTAAAAGGATGACCTATTGATGATAGCTTTCCTGATGAACAATGAAATGCCATAAATGCTTCTCGGACTGCTCCATGGTATGCTGATTATGCTAATTATATTGTTGCTAAATTTATACCACCTAGTTTCACATACCAGCAAAATAAAAAGTTCTTCTATGATTTGAGACATTACTTTTGGGATGACCCACATCTTTATAAAGAAGGAATAGATGGTATTATTAGACATTGTGTACCTGAGCATGAACAGGAACATATCCTACGCAAGTGTCACTCCGAGGCCTATGGAGGGCACCATGCTGGAGATAGAACTGCACATAAGGTATTGCAATCCGGTTTTTATTGGCCTACTCTCTTCAAGGATGCCCGTAAGTTTGTCTTGTCTTATGATGAATGCCAAAGAATTGGTAATATTAGTAGACGTCAAGAAATGCCTATGAATTATTCACTTTTTATTGAACCATTTGATGTTTGGGGCTTTGATTATATGGGACCTTTTCCTTCGTCTAATGGGTATACACATATTTTAGTTGTTGTTGATTACGTTACTAGGTGGGTAGAAGCTATTCCAACTAGTAGTGCTGATCATAACACCTCTATTAAGATGCTTAAAGAAGTTATTTTTCCGAGGTTTGGAGTCTCTAGATATTTAATGACTGATGGTGGTTCACATTTTATTCATGATGCCTTTCGTAAAATGCTTGCAAAGTATGATATTAATCATAGAATTGCATCTCCTTATCACCCACAGTCTAGTGGTCAAGTAGAATTGAGTAACAGAGAGCTCAAATTAATTTAGCAAAAGACTGTTAATAGATCCAGGAAGAATTGGTCCAAGAAACTTGATGATGCATTATGGGCCTATAAAACTGCATATAAAAATCCTATGGGTATGTCTCCGTATAAAATGGTTTATGGAAAAGCATGTCACTTACCTCCCGAACTAGAACATAAGGAATATTGGGCTATTAAAGAGCTCAATTGTGATTTTAAACTTGCCGGTGAGAAGAGGTTATTTGACATTAGCTCACTAGATGAATGGAGAACCCAAGCCTATGAGAATGCTAAACTGTTTAAAGAAAAAGTTAAAAGATGGCATAACAAAAGGATACAAAAGCGTGAGTTTAATGTAGGTGATTATGTATTGCTATACTACTCTTGTTTAAGATTTTTTGCAGGCAAACTTCTCTCTAAATGGGAAGGTCCTTACGTTATCGAGGAGGTCTATCGTTCCGGTGCCATAAAAATCAACAACTTCGAAGGCACAAATCTGAAGGTGGTGAACGATCAAAGAATCAAACATTATATCTCAGGTAATCCTATAAATGTTGAAACTAATATTATCGAAACCGTAACCCCAGAGGAATACATAAGGGACACTTTCCAGAACGTTTTAGACCTCGAAAAGGAATAGGTATGTGGTACGGTAAGTAAACCGACTCCAAAACAGTTCTAATGGCAATTTTTCTCCGTTTTGGAATATTTAGAAAAATAGGAAAATAAGCAGTCCAGGAAGGACACGAGGGTGGGAGGCGCGCCCTACCCCCCTGAGCGCACCCTCTGCCTCGTGGGCACCTCGTGTGCTCTCCGGACTCCGTTTTCTTGCACGATACTTCTTTTGGTCGGTAAAAATTCATTATATAATCTCCCAAAGGTTTTGACCACCGTACCACGCAAATATCTCCTGTTCGTATTTTGAGCTATTTCTGCCGCAGATTAGCGCAAGATGTCTTCTCAAGAGTTAGTCGGGGAGAGTCGGGTGTCTCATCCGACACCAGGTCAGGGGCAAACAGCGATGCCTATCACTTTGGGCCCTCAACGGAGGAAGAGATGGAAGCTGAGTTGAAAAGGATAGATGCCATGGAGGAGGACCAAGAAGTTACTTCTCGTTTCTGGGCAGGATTCATGATGGGGGAACTACAGAGCTCAGCTATTCCAAACTCGGTCATCCCTTCCAATGTTAGATTTCTTTCTTATGAAAATATGAAAAGGAGTGTTACTTGTTCTCCCGCAGCTATGCAACATCCTTGGGTGAAAGGAGCTTTAGCCATCACTGGCAAGCTCCATAAGGAAATAATGAACCTCAAGCAGCAAGTCAATAAGCTCGAGGAAGAGAATCGTACCCTGAGGGGCATCATTGCCAAGAATATCATGTCATCACCCCCGAAGAAGGAGACATAATCACATGGGTATGGGCACTCCCCTTGGCAACTGCCAAGCTTGGGGGAGTGCCCTGGTATGGTATCACCATCACTTTTATCTCTACCGTTTTTCTTAGTTCGATCCTTTTGATAATATCTTGATCCAGTAGAATAAAGTTTTAGTATGATCTAGTTGTGAGTTTTGCTTTATGATCCTTCTACGTAATCGAGTCTGTGAGCTATATATAATAAAGATTAGTGTTGAGTCAAGGGCTTTATTATTTTGCTATGATCTTGAGCGAATAAAATAAAAGAGAAGAAATAAAAATAAATAAGAGGTCATATGGATCTTATGGAGAGTAATGAGATCACATATAAAGAGTATGATGAATAAAAGTTGTTGAGAGTTGACAAACATAGTTTTGGTCATTGTTGCAATTAATAGGAAGTAATAAAGAAAGACAAGTTCACATATAAATATACTATCTTGGACATCCTTTATGATTGTGAGCACTCATTAAAGTATGACATGCTAAAGAGTTGATGTTGGACAAGGAAGACAACGTAATGGGTTATGTTTTCTTACATCCGAGATAAATTATATTGTCATGGATCATCCAACATCCTGAGCTTGCCTTTCCCTCTCATGCTAGCCAAGTTCTCTGCACCAAGCATAAATACTACTTGTGCTTCCAAATATCCCTAAACCCAGTTCTGCCATGAGAGTCCACCATATCTACCTATGGATTGAGTAAGATCCTTCAAGTAAGTTGTCATCGGTGCAAGCAATAAAAAATTGCTCTCTAAATATGTATGACTTATTAATGTGGAGAAAATAAGCTTTATACGATCTTGTGATGTGGAAGAAATAAAAGCGACAGACTGCATAATAAAGGTCCATATCACAAGTGGCAATATAAAGTGATGTTCTTTTGCATTAAGATTTTGTGCATCCAACCATAAAAGCGCATGACAACCTCTTCTTCCCTCTACGAAGGGCCTATCTTTTACTTTTATCTTCTACCTTATATAAGAGTCATGGTGATCTTCACCTTTCCTTTTTTACATTTTATCCTTTGGCAAGCACAATGTGTTGGAAAGATCCTGATATATATAACTAATTGGATGTGAGTCTTCATGAACTATTATTGTTGACATTACCCTTGAGGTAAAACGTTGGGAGGCAAAACTATAAGCCCCTATCTTTCTCTATGTCCGATTAAAACTTCATACCCATAAATATTGCGTGAGTGTTAGCAATTGTGAAGACTAAAAGATGGTTGAGTATGTGGACTTGCTGAAAAGCTCTTATATTGACTCTTTCCTTTGTTATGATAAATTGCAATTGCCTCAATGACTGAGATTAGAGTTTGTTGGTTCTCAATGAAATTTATGATTCATACTTGAAATTATGATTGAATTGTTACTTTAGCATAAGAGATCATATGACAATATATATATATGTTGCTGTTCTAAGAATGATCATGATGCCCTCATGTCCGTATTTTATTTTTATTGACACCTCTATCTCTAAACATGTGGACATATTTTTCGATTTCGGCTTTCGCTTGAGGACAAGCAAGGTCTAAGCTTGGGGGAGTTGATACGTCCATTTTGCATCATGCTTTTATATCGATATTTATTGCCTTATGGGCTGTTATTACACATTATGTCACAATACTTATGCCTATTCTCTCTTATTTTACAAGGTTTGCATAAAGAGGGGGAATGCCGGCAGCTGGAATTCTGGGCTGGAAAAGGAGCAAATATTAGAGACCTATCCTGCACATCTCGAAAAGTCTTGAAACTCCACGGGAGCACTTTCCAGAATATATAAAAAATATTGGGCGCAAGAAGTACCAGAGGGGACCCACACCCTGGCCATGAGGGTGGGGCGCGCCCCCTGTCTCGTGGGCTCCCTGGTGGCCCTCCGATGCCCATCTTCTGCTATATGAGGTCTTTCGTCCGAGAAAAAATCATAAGCAAGCTTTCGGGACGAGACTCCGCCGCCACGAGGCGGAACCTTGGCGAAACCAATCTAGGGCTCCGGCGGAGCTGTTCTGTCGGGAAAACTTCCCTCCGGGAGGGAGAAATCATCACCATCGTCATCACCAACGATCCTCTCATCGGGAGGGGGTCAATCTCCATCAAGATCTTCACCAGCACCATCTCATCTCAAACCCTAGTTCATCTCTTGTATCCAATCTTTGTATCCAAACCTCAGATTGGTACCTGTGGGTTGCTAGTAGTGTTGATTACTCCTTGTAGTTGATTCTGGTTGGTTTACTTGGTGGAAGATCATATGTTCAGATCCATTATGCATATTAATACCCCTCTGATTATGAACATGAATATGCTTTGTGAGTAGTTACGTTTGTTCCTGAGGACATGGGAGAAGTCTTGCTATTAGTAGTCATGTGAATTTGGTATTTGTTCGATATTTTGATGAGATGTTGATAACCCACAAGTATAGGGGATCGCAACAGTTTTCGAGGGTAGAGTATTCAACCCAAATTTATTGATTCGACACAAGGGGAGGCAAAAAATATTCTCAAGTATTAGCAGTTGAGTTTTCAATTCAACCACACCTGGAAACTAAATATCTGCAGCAAAGTGTTTAGTAGCAAAGTAATATGATAGTAGTGATAATGGTAACAAAAGGTAACAGTAGTAAAAGTAATGTTTTTGGTATTTTGTAGTGATGATAGCAATAGCAAGGGGAAAGTAAATAAGCGAAGAACAATATATGGAAAGCTCGTAGGCAATGGATCGGTGATGGAGAATTATGCCGGATGCGGTTCATCATGTAACAGTCATAACCTAGGGTGAGACGGAACTAGCTCCAGTTCATTGATATAATGTAGGCATGTATTCTGAATATAGTCATACGTGCTTATGGAAAAGAACTTGCATGACATCTTTTGTCCTACCCTCCCGTGGCAGCGGGGTCCTTACGGAAACTAAGGGATATTAAGGCCTCCTTTTAATAGAGAACCGGAACAAAGCATTAACACATAGTGAATACATGAACTCATCAAACTACGGTCATCACCGGTAAGTATCCCGATTATTGTCACTTCGGGGTTAACGGATCATTACACATAATAGGTGACTATAGACTTGCAAGATAGGATCAAGAACACTCATATATTGATGAAAACATAATAGGTTCAAATCTGAAATCATGGCACTCGGGCCCTAGTAACAAGCATTAAGCATAGCAAAGTCATAGCAACATCAATCTCAGAACATAGTGGACACTAGGGATCAAACCCTAACAAAACTAACTCGATTACATGATAGATCCCATCCAACCCATCACCGTCCAGGAAGCCTACGATGGAATTACTCACGCACGGCGGTGAGCATCATGAAATTGGTGATGGAGGATGGTTGATGATGATGATGATGGCGACGGGTTCCCCTCTCCGGAGCCCCGAACGGACTCCAGATGGGCCCTCCCGAGAGGTTTTAGGGCTTGGCGGCGGCTCCGTATCGTAAAACGCGATGATTTCTTCTCTCTGATTTTTTCTCATCGTAACTCAATATATGGAGGTGGAGTCGGAGACGCAACAGGGGGCCCACGAGGTAGGGGGCGCGCCCTAGGGGGGGCGCGCCCCCCACCCTTGTGGAGAGACGGTGGGCCCCCTGGCCTTCATCTTTGGCAGGTATTTTTCTTATTTTCTGAAAAGTGGCTCCGTGAAGTTTCAGGTCATTTCGAGAATGTTTGCTCCTGCACATAAATAACACCATGGTAATTTTGTTGAAAACAGCGTCAGTCCGGGTTAGTTCCATTCAAATCATGCAAGTTAGAGTCCAAAACAAGGGCAAAAGTGTTTGGAAAAATAGATACGTTGGAGACATATCAACTTCCCCAAGCTTAAACCTTTGCTTGTCCTCAAGCAATTCAGTTGACAAACTGAAAGTGATAAAGAAAAACTTTTACAAACTCGGTTTGCTCTTGTTGTTGTAAATATGTAAAGCCAACATTCAAGTTTTCAGCAAAGATTATAACTAACCACATTTGCAATAACGCATAGGTCTCAAGTTTACTCATATCAATAGCATAATCAACTAGCGAGCCATAATAATAAAACTCGGATGACAACACTTTCTCAAAACAATCATAATATGATATAACAGGATGGTATCTCGCTAGTCCTTTCTGAGACCGCAAAACATAAATGCAGAGCACCTTTATAGACCAAGGACTGACTAGACATTGTAATTCATGGTAAAAGAGATCCAGTCAAGTCATACTCAATGTAAACTAACAGTAATGAACGCAAATGACAGCGGTGCTCTCCAACTGGTGCTTTTTGATAAGAGGATGATGACTCGGCATAAAAGTAAACAGATAGGCCCTTCGCAGAGGGAAGCATGGATTTGTAGAGGTGCCAGAGCTCGGTTTTGAAACAGAGGTGAATAATATTTTGAGCGGTATACTTTCATTGTCAACATAACAACCAAGAGATGGCGATATCTTCCATGCTACACACATTATAGGCGGTTCCCAAACAGAATGGTAAAGTTTATACTCCCCCTTCCACCACAAGCATCAATCCATGGCTTGCTCGAAACTGTTGGGGAACGTAGCAGAAATTCAAAATTTTCCTACGTGTCACCAAGATCTATCTATGGAGAAACCAGCAACGAGGGGAAGGAGAGTGCATCTACATACCCTTGTAGATCGCTAAGCGGAAGCGTTCAAGTGAACGGGGTTGATGGAGTCGTACTCGTCGTGATCCAAATCACCGATGATCAAGTGCCGAACGCACGGCACCTCCGCGTTCAACACACGTACAACCCGGTGACGTCTCCCATGCCTTGATCCAGCAAGGAGAGAGGGAGAGGTTGAGGAAGACTCCATCCAGCAGCAGCACAACGGCGTGGTGGTGGTGGAGGAGCGTGGCAATCCTGCAGGGCTTCGCCAAGCACCACGGGAGAGGAGAAGAACTTGGGAGAGAGGGAGGGGTTGCACCAAAGGCATAAGGGGTATCTCAAGAGGCCCTCCTACCCCCACTATATATAGGGAGCCCAAGGGGGGGGGGTGCGCCAGCCCTAGGAGATCCAATCTCCTAGGGGGCGGCGGCCAGGGGAGGTTTCCCTCCCCCCCAAGGCACCTAGGAGGTGCCTTCCCTCCTTGGGACTCTTCCTTAGGGTTCCCCTTTCACCCTAGGCGCATGGGCCCTAGGGGAAGTGGCGCCCCAGCCCACTTTGGGCTGGATCCCTTCTCACTTCAGCCCATGGGACCCTCTAGGATAGGTGGCCCCACCCGGTGGGCCCCCAGGACCCTTCCGGTGGTCCTGGTACAATACCGATGACCCTGAAACTTGTCCCGATGGCCGAAATAGGACTTCCTATATATAAATCTTTACCTCC
This sequence comes from Triticum urartu, assembly GCF_056163025.1. Classification (NCBI taxonomy): domain Eukaryota; kingdom Viridiplantae; phylum Streptophyta; class Magnoliopsida; order Poales; family Poaceae; genus Triticum; species Triticum urartu. Next base: position 496,914,095 of record NC_141875.1, on the reverse strand, counting down.
GGACCATTCCGGAACTCCTCGTGACGTCCGGGATCTCATCCGGGACTCCGAACAACATTCGGTAACCACATACAAGCTTCCTTTATAACCCTAGCGTCGTCAAACCTTAAGTGTGTAGACCCTACGGGTTCGGGAGACATGCAGACATGACCGAGACGTTCTCCGGTCAATAACCAACAGCGGGATCTGGATACCCATGTTGGCTCCCACATGTTCCACGATGATCTCATCGGATGAACCACGATGTCACGGACTTAATCAATCCCGTATACAATTCCCTTTGTCTATCGGTACGATACTTGCCCGAGATTCGATCGTCGGTATCCCGATACCTTGTTCAATCTCGTTACCGGCAAGTCTCTTTACTCGTTCCGTAACACATCATCCCGTGATCAACTCCTTGATCACATTGTGCACATTATGATGATGTCCTACCGAGTGGGCCCAGAGATACCTCTCCGCTTACACGGAGTGACAAATCCCAGTCTCGATTCGTGCCAACCCAACAGACACTTTCGGAGATACCTGTAATGCACCTTTATAGTCACCCAGTTACGTTGTGACGTTTGGTACACCCAAAGCACTCCTACGGTATCCGAGAGTTGCACAATCTCATGGTCTAAGGAAATGATACTTGACATTAGAAAAGCTATAGCATACGAACTACACGATCTAGTGCTATGCTTAGGATTGGGTCTTGTCCATCACATCATTCTCCTAATGATGTGATCCCGTTATCAACGACATCCAATGTCCATGGTCAGGAAACCGTAACCATCTATTGATCAACGAGCTAGTCAACTAGAGGCTTACTAGGGACATGGTGTTGTCTATGTATCCACACATGTATCTGAGTTTCCTATCAATACAATTATAGCATGGATAATAAACGATTATCATGAACAAGGAAATATAATAATAATCAATTTATTATTGCCTCTAGGGAATATTTCCAACAGAAACAACGAGTGCCTCCAACTAACAAGAGTCCCAGGGGGAGTTTTGTTTGCAATTATTTTGATTTAGTTTTCATAAAGCATGGGATTGGGCATCCCGGTGACCAGCCATTTATCTCGTGAGTGAGGAGCGGAGTCCACTCCTCTTGAGAATAACCCGCCTAACATGGAAGATACAGACAACCCTAGTTGATATATGAGCTATTCGAGCATACAAAACAAGATATTTATTTGAAGGTTTAGAGTTTGGCACATACAAATTTACTTGGAACGGTAGGTAGATACCGTATATAGGTAGGTATAGTGGACTCATGTGGAATAACTTTGGGGTTTAAGGGATTGGATGCACAAGCAGTATTCCCGCTTAGTACAGGTGAAGGCTAGCAAAATACTGGGAAGCGACCAACTAGAGAGCGACAACAGTCATGAACATGCATTAAAATTAATCAACACCGAATGCAAGCATGTGTAGGATATAATCCACCATGAACGTAAATATCGTGAAGGCTATGTTGATTTTGTTTCAACTACATGCGTGAACATGTGCCAAGTCAAGTCACTTAAATCATTTAGAGGAGGATACCACCCTATCATACCACATCATAACCATTTTAATAGCATGTTGGCACGCAGGGTAAACCATTATAACTCATAGCTAATCAAGCATGGCACAAGAAACTATGATCTCTAGTTGTCATTGCAAACATGTTTATTCATAATAGGCTGAATCAGGAACAATGAACTAATCATATTTACAAAAACAAAAGAGGTCGACTTCATACCAGCTTTTCTCATCTCAGCTAGTCCATCATAATTACCCTTCACTTGCACGACCGAACGATGTGAATAATAATAATAGTGCACGTGCATTGGACTAAGCTGGAATCTGCAGGCATTCAATAAACAGGAGAAGACAGGGCAATATGGGCTCTTTTGTCAGATCAACAATAATGCATATAAGAGCCATTTCAACAATTTAATCATGGTCTTCTCCTATCGACCCCCAAAGAAAAGAAAAGAAATAAAACTATTTACACGGGAAAGCTCCCAACAAGCAAAAGAAGAACAGGAAATATTTTTGGGTTTTGTTTTTAATTACTACTACAAGCATGGAAATTAAACTGATTAAAAGCTACAACTAATTTTTTGGGTTTTTCTTATGGTTTATTAAAAACACAAGAAGAAAGCATAAAAAAGGAAAGTAAACTAGAATGTATGATACAATGAAAAAGTATGAGCACCGACATCTAGCAATGACTTTGTGAACATAAATGTAATGTAGGTGGGAAATACGTACTCCCCCAAGCTTAGGCTTTTGGCCTAAGTTGGTCTATGGACACGGCTGGCCTGGCGGATATCCATAATAATAGTTGGGGTTGTACTATGATGCAGAAGAGGAAGACTCCGATTGCCACTGGCTGACAATCATCTCCAGATCCCACTGATAATTAGACTGTCGTGAAGGATCAAATTGTGGTTCCGGCTCTGGCTCCTCGGCTGGTGCAGGGTTCCCGTAGGCGTGAATAGCCGTCAACGGAACAAGGTACGTGCCTACAGTCAAATCAAACAAAGAAGGAGCAAGCAAGGTAATAGTCTCAGGATGATGTTTATTAAAGAACAATTGATATTTAAGCTCTCCTTCCCTATTCTTAACAATAAAATCGTGCGCCACCATACTTTTATAATCTAAATAAACATGAGGCAGCACCTTTTCTTCCTTCTCATAATGCCTAATAGGTATGTTAAAATGTGCAGCTAGGCGTGTAGCATAGATGCCTCCAAACATGGGGCCCTTGGTACGGTTCAGACTTAACTGTTTGGCAATAATGCCGCCCATACTAAAAGAGTTATCACCGTATAAACCGTGGTGCAAAATAATAATAATAGGGATACTCAGGTTTCCACAGTTTCCGTGACCAATTAAGCAACGACTAGCAAATAATGCAAAGTAACATAAAAGAGGAAAGTGTATGCTAGTGATTCGTGCATCGAAAACCTTCCTTGTTTCCCCTACAGTGATAGTGTCAATAAATCCCTCCACATCATCACGATGTGGTTCTTCTGTATTGCCCTCAAAAGGGACTAAACAAATCCGACAGAAATCATAAAGTGACATCTCCTTATGCTCATCATATAAATAAATCTCCACCGTAGGTGGTGAGCTCCTAGAATGGAAATGAAAGTTTTGCACAAAGATATTCGTGAGCAAGAGATACTGATCGCATTGGTCGTGGAGGAAAGCGGTAAGGCCTGCAGTCTGAGCCAATTCATGAAAATCTTCATAAATCCCGGTTGCTCTTAAGAAATCCTCGGAAGGCCATTCACATGTCCGAACCACCGCGGTGCGAGGCAGATTATACTTAGGCTTCGGTGCCTTTTCCTTCGAGCTTTGGCTCGATGAGCCCCTCAAAAGTCTCCTCATCATTTTCTGGAAAATTCTAGAATTTTTAGTAACTTCAAAATAAAAGTAAACCAAACTCAAGAATATTGATAGCAACTACTCCTACAAGTGCCTAGGGCCTATATCATGCATCAAAACTACTTTTGACCATATAAATTTGACATGCAAGCTCAACAACAGGGTCACCTAAGCAGCAAAAATTTGCAATGAATAAAGCACTAGAACAAAAACTAATTGGACCAATGGGGAGTCACATTCCAAGGAACAATTTCCCCAAGCAGTTTTGTGAGAGGTGCTTTGATCAAGGAGAACGAAAATGGCAACAAAACGAGATTGGACTCGGGTTTGAGCTGGTCATTCGTGTTTGGGGGAGGAAGAAGGAGTGTGTGGGTGAAAGGATAAGTGGAGGAGGGCCACCGTGGGCCCATGAGGCAGGAGGGCGCGCCCTCCACCCTCATGGGCAGGTGGTTGGCCCCCCTGGTGTGTTCTCAGTTCCATAAATCCTCAAATATTCTAGAAAAAAATCATATTTAATTTTCAAGGCATTTGGAGAACTTTTATTTTCGAGGTATTTTTATATTGCACAGATAATCAGATAACAGACATACAAATAACTATTTTTATTTTATTTAATATAAATAACAGAAAGTAAAAGTGGGGTACAGAAGGTTGTGCCTTCTAGTTTCATCCATCTCATGGTCATCAAAAGGAATCCACTAACAAGGTTGATCAAGTCTTGTTAACGAACTCATTCCGAATAACATGGAACCGGAGAAATTTTGAATAACACTATGTTACCTCAACGGGGATATGCACATCCCCAATAATAAGAATATCATATTTCTTCTTATCAGTAGGAAGAGGAAATTCAAAACCTCCAAATATAATCGATGGAATTTTTCCAATAAATTTGATTCTATGAACTTGAGGTTGTTTCCTCGGACATGAAAAGTGTACCGTGTGCTCATTACCATTAACATGAAAAGTGGCATTGCCTTTAGTGCAATCAATAACAGCCCCTGCAGTATTCAAAAAGGGTCTTCCAAGAATAATAGACATACTATCGTCCTCGGGACTATCAAGAATAACAAAGTCCGTTAAAATAGTAACATTTGCAACTACAGCAGGCATATCCTCCCAAATACCGACAGGTATAGCAGTTGATTTATCAGCCATTTGCAAAGATATTTCAGTGGGTGTCAACTTATTCAAATCAAGTCTAAGATATAAAGAGAGAGGCATAACACTAACACCGGCTCCAAGATCACATAAAGCAGTTTTAACATAATTTCTTTTGATGGAGCATGGTATAGTGGGTACTCCTGGATCTCCAAGTTTATTTGGTATTCCACCCTTAAAATTATAATTAGCAAGCATGGTGGAAATTTCAGCTTCCGATATCTTTCTTTTATTTGTAATAATATATTTCATGTACTTAGCATAAGGATTGGTTTTGAGTATATCAGTTAATCGCATACGTAAAAAGATAGGTTTAATCATTTCAGCAAAGCGCTCAAAATCCTCATCATCCGTTTTCTTGGATGGTTTGGGAGGAAAAGGCATGGGTTTCTGAACCCAAGGTTCTCTTTCTTTACCATGTTTCCCAGCAACAAAATCTTTCTTATCATAACATTGATTCTTTGATTGTGGGTTATCAAGATCAACAGCAGGTTCAATTTCTATATCATTATCATTACTAGGTGGAGCATCATCATGAACATTATTATTAGTATTATCACTAGTTTCAGGTTCATTACCAGGTTGTGTTTCAGCATCAGAAATAGAAATATCATTTGGATTCTCAGGTGTTTCAACAATAGGATCACCAGGAGCATGCAAAGTCCTATCATTTTTCTTTTCCTTCCTTTTAGAAGGACTAGGTGCATCTATATTTTTTCTCTGAGAATCTTGCTCAATTCTCTTAGGATGGCCTTCAGGATACAAAGGTTCCTGAGTCATTCTACCAGTTCTAGTATCCATTCTAACAACATAATCATTATCTTTACTATTCAATTCATTGAGCAAATAATTTTGAGCTTTAAGTACTTGTTCTACTTGAGTGGTAACCATAGGAGCATGTTTACTAATAAGTTTAAGTTCACCTTTGACATTAGCCATATAATCACCCAAGTGTCCAAGCATATTTGAATTGTATTTTAATTGTCTACCAAAATAAGCATTAAAATTTTCTTGCTTAGCCATAAATGTATCAAACTCATCTAAGCATGGGCTAGCAATTTTAGTAAATGGGATTACAGCTTTATCATATCTATAGAGAGAATTTACCTTTACTACTTGTGTCGGGTTATCAAGACCATGAGTTTCTTCAATAGGTAAAGGATTTGGATTATATGTTTCTTCAACAGGCGGTAAATTAAGACCGTGTATTTATTCAATAGGAGGTAAATTCTTAACATCTTCAGCTTTAATACCCTTTTCTTTCATAGATTTCTTTGCCTCTTGCATATCTTCAGGACTGAGAAATAGAATACCCCTCTTCTTCGGAGTTGGTTCAGGAATAGGCTCGGGAATTGGCTCCGGAGGTGTCCAATTATTTTCATTTGTTAACATATTATTCAATAGAATTTCAGCTTCATCCGGTGTTATTTCCCTGAAAACAGAACCAGCACAACTATCCAGGTAATCTCTGGAGGCATCAGTTAGTCCATTATAAAAGATATCAAGTATTTTATTTTTCTTAAGAGGATGATCAGGCAAAGCATTAAGTAATTGGAGAAGCCTCCCCCAAGCTTGTGGGAGACTCTCTTCTTCAATTTGCACAAAATTATATATATCCCTTAAAGCAGCTTGTTTCTTATGAGCAGGGAAATATTTAGCAGAGAAGTAATAAATCATATCCTGGGGACTATGCACACAACCAGGATCAAGAGAATTAAACCATATCTTAGCATCACCCTTTAATGAGAACGGAAATATTTAAAGGATATAAAAGTAGCGAGTTCTCTCATCTTTAGTGAATAGGGTGGCTATATCATTTAATTTAGTAAGATGTGCCACAACAGTTTCAGATTCATAACCATGAAAAGGATCAGATTCAACCAAAGTAATTATATCAGGATCAACAAAGAATTCATAATCCTTATCAGTAACAAAGATAGGTGAAGTAGCAAAAGCAGGGTCAGGTTTCATTCTAGCATTTAGAGATTGCTTACTCCATTTAGCTAATAATTTTTTAAGTTCAGTTCTATTTCTGCAAGCTAAAATGGCTAAAGAAGCATCTTGATCAAAAACATAACCCTTAGGAATGGCAAGTGGTTCTTCATCATCACTTTCATCAGTGTCATTAGATTCAATATTTTCAATTTCTCTAGCCCTAGCAAGTTGTTCATCAAGAAAAGCACTAAGTGGCACAATAGTATCAGGAATAGAGGTAGTTTCATCATAAGTATCATGCATAACAGAAGTGGCATCATCAATAACATGCGACATATCAGAACGAATAGCAGAAGCAGGTGTAGGTGTAGGTGTCGCAAACTTACTCAAAACAGAAGGTGAATCAAGTGCAGAGCTAGATGACAGTTCCTTACCTCCCCACGTAGTTGAGGGATAGATCTTGGTTTTTGGATCTCTCAAGTTCTTCATAATGATAAGCAGATATATATCCCCAGTGACTCAAAGAATAGAGCTATGCTCCACGGCAATGGCGCTAGAAAATAGTCTTGATAACCCACAAGTATAGGGGATCGCAACAGTTTTCGAGGGTAGAGTATTCAACCCAAATTTATTGATTCGACACAAGGGGAGCCAAAGAATATTCTCAAGTATTAGCAGCTGAGTTGTCAATTCAACCACACCTGGAAACTTAATATCTGCAGCAAAGTGTTTAGTAGGAAAGTAATATGATAGTAGTGATAACGGTAACAAAAGGTAACAGTAGTAAAAGTAATGTTTTTGGTATTTTGTAGTGATGATAGCAATAGCAACGGGAAAGTAAATAAGCGAAGAACAATATATGGAAAGCTCGTAGGCAATGGATCGGTGATGGAGAATTATGCCGGATGCGGTTCATCATGTAACAGTCATAACCTAGGGTGACACGGAACTAGCTCCAGTTCATTGATATAATGTAGGCATGTATTCCGAATATAGTCATACGTGCTTATGGAAAAGAACTTGCATGACATCTTTTGTCCTACCCTCCCGTGGCAGCGGGGTCCTTACGGAAACTAAGGGATATTAAGGCCTCCTTTTAATAGAGAACCGGAACAAAGCATTAACACATAGTGAATACATGAACTCATCAAACTACGGTCATCACCGGTAAGTATCCCGATTATTGTCACTTCGGGGTTAACGGATCATTACACATAATATTCATGGAAACGTAATAGGTTCAGATCTGAAATCATGGCACTCGGGCCCTAGTGACAAGCATTAAGCATAGCAAAGTCATAGCAACATCAATCTCAGAACATAGTGGACACTAGGGATCAAACCCTAACAAAACTAACTCGATTACATGATAGATCCCATCCAACCCATCACCGTCCAGCAAGCCTACGATGGAATTACTCACGCACGGCGGTGAGCATCATGAAATTGGTGATGGAGGATGGTTGATGATGACGATGGCGACGGATTCCCCTCTCCGGGCCCCGACCGGACTCCAGATCAGCCCTCCCGAGAAGTTTTAGGGCTTGGCGGCGGCTCCGTATCGTAAAACGCGATGATTTCTTCTCTCTGATTTTTTTCTCATCGACACTCAATATATGGAGGTGGAGTTGGAGTTGGAGACGCAATAGGGGGCCCACGAGGTAGGGGGGCGCGCCCTAGGGGGGCAGGCGCGCCACCCACCCTCGTGGAGAGACGGTGGGCCCCCTGGCCTTCATCTTTGGCAGGTATTTTTCTTATTTTCTGAAAAGTGGCTCTGTGAAGTTTCAGGTCATTCCGAGAACGTTTGCTCCTGCACATAAATAACACCATGGTAATTCTGCTAAAAACAGCGTCAGTCCGGGTTATTTCCATTCAAATCATGCAAGTTAGAGTCCAAAACAAGGGCAAAAGTATTTGGAAAAGTAGATACGTTGGAGACGTATCAAATGTATGTTGTCATCCCTCTAGTGGTGTCATGTGAATGTCGACTACATGACACTTCACCATTGTTTGGGCCTAGAGGGAGGCATTGGGAAGTAATAAGTAGATGATGGGTTACTAGAGTGACAGAATCTTAAACCCTAGTTTATGCGTTGCTTCGTAAGGGGCTGATTTGGATCCATATGTTTCATGCTATGGTTAGGTTTACCTTAATACTTCTGTAGTAGTTGCGGATGCTTGCAATGAGGGTTAATCATAAGTGGGATGCTTGTCCAAGTAAGGACAGCACCCAAGCACCGGTCCACCCACATATCAAATTATCAAAGTACCGAACGCGAATCATATGATCGTGATGAAAACTAGCTTGACGATAATTCCCATGTGTCCTCGGGAGCGCTTTCCTTCATATAAGAGTTTTTCCAGGCTTGTCCTTTGCTAAAAAAAGGATTGGGTCATCTTGCTGCACCTTATTTACTTTTATTACTTGCTACTCGTTACAAATTACCTTATCACAAAACTATCTGTTACCGATAATTTCAGTGTTTGCAGAGAATACCTTACTGAAAACTGCTTATCATTTCCTTCTGCTCCTCGTTGGGTTCGACACTCTTACTTATCGAAAAGGCTACGATAGATCCCCTATACTTGTGGGTCATCAATGATTCACCAAGATCTGTTATATCAAAATTTGAGGAGAAGAACTTCTTTGTTTCTTGTAGTAGACTAACATCACTACCAGCAAGCAAGATATCATCCACACATACAAGATTACGAGAATATAATTCCCATTTTTAAACTTTGCATAAATGCAGTTATCCTCAACATTCTCTTTAAATCCGAATCTTTTAATGGTCTCATTAACTTTAGATGTCACTGTCTAGAGGCTTGCCTTAATCCATAAATAGATTTCTTCAGGCGGCATCCCATATCTTCCTTGCCTTCCATGATAAAACCCTTGGATTGTTTCATGTAAACTTTTTCTTTTAAATCCTCGTTCAGAGATGTCGTCTTTACATCCATTTGATGTAACTCTAAATCAAAATGTGCAACTAATGTCATTATGATTCTGAGGGAATTCTTACATGAGACTAGGGAAATTGTCTCATTGTAATCTATCCCTTCTCTTTGTATAAATCCTTTTGCCACAAGTCGTGCTTTATACTTTTCTACATCCCTTTAGAGTCATACTTAGTTCTGTAGACCCATTTACAGCCTACTACTTTGGCTCCTTTAGGAATATTCTCTAAGTCCCAAACATCTTTGGAACTCATCGATTTCATCTTGTTTTCCATTGCCTCCAGCCACTTTGATGAGTGAGGGCTTCTCATGGCTTCTTCATATGAAGTGGGATCACCTTCCATGTGAACTATTTCTGTGTTATAAACTTTATAATCAGTAGAAATAGCTGACTTTTGGGTCTTGCAGACCTTCTAAGGGTCTCACTCCTAGGCCCATTCTGTGCCTGACCTTCCAGTACATCTTCTAAAAGTGGCTGCTGCACCTCCCCTTCATGCTCAATAGCTGGTTCAGTCGGATCCTGAATGACAGGTTCCAGATCTTCTCCCATAGTTGTGATGGGTGGAGTTACAACAGGTGCTTGCTATGTCTTGAGCATGCGTTGGTTTTCCCTTGAAGAGGAAAGGGTGATGCAGCACAGTAGCGTAAGTATTTCCCTCGGTTTTTGAGAACCAAGATATCAATCCAGTAGGAGGTAAAACACAAGTCACCTAGTACCTGCACAAACAAAAAAGAACCTCGCAACCAACACGATAAAGGGGTTGTCAATCCCTTCACGGTCACTTACGAAAGTGAGATCTGATAGAGATAATAAGATAAATATTTTTGGTATTTTTATGATATAGATTGGAAAATAAAGATTGCAAAATAAACGGTAATATAAATAGCAAATGGATATGAAAATAATATGATGGAAGATAGACCCGGGGGCCATAGGTTTCACTAGTGGCTTCTCTCAAGATAGCAAATTCTATAGTGGGTGAAAAAATTTAGTGTCGAGCAATTGATAGAAAAGTGAATACTTATGAGAATATCTAGGCATGATCATGTATATAGGCATCACGTCCGCGACAAGTAGACCGAAATGATTCTGCATCTACTACTATTACTCCACACATCGACCACTATCCAGCATGCATCTAGAGTATTAAGTTCATAAGAACAGAGTAACGCATTAGGCAAGATGACATGATGTAGAGGGATAAACTCAAGAAATATGATATAAACCCCATATTTTTATCCTCGATGGCAACAATAAAATATGTGCCTTGCTGCCCCTGTTGTCACTGGGAAAGGACACCGCAAGATTGAACCCAAAGCTAAGCACTTCTCCCATTGTAAGAAAGATCAATCTAGTAGGCCAAACCAAACTGATAATTTCGAAGAGACTTGCAAAGATATTAAATAATGCATAAAAGATTTAAAAGAAGAATCAAATATTATTCATAGATAATCTTGATCATAAACCCACAATTCATCGGATCTCGACAAACACACCGCAAAAAGAATTACATCGAATAGATCTCCAAGAGAATCGAGGAGAACTTTGTATTGAGATCCAAAGAGAGAGAAGAAGCCATCTAGCTAATAACTATGGACCCGAAGGTCTGTGGTAAACTACTCACACATCATCGGAGGCTATGGTGTTGATGTAGAAGCCCTCCGTGATTGATTCCCCCTCCGGCGGAGCGCCGGAAAAGGCCCCAACATGGGATCTCACGGGTACAGAAGGTTGCGGCGGTGGAAATAGGGTTTCGTGGTACTCCTGGATGTTTTCGGGGTATATGGGTATATATAGGAGGAAGAAGTATGTCGGTGGAGCTGCGAGGGGCCCGCGAGGGTGGGGGTCGCGCCTACCCCCTGGGCGCGCCCTCCTGCCTCGTGGCCTCCTTGCTTCTTTCTTGACGTCCAGTCCAAGTCTCCTGGATCACGTTTGTTCCAAAAATAACTCTCCCGAAGGTTTCATTCCGTTTGGATTCCATTTGATATTCCTTTTCTGTGAAACACTGAAATAGGAAAAAATAGCAATTTGCACTGGGCCTTTGGTTACTATGTTAGTCCCAAAAAAATATAAAAAGGTAAATTAAAGCCCATTAAACATCCAAAACAGATAATATAATAGCATGGAACAATCAAAAATTATAGATACGTTGGAGACGTATCAAGCATCCCCAAGCTTATTTCATGCTCGTCCTCGAGTAGGTAAATGATAAAAAAAGAATTTTTGACGTGGAATGCTACCTAGCATAATTCTCAATGTAATTTTCTTTATTGTGGCATGAATGTTTAGATCCGAAAGATTCAAGACAAAACTTTAATATTGACATAAAAATAATAATACTTCAAGCATACTAACAAAGCAATCATGTCTTCTCAAAATAACATGGCCAAGGAAAGTTATCCCTACAAAATCATATAGTCTGGCTATGCTCTATCTTCACCACACAAAGTATTTAAATCATGCACAACCCGATGACAAGCCAAGCAATTGTTCATACTTTTGGTGTTCTCAAACTTTTTCAATCTTCACGCAATGTATGAGCGTGAGCCATGGACATAGCACTATAGGTGGAATAGAATGGTGGTTGTGAAGAAGACAAAAAGGATAAGATAGTCTCACATCAACTAGGCGTATCAACGAGCTATGAAGATGCCCATCAATAGATATCAATGTGAGTGAGTAGGGATTGCCATGCAACGGATGCACTAGAGCTATAAGTGTATGAAAGCTCAACAAAAGAACTAAGTGGGTGCGCATCCAACTTGCTTGCTCACGAAGACCTAGGGCATTTTGAGGAAGCCCATCATTGGAATATACAAGCCAAGTTCTATAATGTAAAATTCCCACTAGTATATGAAAGTGACAACATAGGAGACTCTCTATCATGAAGATCATGGTGCTACTTTGAAGCACAAGTGTGGTAAAAGGATAGTAACATTGCCCCTTCTCTCTTTTTCTCTCATTTTTTGAGGCCTTCCTTTTTATGGCATTTCTCTCTCTTTTTCGTCCGGAGTCTCATCCCGACTTGTGGGGGAATCATAGTCTCCATCATCCATTCCTCACTTGGGACAATGCTCTAATAATGATGATCATCACACTTTTATTTACTTACAACTCGATACTAGAACAAAATATGACCCTATGTGAATGCCTCCGGCGGTGTACCGAGATGTGTAATGAATCAAGAGTGACATGTATGAAAGAATTATGAACGTGGCTTTGCCACAAATACGATGTCAACTACATGATCATGCAAAGCAATATGACAATGATGAAGTGTGTCATAATAAACGGAACGATGGTAAGTTGCATGGCAATATATCTCGGAATGGCTATGGAAATTCCATAATAGGTAGGTATGGTGGCTGTTTTGAGGAAGGTATAAGGTGGGTGTACGGTATCAGCGAAAGTTGCGCGGTACTAGAGAGGCTAGCAATGGTGGAAGGGTGAGAGTGCGTATAGTCCATCGTCTCGACATTAGTCATAAGAACTCACATACTTATTGCAAAAATCTATTAGTTATCGAAACAAAGTACTACGCGCATGCTCCTAGGGGGTAGATTGTTAGGAAAAGACCATCGCTCGTCCCCGACCGCCACTCATAAGGAAGACAATCAATAAATAAATCATGCTCCGACTTCATCACATAACGGTTCACCATACGTGCATGCTACGGGAATCACAAACTTTAACACAAGTATTTCTCAAATTCACAACTACTCAACTAGCATGACTCTAATATCACCATCTTCATATCTCAAAACAATCATCATCAAACTTCTCATAGTATTCAATGCACTTTTTATGATAGTTTTTATTATACCCATCTTGGATGCCTATCATATTAGGACTAATTTTATAGCCAAAGAAAATTACCATGATGTTCTAAAAGACTCTCAAAATAATATAAGTGAATCATGAGAGATTAATAATTTCTATAATATAAAACCACCACCATGCTCTAAAAAGATATAAGTGAAGCACTAGAGCAAAATTATCTAGCTCAAAAGATATAAGTGAAGCACATAGAGTATTCTAATAAATTCCGATTCATGTGTGTCTCTCCCAAAAGGTGTGTACAGCATGGGTGATTGTGGTAAACTAAAAAGCGAAGACTCAAATCATAAAAGATGCTCCAAGAAAAACACATATCATGTGGTGAATAAAAATATAGCCTCAAGTAAAGTTACCGATAGACGAAGACGAAAGAGGGGATGCCTTCTGGGGCATCCCCAAGCTTAGGCTTTTGGTTGTCCTTGAATTTTACCTTGGGGTGCCTTGGGCATCCCCAAGCTTAGGCTCTTGCCAATCCTTATTCCAAAATCCATCACATCTTTACCCAAAACTTGAAAACTTCACAACACAAAACTCAACAGAAAATCTCATGAGCTCCGTTAGTATAAGAAAACAAACCACCACTTCAAGGTACTGTAATTAACTCATTCTTTATTTATATTGGTGTTAAACCTACTGTATTCCAACTTCTCTATGGTTCATACCCCCCTATAGATTCATCAAAATAAGCAAACAACACACGAAAAACAGAATCTGTGAAAAACAGAATAGTTTGTAGTAATATGTAGGTTTCAAATACTTATGTCACCCCAAAAATTCTAAAATAAAAAAATTCAGAGTAACTCCTACCTTAGATCCATATTGGGTAATCTGGTTGTGGATCCTTTTATCCAAATTTTCAATCAACTCTACAGTGCAACTTTATTTTCGATAATTTCAAGCCTTTGCATCACATGTTTCAAAGTTAAAATAGTTCCATTAACCAAGAGAGGTGGTGGCCCAAACAAATCTATCATAGCATTATAATAATCAAAAGTATGGCTACCCAAGAAATTCCCTCCGGTAATGGTATCAAGAATATATCTATTCCAAGGGGTGATGCCTACGTAAAAATTGCAAAGAAGAACGGGAGTGGATTGCTTCCTAGTGGATCTATTCTGAGCATTGCAAATTCTTACCAAGCATCTTTTAAATTTTCTCCCTCCCTTTGTTTAAAATTAAGAACTTCATGATCTGGGGTACTAACGATGATAGAAGGACTAGCCATAATAGCAAAACCAACGATCTAACACACGGATACACAAGAAGCAAGCGAAAAGATACGAACGGAAAAGAGGCGAGCGAAAAAGAGGGCGGATAAAACGGCAAGGGTGAAGTGGGGGAGAGGAAAATGAGAGGCAAATGGCAAATAATGTAATGCGAGGGATAAGAGTTTGTGATGGATTCTTGGTATGTCTTGACTTGATGCAACCTCCCCGGGAACGGCGCCAGAAATCCTTCTTGCTAACTCTTAAGCATGCATTGGTTTTCCCTTGAAGAGGAAAGGGTGATGCAGCACAGTAGCGTAAGTATTTCTCTCAGTTTTTCAGAACTAAGGTATCAATCCAGTAGGAGGTAACACACAAGTCACCTAGTACCTGCACAAACAAACAAGAACCTCGCAACCAACGTGATAAAGGGGTTGTCAATCCCTTCACGGTCACTTACGAAAGTGAGATCTGATAGAGATAATAAGATAAATATTTTTGGTATTTTTATGATATAGATTGGAAAATAAAGATTGCAAAATAAACGGTAATAGAAATAGCAAATTGATATGAAAATAATATGATGGAAGATAGACTCGGAGGCCATAGGTTTGACTAGTGGCTTCTCTCAAGATAGCAAATTCTACGGTGATGAACAAATTACTGTCGAGCAATTGATAGAAAAGCGAATACTTATGAGAATATCTAGGCATGATCATGTATATAGGCATCATGTCCGTGACAAGTAGACCGAACTGATTCTGCATCTACTACTATTACTCCACACATCGACCGCTATCCAACATGCATCTAGAGTATTAAGTTCATAAGAACAGAGTAATGCATTAGGCAAGATGACATGATGTAGAGGGATAAACTCGAGCAATATGATATAAACCCCATCTTTTTATCCTCGATGGAAACAATACAATACGTGCCTTGCTGCCCCTGCTGTCACTGGGAAAGGATACCGCAAGATTGAACCCAAAGCTAAGCACTTCTCCCATTGCAAGAAATATCAATCTAGTAAGCCAAACCAAAATGATAATTCAAAGAGACTTGCAAAGATATTAAATCATGCATAAAAGATTTCAGAGAAGAATCAAATATTATTCATAGATAATCTTGATCATAAACCCACAATTCATCGGATCTCAACAAACACACCGCAAAAAGAATTACATCGAATAGATCTCCAAGAGAATCGAGGAGAATTTTGTATTGAGATCCAAAGAGAGAGAAGAAGTCATCTAGCTAATAACTATGGACCTGAAGGTCTGTGGTAAACTACTCACACATCATCGGAGAGGCTATGGTGTTGATGTAGAAGCCCTCCGTGATCGATTCCCCTCCGGAAGATCGCCGGAAAAGGTCCCCAGATGGGATCTCACGGGTACAGAAGGTTGCGGCGGTGGAAAAGTGGTTTCGTGGCTCCCCTGGATGTTTTCAGGGTATAAGAGTATATATAGGCGAAAGAAGTACGTCGATGAGCTGCGAGGGGCCCATGAGGGTGGGGGCGCACCCTCCTGCCTCATGGCCTCCTCGCTTCTTTCTTGACGTCCACTCCAAGTCTCCTGGATCACGTTTGCTCCAAAAATAACTCTCCTGAAGGTTTCATCCGTTTGGATTTCGTTTGATATTTCTTTTCTATGAAACACTGAAATAGGCAAAAAAAACAGCAATTTGCACTGGGCCTTTGGTTAGTAGGTTAGTCCCAAAAATAATATAAAAAGGTAAATTAAAACCCATTAAACATCCAAAACAGATAATATAATAGCATGGAACAATCAAAAATTATAGATACGTTGGAGACGTATCGGTGCTTGCACCACAACCTCAGAGATTGTCAATGCAGGTACAACAAGTAGTGAGAAAAATGGCTCCTGAATCATCGGATTAGGTGCTTGCACCCTCTTCTCCTCAAGATCAATTTTCCGAGCTAACATGGCCCCCTCATCATTTCGTCCTCTAAGAAGACTGCATGTCTTGTTTCTACAAACTTTGTGTATCTCTCTGGATAGTAGAAACGAAAACCTTTTGATCTATCAAGATAGTCAATCAAGTGGCAACTGACTATTTTGCGATCTAACTATGCAATATTTGGATTAAACACTTTTGCTTCAGATGGGCTCCCCCGGACTCTCAAGTGCTGTAGAGAGGGTACTCTTCCTATCGACAGCTCATACGGTGTTTTGGGCACCGACTTGCTTGGTGCTCTATTGAGAATATGAATGGCGGTTTTAAGCGCCTCCATCCATACTCCCAATTGCAAGGTGGAGTAACTCATCATGCTGCGCACCATAGCCATAAGTGTACGGTTACGCCTTTCAGCTACTCCATTTTGCTGAGGCTCGTCCGGCATTGAATACTGGGCCACTATGCCAGTCTCCTGTAAGAACTTTGCAAAAGGTCCAGGGACTTGGCCATGTGGAGTGTGTTGGCCGTAGTACTCCCCCACGGTCAGATCTCACTATCTTTATTCTTTTATCATGTTGATTTTCAACTTCAGCTTTGAATATCTTAAATTTATCCAATGCTTCAGATCTTTCTTTGATTGGATAAATATAACCATATTGGGAGTAATCATCTGTGAATGCTATGAACGAGTCATAGCCATCCACACTTTTCATAGGAAATGGTCCACAAATGTCAGTGTGAATGATTTCTAGTGTTCATGTGCTACAGTTTGCACCCTTTTTGATTTGTTTTACATACTTTCCTTTAATGCAATCAATGCATTGTGCTAAGTTTGAGAACTCTAATGGAGGAAGAATTTCGCTTTTAACTAGTCTTTCTATTCTCCCCTTCTAAATATGGCCCAAGCGACAGTGCCATAATTTCGATGAGTCATGAGTTCTCTTTCTTTTCTTTTGTTGTTTATCCGATGCGAAAACATGCTCATGAACATTACACACATAATACACTTTTTTACGCAGTGATAATAAATAGAGCTCATTGTGAAGTAAAGCATCACCCACGTAAGCATTATTAAACCATATGGCACACTTGCCATGTCCAAAATAACATTCATAATGATCTTTGTGTTGGAAATATGCCCTAGAGGCAATAATAAAATGATTATTATATTTCCTTGTTCATGATAATTGTCTATTATTCATGCTATAATTGTATTATCCGGAAATCGTAATACATGTGTGAATACATAGACCACAATGTGTCCCTAGTGAGCCTCTAGTTGACTAGCTCGTTGATCAACAGATAGTCATGGTTTCCTGGCTATGGACATGGGGATGTCATTGATAATGGGATCACATCATTAGGAGAATGATGTGATGGACAAGACCCAAACCTAAGCATAGCACAAAGATCGTGTAGTTCGTTTGCTGTAGCTTTTCTGAATGTCAAGTATCATTTCCTTAGACCATGAGATTGTGCAACTCCCGAATACCATATGAGTGCCTTGGGTGTGCCAAACGTCACAACGTAACTGGGTGACTATAAAGGTACATTACAGGTATCTCCGAAAGTGTCTGTTGGGTTGGCACGAATCGAGACTGGGATTTGTCACTCCGTATGACGGAGAGGTATCTCTGGGCCCACTCGGTAATGCATCATCATAATGAGCTCAATGTGATCAAGTGGTTGATCACGGGATCATGCATTACGGTACGAGTAAAGTGACTTGCCGGTAACGAGACTGAACAAGGTATTGGGATACCGACGATCGAGTCTCGGGCAAGTAACGTATCGATTGACAAAGGGAATTGAATACGGGATTGTTTAAGTCCTCGACATCGTGGTTCATCCGATGAGATCATCGAGGAGCATGTGGGGGCCAACATGGGTATCCAGATCCCGCTGTTGGTTATTGACCGGAGAGTCGTCTCGGTCATGTCTGCTTGTCTCCCGAACCCGTAGGGTCTACACACTTAAGGTTCGGTGACGCTAGGGTTGTAGAGATATGAGTATGTAGTAATCCGAAAGTTGTTCGGAGTCCCGGATGAGATCATGGACGTCACGAGGAGTTCTGGAATGGTCCGGAGGTGAAGAATTATATATATAGGAAGTGTAATTTCGGCCATCGGGAAAGATTCGGGGTCACCGGTATTGTACCGGGACCACCGGATGGGTCCCGGGGGTCCACCGGGTGGGGCCACCCATCCCGGAGGGCCCCATGGGCTGAAGTGGGGAGGGGAACCAGCCCATAGTGGGCTGGTGCGCCCCCCCTTGGGCCCCCCTGCGCCTAGGGTTGGAAACCCTAGGGTGGGGGGCGCCTCCACTTGCCTTGGGGGGCACTCCACCCCCCTTGGCCGCCGCCCCCTTGGGAGATCCCATCTCCAGGGCCGGCGCCCCCCCAGGGGGCCTATATAAAGGAGGGGGAGGGAGGGCAGCCGCACCCCAAGCCTTGGCGCCTCCCTCTCCCTGCTACACCTCTCCCTCTCGCAGAAGCTTGGCGAAGCCCTGCTGCGATCACTGCTGCATCCACCACCACGCCGTCGTGCTGCTGGATCTTCATCAACCTCTCCTTTCCCCTTGCTGGATCAAGAAGGAGGAGATGTCATCCGCTCCGTACGTGTGTTGAACGCAGAGGTGCCGTCCGTTCGGCACTTGGTCATCGGTGATTTGGATCACGGCGAGTATGACTCCATCATCACCGTTCTCTTGAACGCTTCTGCTCGCGATCTACAAGGGTATGTAGATGCACTCTCCTCTCGTTGCTAGTTGACTCCATAGATTGATCTTGGTGAAACGTAGGAATTTTTTTTGTTTTCTGCAACGTTCCCCAACAGTGGCATCATGAGCTAGGTCTATGCGTAGTTACTATGCACGAGTAGAACACAAAGTAGTTGTGGGCATCGATATTGTCAATTTGCTTGTCGTTACTAGTCTTATCTTGATTCGGCGGCATCGTGGGATGAAGCGGCCCGGACCAACCTTACACGTACGCTTACGTGAGACCGGTTCCACCGACTGACATGCACTAGTTGCATAAGGTGGCTGGCGGGTGTCTGTCGCTCCCACTTTAGTCGGATCGGATTCGATGAACATGGTCCTTATGAAGGGTAAATATAAATTGGCAATTCACGTTGTGGTTTTGGTGTAGGTAAGAAACGTTCTTGCTAGAAACCTATAGCAGCCACGTAAAAACTTGCAACAACAATTAGAGGACGTCTAACTTGTTTTTGCAGCAAGTGTTTTGTGATGTGATATGGCCAAAGGTTGTGACGAATGATGAATGATATATGTGATGTATGAGATTGATCATGTTCTTGTAATAGGAATCACGACTTGCATGTCGATGAGTATGAAAACCGGCAGGAGCCATAGGAGTTGTCTTTATTTATTTATGACCTGCGTGTCAACATAAACGTCATGTAATTACTTTACTTTATTGCTAAAGCATTAGCCATAGTAGTATAAGTAATAGATGTCGAGACAACTTCAAGAAGACACGATGATGGAGATCATGGTGTCATGCCGGTGACAACGATGATCATGGAGCCCCAAAGATGGAGATCAAAGGAGCAAATGATATTGGCCATATCATGTCACTATTTGATTGCATGTGATGTTTATCATGTTTTACATCTTATTTGCTTAGAACGACGGTAGCTTAAATAAGATGATCCCTCGAAATAATTTCAAGAAAGTGTTCCCCCTAACTGTGCACCGTTGCGAAGGTTCGTTGTTTCGAAGCACCACGTGATGATCGGGGTGTGATAGATTCTAACATTCGAATACAACGGGTGTAAGCCAGATTTACACACGCGATACACTTAGGTTGACTTGACGAGCCTAGCATGTACAGACATGGCCTCGGAACACAGAAGACCGAAAGGTCGAGCATGAGTCGTATAGAAGATACGATCAACATGAAGATGTTCACCGATGTTGACTAGTCCGTCTCACGTGATGATCGGACACGGCCTAATTAACTCGGATCATGTTATACTTAGATGACTGGAGGGATGTCTATCTGAGTGGGAGTTCATTGAATAATTTGATTAGATGAACTCAATTATCATGAACTTAGTCTAAAATCTTTACAATATGTCTTGTAGATCAAATGGCCCACGTTGTCCTCAACTTCAACGCGTTCCTAGAGAAAACCAAGCTGAAAGACGATGGCAGCAACTATATGGAGTGGGTCCGGAACCTGAGGATCATCCTCATAGCTGCCAAGAAAGATTATGTCCTAGAAGCACCGCTAGGTGACGCACCCGTCCCACAGAACCAAGACGTTATGAACGCTTGGCAGACACATGCTGATGATTACTCCCTCGTTCAGTGCGGCATGCTTTACAGCTTAGAACCGGGGCTCCAAAAGCGTTTTGAGCGACACGGAGCATATGAGATGTTCGAAGAGCTGAAAATGGTTTTCCAAGCTCATGCCCGGGTCGGGAGATATGAAGTCTCCGACAAGTTCTTCAGCTGTAAGATGGAGGAAAATAGTTCTGTCAGTGAGCACATACTCAAAATGTCTGGGTTGCATAACCGCTTGACTCAGCTGGGAGTTAATCTCCCGGATGACGCGGTCATTGACAGAATCCTTCAGTCACTTCCACCAAGCTACAAGAGCTTTGTGATGAACTTCAATATGCAGGGGATGGAAAAGACCATTCCTGAAGTATTTGAAATGCTGAAATCAGCAGAGGTAGAAGTCAAAAAGGAACATCAAGTGTTGATGGTGAATAAAACCACTAAGTTCAAGAAAGGCAAGGGTAAGAAGAACTTCAAGAAGGACGGCAAGGGAGTTGCCGCGCCCGGTAAGCAAGCTGCTGGGAAGAAGCCAAAGAATGGACCCAAGCCCGAGACTGAGTGCTTTTATTGCAAGGGAAGTGGTCACTGGAAGCAAAACTGCCCCAAATACTTAGCGGACAAGAAGGCCGGCATCACAAAAGGTATATGTGATATACATGTAATTGATGTGTACCTTACCAGTACTCATAGTAGCTCCTGGGTATTTGATACCGATGCCGTTGCTCACATTTGTAACTCAAAGCAGGAGATGTGGAATAAGCGAAGACTGGCGAAGGACAAGGTGACGATGCGCGTCGGGAATGGTTCCAAGGTCGATGTGATCGCCGTCGGCACGCTACCTCTACATTTACCTACGGGATTAGTTTTAAACCTCAATAATTATTATTTAGTGCCAGCTTTGAGCATGAACATTGTATCAGGATCTCGTTTAATACGAGATGGCTACTCATTTAAATCCGAGAATAATGGTTGTTCTATTTATATGAGAGATATGTTTTATGGTCATGCTCCGATGGTGAATGGTTTATTCTTAATGAATCTCGAGCATAATGCTACACATATTCATAGTGTGAATACCAAAAGATGTAAGGTTGATAATGATAGTCCCACATACTTGTGGCACTGCCGCCTTGGTCACATAAGTGTCAAACGCATGAAGAAGCTCCATGCAGGTGGACTTTTAGAGTCTCTTGATTACGAATCATTTGACACGTGCGAACCATGCCTCGTGGGTAAAATGACCAAGACTCCGTTCTCAGGAACAATGGAGCGAGCAACCAACTTATTGGAAATCATACATACTGATGTGTGCGGTCCAATGAGTGTTGAGGCTCGCGGTGGCTATCGTTATGTTCTCACCCTCACTGATGACTTGAGTAGATATGGGTATGTCTACTTAATGAAACACAAGTCTGAGACCTTTGAAAAGTTCAAGGAATTTCAGAGTGAGGTTGAGAATCAACGTGACAGGAAAATCAAGTTCTTGCGATCAGATCTTGGGGGAGAATACTTGAGTCATGAATTTGGCACACACTTAAGAAAATGTGGAATAGTTTCACAACTCACGCCGCCTGGAACACCTCAGGGTAATGGTGTGTCCGAACATCGTAATCACACTCTATTAGATATGGTGCGATCTATGATGTCTCTTACCGATTTACCGCTATCATTTTGGGGCTATGCTTTAGAGACTGCCGCATTCACTTTAAATAGGGCTCCGTCAAAATCCGTTGAGACGACACCGTATGAATTATGGTTTGGGAAGAAACCTAAGCTGTCGTTTCTAAAAGTTTGGGCATGCGATGCTTATGTCAAGAAACTTCAACCTGAAAAGCTCGAACCCAAGTCGGAAAAATGCGTCTTCATAGGATACCCTAAAGAAACTGTTGGGTATACCTTCTACCTCAGATCCGAAGGCAAGATATTTGTTGCCAAGAATGGGTCCTTTCTAGAGAAAGAGTTTCTCTCGAAAGAAATAAGTGGGAGGAAGGTAGAACTTGATGAAGTATTACATCTTGAACCGGTAAGTGCCGCAGCTCAAGAAAATGTTCCTGAGGTGCCTGCACCGACTAGAGAGGAAGTTGATGGTGATGATCATGAAACTTCAGATCAAGTTGCTACTGAACTTCATAGGTCCACAAGGACACGTTCCGCACCAGAGTGGTACGGCAACCCTGTCTTGGAAATCATGTTGTTAGACAACGGTGAACCTTCGAACTATGAAGAAGCGATGGCGGGCCCGGATTCCGACAAATGGCTGGAAGCCATGAAATCCGAGATAGGATCCATGTATGAAAACGAAGTATGGACTTTGACTGACTTGCCCGTTGATCGGCGAGCCATAGAAAATAAATGGATCTTTAAGAAGAAGACAGACGCGGATGGTAATGTGACCATCTATAAAGCTCGACTTGTCGCTAAGGGTTATCGACAAGTTCAAGGGGTTGACTACGATGAGACTTTCTCACCCGTAGCAAAGCTGAAGTCCGTCCGAATCATGTTAGCAATTGCCTCATTCTATGATTATGAGATATGGCAAATGGACATCAAAACGGCATTCCTTAATGGTTTCCTTAAGGAAGAATTGTATATGATGCAGCCAGAAGGTTTTGTCGATCCTAAGAATGCTGAAAGGTGTGCAAGCTCCAACGCTCGATTTATGGGCTGGTGCAAGCATCTCGGAGTTGGAACATTCGCTTTGATGAGATGATCAAAGCGTTTGGGTTTATGCAGACTTATGGAGAAGCCTGCATTTACAAGAAAGTGAGTGGGAGCTCTGTAGCATTTCTCATATTGTATGTGGATGACATACTGTTGATGGGAAATGATATAGAATTCTTGGAAAGCATAAAGGCCTATTTGAACAAGTGTTTTTCAATGAAGGACCTTGGAGAAGCTGCTTATATATTAGGCATCAAGATCTATAGAGATAGATCGAGACGCCTCATTGGTCTTTCACAGAGTACGTACCTTGACAAGATATTGAAGAAGTTCAAAATGGATCAGTCAAAGAAGGGGTTCTTGCCTGTATTGCAAGGTACGAGATTGAGCACGGCTCAAAGCCCGACCGCGGCAGAAGATAGAGAAAAGATGAGTGTCATCCCCTATGCCTCGGCCATAGGGTCTATCATGTATGCTATGTTGTGTACCAGACCTGATGTAAACCTTGCCGTAAGTTTGGTAGGAAGGTACCAAAGTAATCCCGGCATGGACCACTGGACAGCGGTCAAGAATATCCTGAAGTACCTGAAAAGGACCAAGGAAATGTTTCTCGTTTATGGAGGTGACGAAGAGCTCGTCGTAAAGGGTTACGTCGATGCTAGCTTCGACACAGATCTGGATGACTCTAAGTCACAAACTGGATACGTGTATATTTTGAATGGTGGGGCAGTAAGCTGGTGCAGTTGCAAGCAAAGCGTTGTGGCGGGATCTACATGTGAAGCGGAGTACATGGCAGCCTCGGAGGCAGCACACGAAGCAGTCTGGGTGAAGGAGTTCATTACCGACCTAGGAGTCATACCCAATGCGTCGGGCCCGATAACTCTCTTCTGTGACAACACTGGAGCTATTGCCCTTGCCAAGGAGCCCAGGTTTCACAGGAAGACCAGGCATATCAAGTGTCGCTTCAACTCCATTCGTGAAAGTGTTCAAAATGGAGACATAGAAATTTGTAAAGTACATACGGACCTGAATGTAGCAGATCCATTGACTAAACCTCTCCCTAGAGCAAAACATGATCAACACCAGAATTCCATGGGTGTTCGATTCATCACAATGTAACTAGATGATTGACTCTAGTGCAAGTGGGAGACTGATGGAAATATGCCCTAGAGGCAATAATAAAATGATTATTATATTTCCTTGTTCATGATAATTGTCTATTATTCATGCTATAATTGTATTATCCGGAAATCGTAATACATGTGTGAATACATAGACCACAATGTGTCCCTAGTGAGCCTCTAGTTGACTAGCTCGTTGATCAACAGATAGTCATGGTTTCCTGGCTATGGACATGGGGATGTCATTGATAATGGGATCACATCATTAGGAGAATGATGTGATGGACAAGACCCAAACCTAAGCATAGCACAAAGATCGTGTAGTTCGTTTGCTGTAGCTTTTCTGAATGTCAAGTATCATTTCCTTAGACCATGAGATTGTGCAACTCCCGGATACCGTATGAGTGCCTTGGGTGTGCCAAACGTCACAACGTAACTGGGTGACTATAAAGGTACATTACAGGTATCTCCGAAAGTGTCTGTTGGGTTGGCACGAATCGAGACTGGGATTTGTCACTCCGTATGACGGAGAGGTATCTCTGGGCCCACTCGGTAATGCATCATCATAATGAGCTCAATGTGATCAAGTGGTTGATCACGGGATCATGCATTACGGTACGAGTAAAGTGATTTGCCGGTAACGAGACTGAACAAGGTATTGGGATACCGACGATCGAGTCTCGGGCAAGTAACGTACCGATTGACAAAGGGAATTGAATACGGGATTGTTTAAGTCCTCGACATCGTGGTTCATCCGATGAGATCATCAGGAGCATGTGGGGGCCAACATGGGTATCCAGATCCCGCTGTTGGTTATTGACCGGAGAGTCGTCTCGGTCATGTCTGCTTGTCTCCCGAACCCGTAGGGTCTACACACTTAAGGTTCGGTGATGCTAGGGTTGTAGAGATATGAGTATGCAGTAATCCGAAAGTTGTTCGGAGTCCCGGATGAGATCCTGGACGTCACGAGGAGTTCCGGAATGGTCCGGAGGTGAAGAATTATATATATAGGAAGTGTAATTTCGGCCATCGGGAAAGATTCGGGGTCACCGGTATTGTACCGGGACCACCGGATGGGTCCCGGGGGTCCACCGAGTGGGGCCACCCATCCCGAAGGGCCCCATGGGCTGAAGTGGGGAGGGGAACCATCCCATAGTGGGCTGGTGCGCCCCCCCTTGGGCCCCCCTGCGCCTAGGGTTGGAAACCCTAGGGTGGGGGCGCCTCCACTTGCCTTGGGGGGCACTCCACCCCCCTTGGCCGCCGCCCCCTTGAGAGATCCCATCTCCAGGGCCGGCGCCCCCCCAGGGGGCCTATATAAAGGAGGGGGGAGGGAGGGCAGCCGCACCCCAAGCCTTGGCGCCTCCCTCTCCCCTGCTACACCTCTCCCTCTCACAGAAGCTCGGCGAAGCCCTGCTGCGATCACTGCTGCATCCACCACCACGCCGTCGTGCTGCTGGATCTTCATCAACCTCTCCTTTCCCCTTGCTGGATCAAGAAGGAGGAGACATCATCCGCTCCGTACGTGTGTTGAACGCGGAGGTGCCGTTTGTTCGGCACTTGGTCATCGGTGATTTGGATCACGGCGAGTACGACTCCATCATCCCCGTTCTCTTGAACGCTTCCGCTCGCGATCTACAAGGGTATGTAGATGCACTCTCCTCTCGTTGCTAGTTGACTCCATAGATTGATCTTGGTGAAACGTAGGAAATTTTTTTGTTTTCTGCAACGTTCCCCAACACTTTGTCCAAACATGAAACACTAATCAAGTTTCTGTGACATGAAGGAACATATAAAACATCTCTAAGCAGAAACGTGAATCCATCAGCTAACTCCAGGGAGATGTCGTTGACAGCTTCAATTTCTGCTTGAACTCTGTTTGCAACCTCAATGCATCTTTCGCTTCTTTGCATAGTCCACGTCGAATGGAATCCCTGTAACGAATTTGCAACATGAACGGTTGTAGCTGAGTCAGTCCACCAAGTAGATTTAGAAAACTGTGAATACAAGGATTCATTTACAAAGGAAACAATGATGTTACCTCTTCTTGCTATTATTGACTTCAGCCAAACAGGGCAATCTTTCTTGTAGTGCCGAGTCTGCTTACAATGGAGACACGTGTCTTTGTCCACTGGAAAAGACTTTTGCTGATATTGATGGTGCATGGGAGGATTTCCATGTGGCTTTGAAGGAGAACCTTTGCCACTTTGATTGTAGTACTTTTGATTATTATCCTTCACATAGTTCAGAGAACCACCATATGAGGTTTTAAGTCTTTCCCCTTCTTGCACACACATGGCTATAGTCTTTTCAATGTCCCATTTTCAAGGCAACATGTTGTAATTGACAACAAAGGTGCCAAACTCTTTTGGCAGTGAAGCCATGAAGAGGTGAACAAGGAGTGCAGGCTGAGCTCCAAATCCTCGTCCATGGGCTTAAGCTTAGCTTCCATGTTGCTCATCCTGAGGATGTGCTCTCTTATGCCATGTCCACCGCCTGTGTACTTTTTTTGTCACCAGCTGCTTTAGCAACTGGGTAGCATATATCTTTGAATAACCAGTGAACTTTCTCTTTATCTTTTCAAGAAACTCCCCTACGGAAGTACACTCTGGTATTGAGCCCACAATAGCGTTCTCAATTGTGTTCTTTATGGAAGCCATGCACTTTTTATTGGCATTGAGCCACTTTTGGTTTTCGAGGGAATATGACATCTCCACTGGAGCATGATCCCTTTTCATTTTCTCCCAAGCAGTATCATCATCTTTTGCACCTCTGACTGGCTCTGTTGGTTTGACCGGTTGTGGAGTGTCCACAACCTAGTCCATCTCAGCACAAACAAAAGCCAAGTCAACTTTCTTTCTCCATTCAGTGTACTTATCACTACTGCAGGATGCTGCTAATGTGACACTACGATCAGAGACCCTTCGACGAAACTGTGTGCGATGCAATAACCGCAAACTATGGTGTAAAAAACCCATCAAAAAAGGTGCAAAACGTTTGTGAAGGAGGATGCATCAAACATGATTCACATTTTAGTTGCGTGTGCGATGCAGGGCATACGGTTCAGTTCAATGAACTATTTGCGATGAGGAGGAACAAAAGAAATGGGAAGCCAGATGAAGGTGTGTGTGATATACAGCATACGGTTCACTCGGATGAACTGTTTGTGATTAGGCAACACAAAAGAAACGGTCAGCCAGATCAAGGTGTGTGCGATATACGGCATGCGGTTCACTCGAATGAACTGTTTGTGTTGAGACAAGAGAACAGAAATGGTTCAATATAACAAACATGTGTGTGATATGCGGCAAACAGGTATGTAATCAGAAATGTGTGCGAAGACCGATAATTACACAGATGGTTGTTGCTAATAAGACGTGTGTGTTGTGCGATGGGATTGCATACAGAACAAGAACATACACACACACAGTTATAAGGACATTGTTGCATAACCAAATTAAACATCCACTTACATATGTGACTACTACAACCATGGCATTTGCACACACCAAAGTAAACTATTACATGCATAATTACATATGTGGCTACTACACACATGACATTTCCACACACCAATAAAGTAAAGTATATATTACATGCATGATTAACTAGCATAAAAAATCATCTGATCATCATCTACTTCTTGTGACGCTTGCTCTGCTTGTGGCTCGATCCGGGCTCGTCAATTTGGGTAACGAGGCACTTCCTCATGTCAACGATTCGCATGTGCATCTCGTAGCATGTGTACATGCTCTTGGCCACGAACCTGAGGTGAGGTTCATCCAGTTGCCGCATCTAGGCCCTGTGCCAGGATACATGACTTGTTCTCTGGGCATCCTGCTTCATCTTCTCGTAGTAGGGGTCGATGATGGCAGAGGCGAGTTCGACCAGAGTGTCCTTCTTCATGCTGCCCCAGACCCTGTAGTGCTCACGGATTTTGACAAGATTCTTGCAGGCCAAGCCTGTAACCCTAAGAGCTTTTACATCATCGGTGGTTTCCACCATGGTGAACTTGTTGTCGGTGCTGTTGACAAACCTGTTAAAATAGTCGCAAGGCTCTGTGGCCATGCAGTAGTGGTAGATGAGGACAAGATGGCGCACACACAACTGGGCGACGACAACCTTCTGATCTATGCCGGGACGACCGGCGGTGTACTGGAGGTCGATGCCGACCACCTTGTACTTGTCTCGAGCAAGCAACTGCTCAACACTGTTGATGTAGTCGTCCACCACGGTCGGGTCGATGGTGTACACCACTGAGAGATCCGTCTCCCTCACGTGGGTCTCCACTTTATGCTCGCCGAACTCCATTGGAGTGCCGCTAGACATCCCCTCTCTATGTGTCGTCGTGGGTGTGCTTTTTGTGTTGTGGGGCGCGATCGAAAGGTTGAAGAGACTAAGGTTATAATGACCACGGGAATTAAAGGGGAAGCTATACGGTCAGGAATATCGGCAGGCCCTGATGGCAGTTCTACTTTGCAGCGCGTAACTCCATCATGCCGCACATAACTGCATCGCGTGGCAACACGTGCGGCACAACCGCATGCACATGGGCCCCCTGATGTGATCGTGCGCACGCCCAACTACTGGTAGAGCGCGCGCGGAGGGACGCGAGCAGAGCGCTCCGCGGTCTCCTCAACGGTGAGCAACTATATATATATATATAGCAGTTGAACACGTAAGGAAAATCTGTCCACAAGCCGAGCGCGCCGACGGACGCGAGCAGAGCGTGCCGCGGCGCCTAATGGCGAGCACAGCACACTGCGGCGCCTAACAGCGAGCAGAGCTTGCCGAGGGACGCAAGCAGAGGCCGTCACAGTGATACGCGGCAAATAAGACGAACTGTGCGAGCGATGTCCGAGAAATCAAGCACGGATCGGATTAGAGTTGCTCGTGCGATACATGGCATACAGTTGATCCATCCGAGCTGTTTGTGATGGAATAATCCATGTGTGTTGCGGGAAAACACTTGCTGGTATATAACCTTAAATTTAACCAAAAAAGTGTTAATGCATGTTACAAAAATTGTATAACTGGAACTATGTTCAAATACGAATCCAACGATATAATCTTTGGCGACATGCATTCGTATGTTATTAGTTAAATCCTACTTATAAACCAGGACGGGGTATAGTAGGTAATTAAATTGCAAACTTTTTTGTATTAACCGTATGTGTACGTGTCCTTTCGTCCTCCTCTCGCACGTCTTATCACCCCGCTGCCGCAGACGGCTTACAGCGCAAGCTTGCGCAGCGCGCGGGGGTGTTCTTTTGGCCAAACGGTGACGCCAATGAATCATCGGTGAGCTCGTTCCCGCGCAACCTCACAGGTTCCCGCGCAAGCTTTCCGCCTGACTCGGTGAAGTCCCCCAAAATCCCAATGCTTACCGGCCTGCTATGTAAACCCTCACGGCCGGCGAGTCCCGCGTCGCATTTTCCCCTCCCTCCCTGTAGCTTATCTCGTCTGCTTCTCCCACAATCGCCAATGGCACCGGTTCGTCGTCGTCGCTCAGCCTTTCCGCCGTCATCAGAGGACGGCTCTAGCTGGGAGGGTACACCGCGGCGGCGGCGCAGTCCCTGGCGTAGTGTAGTGTGCGTGACATCCCTGTTTGGTGTGCGCGAAACACCCACCACACGCTCCGCCGCCACTGCCCGTCGGCCGTCGTTGCTGCCACACCACCATCGAAAGCCAGGGCCATCGCTCGCTCCACCTCCGCGGCTCGAAGGCGGGAGGTGGCCGTCGTGGCTGCCACCCTACTGCCGGCCATCACCCACTCGGCCACCGCCTCCCGAAGGCGGGAGGTGGCCGCCACCCCACTGCCGGCCATCACCCACTCGGCCACTGCGGCCCGAAGGCGTGAGATGGCCTTCGTGGCCGCCACCCCATCGTCAGCCGCCGGGATCATCACCCGCTCCGCCACCGTCGCTCGAAGGAAGGAGGCGGAGGTGGAGGCCCGCACATGCGTCAGCGAACCTACGCGCTACATCGAGTTTGTGCAGGAGGAGGAGGAGCGCCTCGTCGAACACGCAAAGAGCCTTACCGCAGCCGTGGCCGTAGCACATGCCGACGCAGAGGTGAAGAATCAGGAGATCTACGAGCAGTTCGGCCGCTTCGAGAGGGGTCGTCTGGAGCGGCATTGGGCGTTCGAGCCGGCGAGCGTCGCTGAACGTGCAGCAGCAGCAGGCACCGTATTGCAGTTGTCTAGCTCGTCGGTAGGCTCCTCTTCCTCCTCTGCCTCTTACTGAGCGTGCTCGACAGAGAAGAGGCTGCCGGAAGTATCACAAAGCCCCTCCATAGTAGTAGTATTTAGGGGCTATTTTGTTTAGTTCATCTGACTATAAATGCGGTGGAACTGTATAACGTACTTAAAATTAGCTAGTATATACAGTTGAACTAGTTATTTCAGTATGTGGTTGGCAACAATTGGGGAAACGTTTGGTCGGTTCAGCTATCGAGTTGAACTGTTTGTATAAATTAAGAACGACTACTTAATCTATGAATGAAATCTATGCTTAATTACTGAATTTTAGATGCAAAAATTAGATAGTGCTAGTGATTTTTAGCTGCATATTTTGACAAATCGCAGTGTTACAAGGATTGACAAATGGCAATGTTACTAGATCAACAAATGTCAATCTTTCCAGTTTGACAAATGGCAACATACCCAATATGACAGATGCAAATCTTACCAAATTGTTTGTACGTGGTTGCACACGGGTCATCCAAAACAACCGTTTGTGTTGAAGGGATGCACAAATCCTGCGCTGTGAATTTTCCCTCGACTTAAGTGGGAAGACCATAGCTCTCACTTTGCATACGGGTGTTCTATCTAAAACATTTGCGATCAAGAGCTGCAGAATCCTGCTCGGCACATTTTCTCTTGGCTTCCTGAGGAAGCTATCGGTTTGCATACGGGTGTTCTAACTAAAACGTTTGCAATCAAGAGCTGCACAAATCCTGCTCGGCACATTTTCCCTTGGTTTCGTAGGGAAGTTGTCGGTTTGCATATGGGTGTTCTAACTAACACGTTTGCAATGAATGTTTTATATTTAAAACCCATATTAAACTGTGACTTGGGTGCCATTAATGGAGAGGATGCAAGCAAGGTGGGCGGCCATGGAAGTCAAAGGGTTTGCTTCCCGATGATCCTGCGCGGCGTACAACTCACACGCTTCTCGGTGAGCCTCCGCATTGGAGTACAGCTTGCACGGCTCCCGTTTAGTCAAGCACTCAAGCAGTTGTCTGCATGACACCTCCTAGCCATTATAAGAGTGAGGGGTGGTGCCACGTGAATGGTTAACAAAATGCACACAATTTAAATTATACAAACGTTTGATATGTTACAGTGGCAGCTATTTGTTTCAAAATGCCTTTGTTGGCTGTTATTCGAGTGCGCCTTCTCTCAAAATGGACATGAAAAATACCACAGCATGTCGGGTGCCATTCTATGATAGCATGCCAAGTTTCATGAATTTTAAACGAGTTTTGGATTTACTAGAATTTAAAAACAAAGTATCTCAACGTTTTGCCGGCAATCAAGAGTGCCCTGGTGTTTGAAATTCATTCCCATTTCTTGCATGGGACCTAAGCATGCACCCAAGGACATATATTTGATTTTTCAACCAATTTATATGCACTACAGCATGTGCATGTAGTTCAAATTTGAATTATGCACATAAAAAGCCTAGAAAACCCAGTTAATGTATAAAAATGTCCAAATGAACCCCGAAAAATTCCAAAATTTAAAACAACACTCACATTGTTCTCTGTTGACACTATATTTTTTTGAAGCAATAAGAGGCAATGGATATCGTTTCGTCCCCAAAGGTGGCACGATCCCAACCGAAACCATCACACTTGTTGTGAGAAGCTTATACCAAAACCTGCCCCAACTGGGACAAAATTTTTACCACGGCATGTTGATGCCGCTCCATGATAGCATGCCAAGTTTCATGAATTTCAGACGAGTTTTGGATTTACTAGAATTTAAAAACCAAGTATCTCAATGTTTGAGGCTGAGTGGCGGTGGCAGGGTGTTTGACATTCATTCCCATTTTTTCCATGGAACCTAAGCATGCAACCAAGGACACAAATTTGATTTTTAATCAATTTATATGCACCAGAGCATGTGCATGTAGTTCAAATTTTAATTATGCACATAAAATGCCTAGAAAACCCAGTTAATGTATAAAAATGTCCAAACGAACCCAAAAATTCAAAAATTTAGCACAACACTCCTGTTGTTCTATGTTAATACTAGAAAAATTTTGAAAGCAATAAGAGGCAACGAATATCGTTTCATCCCCAAAGATGGCACGTTCCCTACCGAAACCATCGCGCTTGTTGTGAGAAGCTCTGGTTTGTGACAAGCTTATACCCAAACCTGCTCCAAATGGGACAAATTTTTACCACGGCATGTTGATGCCGCTCCATGATACCATGCCAAGTTTCATGAATTTCAGGCGAGTTTTGGATTTAGTAGAATTTGAAAACCAGGTATATCAACGTTTGCGGCCCAGTGACGGTGGCAGGTGTTTGACATTCATTCCCATTTCTTGCATGGGACCTAAGCATGCAACCAAGGACACAGATTTGATTTTTCAACCAATTTATATGCACCGGAGCACGTGCATGTAGTTCAAATTTGAATTATACACATAAAATGCCTAGAAACCCCAGTTAATGTATAAAAATGTCCAAACGAACCTTGAAAAATCCAAAATTTAACACCCCAGTTAATGTATAAAAATGTCCAAACGAACCTTGAAAAATCCAAAATTTAACACAACACTCCTGTTATTCTATGTTGACACTAGAAAAAAATTTGAAATCAATAAGAGGCAACGGATATCGTTTCGTCCCCAAAGGTGGCACGTTCCCTACCAAAACAATCACGCTTATTGTGAGAAGATCTGGTTTCTGAGAAGCTTATACCCAAACCTGCCCCAAATGGGACAAATTTTTTACCACGACATGTTGATGCCGCTCCATGATAGCATGCCAAGTTTCATGAATTTAAGACGAGTTTTGGATTTACTAGAATTAAAAAATCAGGTATCTCAATGTTTGCGGCCGAATGACGGTGGCAGGGTGTTTGACATTCATTCCCATTTCTTGCATGGGACCTAAGCATGCAACCAAGGACAAAGATTTATTTTTTCAACCCGTTTATATGCACTGAAGCATGTGTGTGTAGTTTAAATTTGAATTATGCATCGAAATGCCTACAAAACCAAGTTAATGTATAAAAACGTCCAAACGAACCCTGAATAATTCCAATTTTTTTGATGACACACCTATAGTTGCATGTTCACTACAGATAAAAGTTCTAGCAATTCAAACACCATCCTCTGTAGCTGTGACCCCATTATGTAATTCAAATCAAGACGAAAAACCAAGTAGATCGCACAAAGTTTATTATCACCAACCGTGTGAGATGCAGCACAAAATATTTTGGAGCACCGTCGGAGTATAGTATGCATACGGCTTACGCGAGAAGGTGCGACGGCTACAGTCCACAGTCGGCGTATCAAGCGCACTAGCTCGCTCCCCAAATATCATTTCACTGTTCAGTCATCGCCGGTGAAAGATGGGGACATGGACCCGCGTCGTGAGGGCAACTTCGGCGGCCCACTCCGGCGAGAGCGCGCCCGCAGCCGCCAAGCGTGTGCTAACAAGCTTCGTGAGGGCGACCGCAATCTGCGTCCGGGTGGCCAAGGCAGCCCAAACAGCCGCTATTGCTTCTCAGGCAGCGGCAGCAACATCTTCCTCGGGGATTGCAACTGGCGAGAGCGGCACAGCAGCTGTTCGTTCTGCAGAGGCGGCCTTAGCTCTGATGGGGGCCGCCCACGACCATGTTGAGGCCTCCCACGCCCATCTCGTGGCGGTCACCGCACAAATCGAACGAAGTTTCTCCGACAACGGTCAGCAACCCACGGCCGAAGGGTTGGCAATCGTCGAGAGAGTTCAAGCAGCCATCCGTTCCTGCACGGCATACCTTGCCACGATGGAGCCCGCCAAAGCCCATATCGCGGCCGCCCACGCCCAACTTGTGGTGACCTATTCCAAAGAGATGGAGGATGCGGATGGCGAGATGCTTGCCGAGTATGGTGCGATGGATGCTATGAGCCCCTTCCCCAGGAGACTGTCGGGCGCGAGCTGGACAGGGAGGCAACGGCGGAGATCGACGAGCACCAGCCGTAGTAGTACTCTTTCTTTTGTTTAACTTAGAGCGCCGGTCTTTAATTTGTTAAAGTAATGTTTAGGTCAGCTAGCTCTGTTTAATTGTTGAACTTGTTCGATTAAGAAGTGTGGGTGTGTTGTAGTCTCCTTTGTGTACCCAAATTATGCAATGACGTGGATGACCACTGTAACCAAGGAAATTCGAACCAAAATTTTTGATGTTCAAACTCATCACACACGGGTTACGCTATCTGAATCATTTGTGATATCAACATATCATACACAGTTCGGAATAGGGGACCGTGTCTGATGACACTTTGCGTGCCATTTTTTTCACTGAAGCGATTCCAAATTTTCGGCTTCCGCGGAAATATCTACCTCCCTGCCTCTCCCCCTACCAAAAACCACATTTCCCCTGTTTACACCTTCCTTTCCAAGTTGAAACCTTCACTCCTTGCTTGCAGCGTCGCCTCCTCGCCGGCGACCCTCCTTCACGCTGCTTGGCCTCGTTTATCCAGGCAGGTAATCCACACCTGACCCCCATCCTCCTCCTCCTTCAACATCTCACATGCCCCGACCGCCGGCGTGACACCTTCCACCCAAATCACCGACCCCTCCACCAAATAAGTGCCGCCCTAAGCCATGGTGCATGCAGTATAGCCAGGATCTCAAGGAGCATTTGGCAGCAGAGAAGCAAATCACGGTCGCACGCGCGGATGAGGTCGCGATGGCTGCCATTCGTGCCAACCCCCAGATCTTGGAGGCACACCTAACCATCGAGGCCACCATCGACGCCTCGCGCGCCGACAACGCGACGCGGTTGGCTGCTTTAAACGACAGTTCATGGCGTTTTCTTGAGCCCATCCTTTTAACTATTTGGTTAATTAGTTGTCCTGTTCAGTTAACTATTTGGTTCAATTCTACAAATGTGATGTTCAATTCTTTAGGGTGCAATTTTGTATCATCTTCCATGTGAGAAATAAATTGAATATTTCTTTACAAAATACATGAGAAACAAATGCAATTGCTATATTTCCAAGTTGTCAAGCATGCTTCGTTTGGTTAACTGTCTGATCTTCTAGTATGTTGGTGTGCGATGTGGTGCTCAGTTAACGTTTGGTTCATTTGTTGTGGTGTTTAGTTAATTGTTTGGTTCAGTTCTGCAACGGGATGTTCAATTGTTGTGGGTGCATTCTGTTATTGTATACCATGTGAGAAATAAATCGAATTTGGCTATACTAAATACATGAGATACACATACAATTGCTATATTACTAAGTTGTTAAGCATGCTTGGTTTGGTTAACTGTCCGATCTTCTATTACGAGTACGTTATATTATGCAATGTGGTGCTCAGTTAACGTTTGGTTCATTTGTTGTGGTGTTTAGTTAACTGTTTGGTTTAATTCTGCAATGCGATGTTCAATTGTTGTGGGTGCATTCTGTTATTGTATACCATTTTAGGAATAAACATGGATGTACTAAATACATGAGAAACAAATACAATTGCTATATTTCCAAGTTGTTAAGCATGCTTGGTTTGGCTAACTATTTGTTCTTCTATTAGGAGTATGTTATATTGTGCAATGTAGTGCTCAGTTAATGTTTGGTTCATTTGTTGTGGTGTTTAGTTAACTGCTTGGTTCAACTTTGCAATGCGATGTCCAATTGTCGTTGGTAGAATTTTGTATTGTTGTGTGCTACCTCTTGAGCACTGCGTTGGTTTTCCCTTGAAGAGGAAAGGGTGATGCAGCAAAGTAGCACAAGTATTTCCCTCAGTTTTTGAGAACCAAGGTATCAATCCAGTAGGAGGTCACGCGCGAGTCCCTCGCACCTACACAAACAAATAAAATCCTTGCAACCAACGCAATAAATGGGTTGTCAATCCCTTCACGGTCACTTACGAAAGTGAGATCTAATAGATATGATAAGATAATATTTTTGGTATTTTTATGATAAAGATGCAAAGTAAATAAAGCAAAATAAAAATGGCAAAAGAAATAGCTTGTTGATAGAAGACTAATATGATGGAAAATAGACCCGTGGGCCATATGTTTCACTAGTGGCTTCTCTCGAGAGCATAAGTATTACGGTGGGTAAACAAATTACTGTTGTGCAATTGACAGAATTGAGCATAGTTATGAGAATATCTAGGTATGCTCATGTATATAGGCATCACGTCCGAGACAAGTAGACCGATTCCTGCCTGCATCTACTACTATTACTCCACACATCGCCCGCTATCCAGCATGCATCTAGAGTATTAAGTTCAAAAGAACAGAGTAACGCTTTAAGCAAGATGACATGATGTAGAGGGATAAACTCATGCAATATGACATAAACCCCATCTTGTTATCCTCGATGGCAACAATACAATACGTGCCTTGCTGCCCCTACTGTCATTGGGAAAGGACACCGCAAGATTGAACCCAAAGCTAAACACTTCTCCCATTGCAAGAAAGATCAATCTAGTAGGCCAAACCAAACTGATAATTTGAAGAGACTTGCAAAGATAACCAATATACATAAAAGAATTCAGAGAAGATTCAAATATTGTTCATAGATAAACTTGATCATAAACCCACAATTCATCGGTCTCAACAAACACACCGTAAAAGAAGATTACATCGAATAGATCTCCACAAGGGAGGGGGAGAACATTGTATTGAGATCCGAAAAGAGAGAAGAAGCCATCTAGCTAATAACTATGGACCCGAAGGTCTGAAGTAAACTACTCACACATCATCGGAGAGGTTATGGTGTTGATGTAGAAGCCCTCCGTGATCGATGCCCCCTCCGGCGGAGCTCCGGAAAAGGCCCCAAGATGGGATCTCACGGGTACGGAAGGTTGCGGCGGTGGAATTAGGGTTTTGGCTCTGTATCTGGTAGTTTGGGGGTACGTAGGTATATATAGGAGGAAGAAGTACGTCGGTGGAGCAACATGGGCCCCACGAGGGTGGAGGGCGCGCCCCCTACCTCGTGCCTTCCTGGTTGCTTTCTTGACGTAGGGTCCAAGTCCTCTGGATCACGTTCATTCCAAAAATCACGTTCCCGAAGGTTTCATTCCGTTTGGACTCCGTTTGATATTCTTTTTCTGTGAAACTCTGAAATAGGCAAAAAACAACAATTCTGGGCTGGGCCTCCGGTTAATAGGTTAGTCCCAAAAATAATATAAAAGTGTATAATAAAGCCCAATAATGTCCAAAACAGAATATAATATAGCATGGAACAATAAAAAATTATAGATACGTTGGAGACGTATCATTGTGCATGTGAGGAATAAATCAAATTTGGCTGCACTTAATAGATGAGAAACATATACAAGTGTTATATTTCCTAGTTTTTGATCATGCTTGGTTTGGATAAATGGGTTTTCCATGTGGCTTGAATTAATCTGATGAATCTGCAATGTGCTTATTTTTCATCAACATATTTTACTGATAGCATGCGAACCCTCACTTAACCTGATGACTAACTACCTTATATGTGTTGCAGGGAAATAATGTGAAGCACTGAGGTTTACACTCGAGATTTGCACATGCATGGTCCTTTGTCTAATAGCACATTATTATGCAATTGCAGGAACCATTCTAATATTTAGGTTTTTAACAATTTGGTCTTGCACATGTAGGTCCTGCTGTCAGAGGTTTTGACCCGCTGTTCGACCATTTTTGCATATGGAGAAATGAGTTATCCATGAATATCAGTCAAGTCAAGAAACCCAGAAAGATTGTTAGGATAAATAAATTAGCGATAAAAAACAACAAGATTTTTATCTGCACAATGAAGAAGACATCAGTTCACTACAGGATGGTACTAACTATTATACCTTGCCTTTTTTATTTCTTTGCCCCATTTTCAATATAGAGAAGATATTTATGCACATCCTTGTTTTCAGGCCTTTCCAAAGCAGTTCACTGATGATTACCTCTCAAACCACATGCATGGTCAGGAGGCGATGAAGGTATTCATACAACACCCATGGTTCAATATTGAAGTGTTCCTAAGAGGATGAAGGATGGACGGTCAATCATCCATAGGCACTGACCTAAAGTTGCAAAGATCTTCAACATCAATGAAGGCTCAATATTTGCCTTCTGCTTCAGTAGTTTTTCAGATAAGATACATATGTCTATGTACCGTCTATGATGCTAGTTTCGAAAGGTTATAGATGTTGCATGTGAAACTTGGTGCTAGTGCAGCTGTGTAATGGGTAGCTGAGTGCTGAAGCTATATGATGTTGTACTCTAATGTATTTCAATTATGAAAATGAAATATATTATATGCTTAATATGAAATGTCAATTAGATTAATAAATGGATTATTAATAATATGATAATTAGCCTGCTAATTGGTTTTTTTATTGCAAACCGTTATTGAGAAAACACTGTGGGCGATGACCTCAGGCAACACACACAGTTTCTAGGAATAAATCGTGTTAGATTAATGAACAATCACACACTACATCCTCTTGAAAACTGTTTGCGTTAGGCCACCTGACGCAAATGTTTACCACATAAAAACTGTGTGTGATGGACAAGCTTTGCCACACAGTTTCTTCTACGCACCGTGTGTGATGCATTCAATAACGCAAACGATAAAATTGTTAATAGCGTGTGCAATGAAAACGCTATCATAAACGATTTAACGGGAAAATTGTGTGTGGTGTACCTCCGAACAGAAACATTTTCCTTGGAGCGACTGTGTGGGATGTATATACGAACGGAAATGTTTAGCGAGGACTGATTGTGTGGGATGTACTTACGACCGGAAATGATTTCGCATGTATAATTGTATTTTTTTAGCACTACTGTTCGTATAACCGTATTTGGCCGCTCGCCGGTCGCACACGACCTTATTTTGTCGAGCGTGTGTGCCAGGAGGGCATATCCCCGACGGTTTCTAGGTCGTGTGAGAAGGACCCCCTATCGCCCACACTCACTTGACGATGGTTCCAATTGCCGTCACGGAAAAGGGTTAAAAACCGTTTGTATAGCACCTCGCTGTGCTAGTGTATCACCTCTGAGGGTTGAAACATCCTTGAGACAACTCATCAAGTGGTACCCTTCTGAAACCATAATGAAGTGAGATCATAATAACAATTACATGCATTAATCCAACGTTGGTCAAAATTAAAACATACAACTGTTTGTGCAATTAAATCTATATCACTGTTGGGCAAAAGTAGAAATAAATGCACCTTTTATAACAATAACAAATCATGATCATGTTATTAACAACGTTGGTCATAAAATAAACATGATCATAATTATTTCAATGATCACTTTAACATCCTTTTGAAATTTAATTCTCACTTTAGTTTTATTTAGTTTTAAAAGAGCACATTTATTTATTTGCAGCGGAAAAACATGAATAAAAGTTCATGAACTTTAAACTTTTCAGAAGCATTTATTTTATTTTTCTGTCCTCTAAATAAAATTTCGTTGGATAATTTTGAATAGGGAAAAAACTAGATGAAGTTTGCCCAAAAATTGGACAAAAATAAAATAAAAAGCGATAGCTCACCCAGCCTCGGCCTAGCGCGCGAGGCCCGCAGCGGAAGAAAATGACCCACGGCCTGCACTCGGCGCCGCGCCGCGCGAGCCGGCCTCGCCTTGGCCTGGTTCGTCGGCCTCAGCCCAACGCGCCTCCACTTTCAGCCCAGCAGCCCGCGACCGCACTAGGGTTGGCGTCGTGGCCGTCGGATTCCATCCGACGGTCCAGCGTGCCGATCGCTGGATCAAAACCAGCCCCATGTCTCCACCCGACCAGAAACCCTAGCCCCACTCTCCGCTCTCCTCGTCCCTCTTCGCTCAGTCCCGCGGACGGCGGAAAAGAGAGGCTACGCCCCGGCCGCCGATGATGCTCTGTCAGGCTGCCGGCGACGGCGTCGAGTGCCACCGCGCCGCGCGAGCCTCCTTCCCTTTCCCCTTTCCTTTCCCCTTCTTTCTCCTATCCACCACCGCCTTCTGTTAGAGAGAGCCGCGAACGCAACCCTCCTCTGCCGCCCTTCGCGCCCGACGGCGTTGTTGCGATGCGGCGACGCCCTCCCTGTCCCCCTTACCGGCATGCGCGAGCTCCCGAAGGAGAGCGCGCCGCTGTCAAGCGGGGCAGCGGCGGTGCCCTTTGCCCCTTTGGGGTTTGTTCTTCTTGACGCCTCGGCTTGCCGATGCGCGTCGAGATCGAGAGGAACGGTGCGGCCTTAGCGGCGGCGTAACTTTTCCGGCGAGCTCAGGGCCCTCTGCCGGTGATGTTTACTTTGCCCTATGATTAGGGTTCTTTGGGAGGGGAAAAGTTATGTGATTTCTTTACTACCCGAAACATCTAAGCCTAGAACAGCTGTGACACCATTGATAGGTTCTTTGGATCGGGTAGGCTAGATTAGATCGGTAGTATACCTTCTCCTTGGCTCGATGAGCTCGAGCTGATGGCCATGGTGGAGGGCGGCGGTGATGA
The DNA here is from genome assembly GCF_056163025.1 of Triticum urartu. NCBI lineage: Eukaryota > Viridiplantae > Streptophyta > Magnoliopsida > Poales > Poaceae > Triticum > Triticum urartu. The sequence continues at coordinate 496,872,985 of NC_141875.1, read as the reverse complement.
CGGTGAGTGGGCAGTAGCGGCAGAGGTTTCCGTCACTACAGGGCTAACCTAGATCAGTAGGTTTTGTCGGTGGGGTTAGCAGCTGCGCGACGAACCTCGTAGTGCGTGCCCCGTCCCCCTCCTCTTTATATAGCCCAGCGCGATAGGTGCCGTCAACCATAGTGGGTTGGGTGCCCCCGATCAAGGCATGGATCTAAGAGCCCGGTGGGCCGTTAGGCCCACACGGGAAGAGATCAACCTAACAAACGGTGCTAGCCAGATAATACTGTCATGCGCTCCGAACAACTCGCTCGGTCTGAAAATACTTATCGAAGAAATGAATATATCTAGACGTATTTTAGTTATAAATACATTTATTTTTATCTATTTCTGCGACTAGTCTTACCCACGAAGGAAGTATTTGTCTTGGATGTGGCAAGCGTTACGAAACGGACGGCTCGACGTCGCGCGCATAGAATCCGGCTTGGTCCCTGACGTGGATCCGTGCTGTTCCCGTGCGCCAACCAACAACCCGGCCCCACTAATCCCGTCTCCGATCGTCTCATCTTCATCACAGGCCCCACCCCAACAGTACCACCACCCACAGCTTCACCGCTGCCCATTCTCCACGTCCGCCCGACACTCCCGGCGGCCCGTATTTATAGCCACCCCGGGGTGGAAGGGGTCGGATCAGAGCACCGTTGAGCTAACATCTGAACAGCACAGAGAAAGGATCACACACCCAGCTGGTGGCGATCAAGCAGCCAGCCAAGAGATCACAAGCCCAAAGCACACAGACATACACTCAGAATGGTTGTGGAAGAGGCGATGGATGGCGACATGAGCTTGTCGAACATGGTGCTGAGCTTCCTGGAGGAGGGAGAGACGGAGAGGTGGCCGGAGAACGACGAGGAAGACGACGATGAGGAGGGATCCAGCGGCGGCGGTTCCGCCGAGAGCAAGGCCTTCTGGCGCGCCCAGCACTCCCAGCTTCACGTAAGTTTTCCTCCTCCGTTCCGTAGCCAATTCGTGTGATCGCACGCGAGTCCTGACGGGAGAGACGCCATGTCTGCTTGCAGGAGGCTTTGGGCAAGACGAGCACGGCCGAGAGCAGGATCCGGGCGGTGACGGAGGAGGCCGTGGAGAAGATGCGCGCCCCCGCGGGGGCCTTCTGCTCCTGCGCGAAGCGGGCGGCGGCCGGTGACTGCCGGAGCTGCATGCTGCGGCACGTCGTGGAGCGGCTCCGCGACGCCGGGTACAACGGCGCCGTCTGCAGGTCCAAGTGGGCGCGGTCCCTGGATATCCCCTCAGGTAACTGGTTGCTTTCGAGACACAGTGGTTGGGTTCCTCCTAAGATAATCTTCAGACGGCGTAATTAATTTAGTGAAAGAGCTGGCTGTTCAGTTCCAGCAGAAAAGTGCATGCCCGGTTGGCCTGTAAACCGTGTGGTCTAGGGACGTCTGACCCGTCGTGCCGATTCGAGGGATCCGTGTTTTGATCCTTCTGAATTCTGATGAAGTGTTCTTCGTTTTGTTGCGCTGTTTAGAGTTGATGAACGCCGGAAGCATATTCGCCTACTAACCATAGTAGTAGAACTTCTCGTTAAAGAAGTGGGTAAGAAAAAGTAGTAGTAGCAACTTGTCATATTCGCCTACTAACCATAACCATAGTACTAGAACTTTAAATTAAAAGTGTGTGGGAAAAGGATGTAGTAGTAACTTGTCAATTCTAAAAAAATGTCACATGCATGCCTCACATGGACCTGGTCATCCTACGCCCAAAGAAACGGACGCTTCCAAGTAAATTAGTGTCAGGCACCCGTCGCCGTCTCCATTATTTCCTGGCCGCCCGTGACATGAACTTGCATTGCACCTAGCCCGACCAGACCAGTCGACCAGATGTTATTACACCACGTTTAAGAACACTTCCAAAACCGCACGACAAAACGACACATGCCAACCCGAAAACCGCACGTCGTCTGCTAAGCAAAAAGTTTGGTGTCGATCGAAGCTGACGTTTTCCTCCCTGGTCGATCTGTGACGTGCAGGCGAGCACAGCTACGTGGACGTGGTGCTGCAGACGCGGAGCGGCAAGGCGGCGCGGGTGGTGGTGGAGCCGAGCTTCCGGGCCGAGTTCGAGGTGGCGCGCGCCGGCGCCGGCTACCGCGCGCTGGTGGCCGCGCTCCCGGAGGCGTTCGTCGGCCGCGCCGACCGGCTGCGCGCCGTCGTCAAGGCCATGTGCGCCGCCGCCAAGCAGTGCATGAAGGAGAACAACATGCACCTGGGCCCCTGGAGGAAGCACAAGTACATGCAGTCCAAGTGGCTCGGCACCTCCGAGCGGGAGGCGCCGCCGGCGCTCGACGCGGTGGCCGCCGGCTCGCTGCCGCCGCCGGAGAAGCAGCCCAAGTTCAGGGCGTCCATGCTGAGCTTCGACTTCGGCCGGGCCCCGGTGGTGGTCGCGTGACGCGTGCATGGCGTCAAGAGGGGTATGATGCCATGGTGTCACGTGTATGTGCCCATGTTATTATAGACCGTATGCCGTATGCCATGCCGGGCACTGTAGAAGGCCATAGTAGTACTTGTTAGTAGAGTGTGTACCGGGGATTGTAGGTTGTGCATAGTCAGGATTTGTAATTTCTTGAATCTTCTGCTCTTGAAGAAGAGAAATCCGTTGATGGAGATGAGAGTAAAAAAGTTATCTAGTTTTCACAAACCACAGGCTAATTTTCATCCCTTAACTTTACAACCAAACAAACCAGGCAACTAGGGCGGAGCACATCCCCTCAACCTCTGCCTACCGCTCTGGCAGCTGGTGGCGGGGAGGCAGCTCTAGCTAGTAGATAGGTTAGGTTAGGTCTTTGCGGAGGCGGCACTCGGCGGATGACGGATCATCGTTGTCAACATGGTCTTCCTGCCTCCGATGCACCTTGAATTCGTCCATCGGGACAAAGATGACCGAGCTCCTTCATAGATCCATGTCATTACCTCAGGGTGGTCAAGGTTACCTCAGGGTGGTCAAGGTTAGGGTTACTTGTCGTGTGTTTGCGTGAGCAAGATCTGATGTTAGGTACTGCAGATTGATTCAAGGGTTCAACGGTGGCGACAACGGCTTTGGGGTGCCTGTTCTTAAGGGCACGTGCTCGAAGACTTCTCAGTTGTCATCGACAAGATTAGGCCTGCTCCGATATGGCAACAACGAAAACAACGTGTCATTAGCTCATCCTGGTGGTGACGGTAGTGGTCTAGGGACCTCAGTGTAATTTTTATTATATTGGGGGTGTATTTGTATTTCCGATGAATCTTTATAAAAGATTCAAGTCCTTTTCAGAAAAAGAACACATCGTTCATCACAAACTTAACTACAAATAGAAAGATAGAAAGACATCAAGTTAACTACAAGCGAATCATGATTAAAGAAAAGACTAAAATCATAACAAGCGGGTATCACACCCATTTTAGTGAGGAGAAAATTCTATTTTTGCGACTTAATTCTTCGGAAGTGAAGATTCCGTTCTTAAACTCTCGAAATCATACATCTTACACTCTTAACTCATCAAACCAGACAAGTTTAGTCCCTCGTCTTAGCGTACCTGGTATAACTCCTGACTCTACGCGGTTTTTGATTGGTCCATGCTGACGTGGCAAAGGAGACCGTTAAGTTGATGCGTACGCTCACACAATGGCTCGCCGGACCGGTGCCGGTTGTAGGCAAAAGAGAGGACATGCATAGGGATGCGACATCGGCTCGGTGGACCGGCGGCGGTGGGAGATGTTACTTCAACTTGAGATTGATTTTAGCTCTGATATTTTAATTCTACATCGATTAAGTTGTAGGAAGCATTGTATCATATGTTTATTTGTCGATTTGTTACCTGTAGGCTTTAAATGTATCGTCTTGGTATTTTGCCTATCTGTTTTTATGATGGAGGTTTTTCTTAGGAACGGATTGGCTGCACCATGTATATGACATGGCACTTCTTGGGCCGCAATGTCACACGTCATGCTAGAGAAAATATTGTATCCATGTGCAGCTTCAGTAGGTTTTTCCCTGGAAAAGAACTACATAATGGATTGGGGTAGAGGATGGCAAACAACATAGTAGAGGAATGGGTAGCTGACATTTTTGTTGATCATTTGCTAGATAAGCGAAACAAAGGAGAGTGACTTTTGAGGATGATATGGATGTGGACTACTGTTTCGAAGTTGATGTGTACAATCTAAGTAGTTTGCATCAGAGTGTTGATTGGTCAAAACGGGCCAAGTCTGCAGTGATACCAGGTCGGCGCTGAGATGAGGGACTAAACTTGTCCGGTTTGAAGAGTTATTGTTGCAAAATGTCTGGTTCGGAAGTTAAGACAGAAAATATGCACTCTGTGAAGAGTTGATGGATGAAAAATAGACTTTTTTTTTCCTCTTTACTACAAGGGAGGAAACATTCAATTCACCTTGGCATCCACTCTACTAGGAGTACAATACATCGACAACAATCGGAAGGTGCTCTGCTCAGTTAACTTCTCCACATTATAAGTTTAACAAATCTCAGATTATCCTGATGAGTGATGGGAATCTAGGACTAGGGAGTCCAGAAAGAGGCCCAGGTGTACTTCTTCCGAAGTTCGATTTTTCTTTTGGGACTCTCAGTGTTAAAAAGGGCGAGTCAATGACAACAAACATTCAAGCACAAAAACAGAGTATATTTTCAGGGACTTTGCATAGGCACAAGCAACACAAAAGGAAAATAATAAATCAAGTTGAACCCAGAGAAGTACTTACTATGCTATGAAAAAACAAATACAAGCAAATGGGACTTTTTTATATATATATACCAAAAGAAACTTTTGATATTTACATTCTAAGGACTACCTGGACTAGAACAGATTGGAAGAGAGAAGATTAGTTACAGAAGCTTTGGTGGTGGAGGTCCAGAGAGATCATGATGATGATGGGGATGCTTGAGCTTGTGGAGCCAGTGGGCTAGCCATTTCTTGGGATCATGATTCTCCTGGCAGTTTGAGCTTGGCATATTGTCAAGTGTTCCATCTCTTTCAAGAACCATCTTGAACTTGTCCAGTAATTGAACTATTTGCCAGAATTCAGGCCTTTTATCTGCTTGCAAGGCCCAACACTGCTCGATCAGAACCCGTAATGCAGCTGGGCAGGTAGCAGGAATGGCCGGCCTCACATTCTGAAAATGGAAAATGTTAGTCATTTTCTTCTTCTCAGAAAGCACAGAATCAGAAATTTAGAATGTACATGGACTGTTTGAGAAAAAAGAGTGTATATAATCCATGGAACTAATTTAAGAAAATGTCCACATAGATGTACAATTTCATGCTCTCTCCATCTGGAACAATTGTATAATCTCAAGCTAACAAAGTATTACTGGACAGGGACAGAAATGGGACCAGATGAGTGCATACCTTGTCAAAAACAGCAAAGGCTGCTTGGAACGGAGTCAAATCTTCATAAGGCACGGAGCCGGTAAGCATTTCCCACAAGATAAGGCCGAAGCTGTAAACATCAACCTTTCGACCATAGGGTTTGTGCTTCATCATCTCTGGAGCCATCCATCTGAAAGTCCCAGGATCGTTCGCCAGAGGATCACAATATGCTTCTTCGCAGGCTATTCCAAAATCAACAATCTTGGCGCAATCCCCGTCAAATATGATGTTCTCCGGCTTCACGTCACGATGTACGATTCCTTGCGAGTGGACGTACCCCATGCCGTGTGCGATATCCAAGCCAACTGAAATGATCTTGTCCAAAGGCAGAGATTTGTGCTCTTGCTTGTGCAAGAATGATCTCAACGAACCACCAGAAAGGAACTCGGTGATGACGCAGAAGACTGGCGGGCTGGTGCATGCTCCAACCAGCTACAAAATAAATTGTATTTATGGATCAATAATTGACTTTGTTTTGCAATGATCACATCAAAGATGGGATCACGTAAGCAAGATTTCAGGACTGTGAGTTGTTACTAGCATGGTCATACAGGACTACTACGTTAGGCATGATGTAGGAACACCTGAAGTATAACGCTAGGTACCGATAGAAACGTAGTACCAGAAACTTGCCATTTCAGGGAAGAAATCTAAGTCAGCTGGCGCAAGGCTAAACGTAAGGATTACTCCTTCTATCTAATCTAGAAATAATTTTCGCGGATTGTTTCAAGCTTGTTTGATAAATACATATCGATCTAAGCACAAATTGCCTAAAACCAAATATTTCTGTGGAGGAAACTCGGGAAGTTACCTTAATGACGTTGCGATGCTGGAGGCGGGACAATGTGACAACCTCCGTGTTGAACTGCTTCTCGAGCTGAGACGCCAGCTCCGCGTCTTCGTCAACGTCAGGCTGCCTGATGAACTTGACAGCAACGGGCACCTCCTTGTAGATTCCATGGAACAGACGGCTGTGCGCCCCGTAGGCGAACTTCTGCCCGATGAGGAGCTGCTTGCGATCCACCGTCCAACTATCGAGCACCTTCGTTGCGGCCGCCTTGGCCCTTTCGTTGTCCCAGTGCTCCTTCCTGTGGTGCTTCACCTTGGCCGGCGCCTTGAGTGGCGCGTCCGCCGGCGGCGCGCGCGGCGGAGACGAAGATTTCCGGCGCGGCGGCGGCGGCGTGGAGAACCTCTTGCTGGCTGATTTGGCCTCCTTGAACACCTCGGGCACGGGGCGGCTTGGGAGAGGGGACCTCGCCCTCAGCATCTGCGTAGAGCGCCCCTCTGGGAGGACCCTGAGCGAAGAGCTGCGCACCGGCGGCCGCGGCGCGTCCAAGACCGGCGTTTTCTTGGCCGGGAAAGGAGACGGGCTGGAGCACACCCTTTGCAGCCTCATGCTCTGCTCCTCGGGGTGGAAGGAGAACTCGAGAGGCCCAGGGCTGTCGCCCTTGCCCGGCTCCTGAACCTCGGGCTCGGAGCAGACGTCGACGAAGAGGTTGTTGCGGCCCCTCGTTCCGTTGGCAGAGTTGTTGGCCGGTGCTGACTGCGGCGGGCGACCGTGATCGGCAGGCTTCTCGTGATGATGCACCGGCATGGCGTTGGAGAAGGCATGGTTGAGGTCAGTCTTGGGCTGGGCACTCAGCGACCTTGTCCTCGAAATGGGGGCCGCGTTGGTGGTGGCGGAGGCCTTGGTCCTGGGCTCGAAGTTCATGCCGTGGAGCTTGAACCCGGAGTCGGAGCCCTTGTTCTGCCTGAGCGCGGCGCCGCGGTTGAACTGCTCGACGAAGGCGCCGAACTGCTCCCTGCCGGAGTTGGAGCGGACGACGGAGTGGGAGAACCTGGTCCGCCGCACCCACGAGTAATCCTCGTCGTCCATGCCGACCGACAAGATGGACCGATGCAGTGGATGGATGGACTTGATTCGATGCGACGGGAGCGGCGAGTCGCTGACTTGTTATCAGGCTTATAGGAACCTGGACGAGAAAAACCCGGATCCTAGAACGTCCCAGAGCTCGTTGAAGAGACGCCACATTTGCTCCCCCTCTTCCGTTCTTCTTATGGCATGCCTCGGTTGCTCTGAATTCACCCGCAATCCGCCACCCCTGGATCAATTCAAAAGCAAAACACTCGCGAGATCAATACACACACACAGCTTTGTGAAAGCCACGATTGGTCAAAGCCACCACGTTTTCCGAACGCCGCAAGGAGGAGGAGGAGAAGAAGGGAGGGATCGAATTGGAACGAGGAACCGTGCAGGCAAGAAAACCAGATGCGTGCGGGAACAATCACATCACATGCAGGGAAAATAGGGGGAGGCAGGCGGGCAGCGATCGGGAGACCTCGGAATTCGGCGCCTATTCCACGCCAAATCCCCCGGCCGAACGCAACGCAACCGGTGCCCAAATCCAAAAGGAGTTGGCCCTCCTAATCTGAAACCGGGAAGAGTCACGGCCGCTTACCCGATGGGAAGGAAGGAACACCCGAATCTATCTACGCCGCGCGCCTGCGCCTGGGAGGAGGCAGCCGGCCGGTCGGCCAAGAACGTGGAGGGATGGAGGGAGGGAGCAGCGGCGACGTGGGTTAAGGCGGGGAGAGAACCGGGCGGGGCCGAGAAAAGGCGGGCACCTCCTCCTGCCGGTGGACGTGGGTGGGGCGTTGGAATTTGCCGGGAGGGGTGGAGGGAGGGATGGATGGGAGGGGGGAGGGAATGTTGCGACGGGGGCACGGGACGTTCCAATCGCTCACCGAACGAATCCAGCAGCTGTGCCGGGGCCGGGGCCGGGCGCCCTTCCTTTCTCCTCCTTTTCCTGCCGGGCGGCGCGTGAACCTGAAAGGCGGAAGGAAGAATCCTCAGCCCTCTCTTCCGCGCTGTAAAATAAATAGGGCAGGGGGGGTGCGCGCGGGGCGGCTTTGGGTTGGGGGCGGTGTGGGACTTGTTCCCCGGAATACAATTCTTTCTTTCTTTCTTTCTTTCTTTCTTTATGGGTCAATCATGAGAGACGACTTTGGGACTAGTCTAATCCAAAGCCAAAAGCTGTTTGTTTCTGGTGAGATTTTTGTTTTGGAACACTGTTTCTGGTGAGATTTGACGCGCACGGTTTTTATATGAAGGAGAGGAGAGGAGAGGAGATTCGTTCCTTCGCGGGACTCCCCGCGTCCACGTGGATCCCGTGTAGGGTCCTACGATTCGTCTACGACCAGGCCGGTACGTGGGGTGTCTCATTTCGAGTGTCGTGCTGAAAGTCAGTTGTTTGTTGCTGTTTTACGTGTCAACGATAAATTTTAATTTGGGAGCTCCTATTGCCAAAATATATAGTAGAAGAAAATCCAACAAATGAATCAACAGAGCGAGCAATAATAAAAAGAAGAAAGAAACATTAGCACAGGCGAGAAAAAGAAAAAGTTTTTTCTGTCAGTAAACAAGAAGACATATACTAGAAAAACATAAACTAAAACAAAAAAAATCTTATTATAAAATAAAATGAATTAAGAGCATGGGTACTATCGTAAAAGGAAAAAGACCTAAAATCATACACTGACGAAAAATTGCAAACAAATTAGATATGGCTTGCATTGTGCCATAATATGCAAGCACAAACATACAATAGTATAACTTTGGGACAACAATACGATTTGCACACATATTGCGTATAACTTGCATGCGTACAGAAGGAATTGTTGAGGAAGTTAAGGGAATGGAGCACAACAAATTTTGGGCATGTTTTGCGAGATATTGAAAGACTGTGGTCTGAACTATCGGACCTACACGGAAGTAACTATGCCCGGTCTTTGATAAAGCAGAAGATGAAGGAACTCGATGAGCTACTCTACAGGGAGGAAATGCTATGGTTGCAACGTTCACGAATAACTTGGTTGAAGGAAGGGGAAAGGAACACCGAGTACTTGCATCAAAGGGTTGTTTGGAGGGCTAGACGAAATCATATTCAGCGGCTGCGCAAAACGGATGGCACGTGGTGCAATGCTCCATCTCAGATGGAATTGATGACACGTTCCTATTTTCAGGAAGTGTTTACGAAGGACCCTATTCTAACTCCTGATGTAGTGCTTGATTGTATACAAGAGAAGGTAACAACAGAGATGAATGATATGTTGTGTGCTCTGTTTTCCGAGAAGAAAATTTCAGATGCACTGTTCCAGATCGGTCCTTTAAAGGCTCCCGGTACGGATGGTTTTCCCGCTCGATTTTATCAACGTAACTGGGCAGTTGTCAAAGCTGAAATAATTGCAGCAGTGATGGATTTCTTCATAACAGGGGTGATGCCGAAAGGAGTAAATGACACAGCAATTGTTGTAATCCCCAAAGTTCAATTCCCAAAAAAACTCAAGGATTTTTGACCGATTAGCTTGTGTAATGTTATTTATAAGATAGTCTCCAAGTGCTTGGTTAACTGTTTGCACCCTATTCTTTCTGCTCTAATTTCGGAGAACCAAAGTGCTTTCATTCCAGGGAGGCTAATCACGAACAACTCCATCATTGCATTCGAGTGTATTGATTATATTCAGTCAGTTGGAGATAATTCACCGGCATGTTGTGCATATAAATTGGACCTGTCCAAAGCATATGACAGGGTGGACTGGATTTTCCTTGAGAAGGCCCTAGGCAAGTGGGGTTTTACTCAGAGGTGGATTTCTTGGATCATGGCTTGTGTGTCTTCGGTGAAGTATTCTGTAAAATTAAATGGAAAACTTTTAGAGGCTTTTAACCCATCCCGTGGCCTCAGACAAGGTGATCCTTTGGCCCCATTTCCATTTCTCTTTGTTGCTGATGCATTATCTCGGTTGGTGAACAAAGCTGTTTCGGAGGAGGGTTTGGAAAGAGTTAAAATCTGTCGGCGTGCACCAACGATTTCACACTTGTTATTTGCGGACGATTCATTATTGTTCTTTCAAGCCACAGAACAGCAAGCTACTATTGTGAAAGGTTTTTTGAGCACTTATGCGAGGGCGACGGGTCAACTTATGAACCCATCAAAGTGTTCCATTCTTTTCTCTAGTAATTGTAATGAAGTGGTATCCTTCGAAGTGAAGAAGATCTTGGATGTTACAAGTGAAGTATTTGAACCTAAATACCTTGGGTTGCCAGTACCAGAAGGAAGAATGCACAAAGGAAGGTTTGAGACTACACAGGAAAGAATTCGTAAGAGGCTAGTTGACTGGAGTGAGCAGTTTATGTCTATAGGTAACAAGGAGATTTTGATCAAAGCAGTAGCTCAAGCGATACCCACTTATATTATGAGTGTTTTCCGATTACCTATGTCGGTTTGTGATGAACTCACGAAGATGATGAGGCAGTACTGGTGGGGAGTTGACAAAGGTAAAAGGAAATTGGCATGGTTGAGTTGGTATAAGTTGAGACTCCCCGAGTGCAAGGGGGGTATGGGGTTCAGGGACATGCACGCTTTCAACCAAGCCTTGCTTGCAAAGCAGGCCTGGAGATTAATTGAAACCCCTGACAGCTTATGCGCTTGTCTACTGAAGTCAAAGTATTTTTCAAATGGCAGTCTACTGGATACTGTTTTTAGTGGACATTCTTCGACTGTTTGGAAGGGCATATTGTATGGACTTGATCTTGTGAAGAGAGGTTATATCTAGATGATACGGGATGGAGCCTCAGTCAAACATGGAGGGATCCATGGATTCCCCGGCGAGGTGATTTTAGACCGATTACTCCTAAGCGAAATTGTCGTTTTAACGAGTTTCAGATTTTCTGGACAACAATGGTGCTTGAATCATGGAACGTCTTGAGGAACTTTTTGGCCGATGGATATTGTGGAGATTGTTAAAATACGCACTTCCCCACGCAACAGCAGTGATTTCATTGGATGGTTTCCTGAGGCACGTGGTACGTTTACGGTGAATTCGGCGTATAAATTAGCAACTGAAGCTCATGACGAGGCTTTCACTGGTGGGGCGTCTAGTGCCAGCCCAAATGGCAGCCGAACCATATGGAGCTCTATATGGAAGACTAATGTCCCACTTAAGATGAGGATCATGGCGTGGCGTACAGCAACAGGGCCACTGGCCACTAACCTGGCCAAGAGTAATCGCAATATCCGAGGTGTTAGTACGTGTCCACTATGTGAAGTTGAGCAAGAGAGCAGTTTTCATGCGCTTATTACATGCAGGTATGCTCGGTGTGTATGGGAAGGTGTACCTAAGGTTTGGCCTTTACCTGATGATTCTATGCTAGTGGACACATGAAAGGATCGGGTGCTTCAGCTTTTGGCAAAATGTTCAGAACATGTAAGACACCTTGTAATTATGACTATATGGCGGATTTGGAAGCTACACAATGACAGAACGCATGGGAAGGGTGAGTGCTCAGTGCAGGCAACAGTTGATTATCTGGACAACTATTATAGATCTTTGAATCTTGTCAAGAAGTATAGCATGGAGGAGATTATAAAGGGGGAGATGGTGTCTGATGTGTGCAGCCAGACTTGTAAGAACAATACCTGCCATACTCCCGTCAAGCATTGGCCTCCGCCACCGACATGATGGGTGGCACTTTCTATGGACGGATCCTTCTTGGTTCACGACGGGTGTGCGTCCATTGGTATGGTACTTCGGAGTGAGAGTGGTAAGTTGATCTTCACTGCCTACAGATACATCTTCAACTGTAATGATGCCTTAGAAGCAGAGATCCATGTGTTGATGCAAGGTATGACTTTGGCTATTCAGCACTCGGACAAGCCTGTCATTGTCCAACCAGATTCTATAAATGCCCTCGCCACTCTTGGAGGAAACACTTTGGTCAGATCGGCCTATGGTCACTTAGATGTTGAGATTAAAACTCTTATGGTTGATCGAGAGTTTGTTCCACTTAAGATTACTAGAGATCAAAACAGGGTAGCACATCGACTCGCTTTCTATAGGCGTACCGAGGCTTGTACTGCGGTATGGTTGAATTCGACTCCTCCATGTTGTAAGGATTCGTTGGCTCGAGATTGTAACCCTATCATTATAGAATGAAACTCTCTTTTACCCCGCAAAAAAAAACTTGCATGCATACGACCAGGCTAGACTAAGTGTTCATAGAGCATAACAACACCGTCAAATATTAGTCGTCTCTCGGTGCATCGAAAAATGAATTGTATCTCTTGTTGATTGTGTAGCCTCCCCACCTCTCACATACGGATGCACGCGCGAACATAGATGGATGTACACACACATACTCTCATCATGTCCTCATCTCTTTTCGCACACATACTTGTGCATATGAATAAATGTTGGCTAAATCCTAAAACCAGGCGGTAAGAGAAATTCATCGTGATAATTATAATTCAAGAAACCAACACATCTATGTCCTATATGTTTGTTGTGGGAATTACATGTAGTATTCCTCAGGTGCAAACACATGTATATATGATGTACAAGGGTAGGCCATGACCTCAACTATACAAGGCAACTAGGAGGTGGGCCCAATACACAAATATGCACAACACATATACTTAACACCCCCTGCAGTCGAAGCGGCACCGTGCCTGACGCAAAGATTGGACCGGAACTCCTCATATGACGATGTAGGCAAGCCCTTGGTCATGATATCTACAAATTGTTGGGAAGTAGGGACGTGTAAAACACGAATATGGCCAAGAGCCACATGTTCCCGAACAAAATGGATATCCGACTCAATATGCTTGGTCCGTCAATGATGCACCGGGTTAGCGGAGAGGTAGACCACCGAGACGTTGTCGCAGTAAACCACCGTGGCACGGTCAACATGGCAAGAGAGCTCCTGAAGCAGCTGGAGAAGCCACGAACACTCGGCGACAACGTTGGCCACCACACGATACTCAACCTCAGCACTGGAACGAGAGACCGTAGGATGCCGCTTGGATGGCCCCGAGATAAGTGATGGTCCAAGGTAGACAGAATAGCCCGAAGTGGAGCGACGAGTGTCACGGCAGCCCACCCAGTCTGCATCGGAGTAGGCGGTAAGGGCGGTGTCGGCGTAGGCGTGAAGCGTGACGCTAAGATCCATAGTGCCACAGATATAGCGGAGAATCCTCTTTACGGCAGCCCAGTGAACGTCTCAAGGAACATGCATATGAAGACACGCCTGCTGCACGGCATACTGGATCTCCCGTCGAGTCACAGTGAGGTACTGGAGAGCACCAATGATAGACCGATAGAAAGCAGCATCCGAAGTAGGAGAACCATCCGTGGCAGAAAGCTTGACCTTCGTATCAACAGGCGTAGCGGCGGGCTTGCAGTTAAGCATGCCGGCTCACTCTAGGAGATCGTGAGCGTATTTCCGCTGATGAAGGAATAAGCCATCCGGACGGCGCACCACCTCGACACCGAGGAAGTAGTGCAAAGGACCCAAGTCCTTGATGGCGAACTCAGCGCGAAGACGAGTCGTGAGCTGAATGAGAAGACCAGCCGTACATGTCATTAGGATGATGTCGTCGACATAGAGCAGCAAGTAGGCCGTGTCAGAGCCCTGATGATAGACAAAGAGCGAGGCGTCCGAGCGGGTAGAGCGGAACCCAAACTGGTGGAGAAACGCCATGATGCGCTGGTACCAAGCGCGCGGAGTCTTCTTGGGTCCGTACAAGGACCGCGAAAGCAGGCACATGTGGTCGGGAAGCGCCGGGTCAACAAACCTGGTAGGCTGCTCGCAGAAGACCTGCTCCTCAAGGTGACCATGGAGGAAGGCGTTGGAGACGTCCATCTGGTGCACCAGCCAAGCACGGGAGACCGCAAGGTGGAGAACCGTGCATATCGTGCCGGGCTTGACGACCGGAGCAAAGGTGTCGGTGAAGTCGATGCCAGCACGCTGTCGGAAGCCACGAACAACCCAACGCGCTTTGTAGCGATCAAGGGTACTATCAGGACTGAGCTTGTGTTTAAAGACCCACTTCCCGAAAATCACGTTGGCGTGCCGGGGATGGGGAACAAGCTGCCACGTCCGATTGCGCAACATGGCATCAAACTCCTCTTGCATCGCAGCCATCCAGAGTGGGTCACGAAGAGAGGCTCGAACGGAGGACGGCAATGGCGACGGCTTAGAGGTGGATGCTGCATGGACGTAATCATACGAGGCATAACGCGAGCTCGGGCAAAAAACGCCCGTACGGGCGCAGGTGACCGGACCGGCCACAGGTGCCAGGACCGCGGGCGCCGGGGGCGCCAACGTCGGGGGCGCCGGGGGCGCCAGCGCCGCGGCTAGAGGAGGCGCCGCATGTGGGGGCACGCCTCAAAGCCAGGGGCGGGCCAAGAGAGGCGCGCGAGCGCCCTGGGAGAGGCGTCGAGGAGCCCGCGTCACCGGTGGCGGGAGGAACAGCCGCGGGTACCTGGTGAAACGGAAACACATGCTCATCAAAGTAAACATGCGGGGAAGTGAACACACGATGGGAGACGGGATCATAGCACCGATATCCCTTGGAGTTGGAGGGGCAGTCGATGAAGATGCAAGCGACAGAACGAGGTGTGAGTTTTTGAGGAGCGGAGTCGGCAGTGTTAGGGTAGCAAAGGCACCCGAAAATACGCAAGCCATCATAAGATAGGGGCGTACCGAAGAGAAGATGGTGAGGTGCATAGTTCCACCATGGGCGGCAAGGGCGAAGGTTAAGGAGAAGAGAAGCCGTAGCGAGTGCGTCCGACCAGAAACGAGGCGGCACATTAGCATGGAACAGGAGCATGCGAACGCAGTCGTTCAGTGTGCGAAGCACGCGTTCGACTCGACAGTTCTGGTGGGAAGTATATGGGCATGTGAGACGAAAAACAGTGCCGTGGTGCGACAAAAAAGTGAGGAAAGCAAGGTTGCCGAACTCTTTTCCAATGTCAGTCTGAAGAGTAAGGATGGGACGACCAAACTGCATGCTGGCATAGGAGTAAAAGGCCGCCAAAGTGGAGAGTGCATCCGACTTTGTGCGCAAAGGAAAAGTCCACACATAATGAGAATAATCATCAAGGATAACCAGATAATATAAATAGCCCGAATTACTAGGAACCGGAGAGGTCCACACATCGCTATGAATCAACTGAAAAGGAAAAGAAGCTATGGTGGTGGAGTTATTAAATGGGAGGTGAACATGTTTGCCGACACGACGGGTGAGGGAGTCCTGGATTAGGGGGTGTCCGGATGGCCGGACTATACCTTCAGCCGGACTCCTGGACTATGAAGATACAAGATTGAAGACTTCGTCCCGTGTCCGGAAGGGACTTTCCTTGGCGTGGAAGGCAAGCTTGGCGATACGGATATGTAGATCTCCTACCATTGTAACCGACTCGATGTAACCCTAACCCTATCCGGTGTCTATATAAACCGGAGGGTTTTAGTCTGTAGGACAACACATTCATACACAACAATCATACCATAGGCTAGCTTCTAGGGTTTAGCCTCTCCGATCTCGTGGTAGATCTACTCTTGTACTACCCATATCATCAATATTAATCAAGCAGGACGTAGGGTTTTGCCTCCATCAAGAGGGCCCGAACCTGGGTAAAACTTCGTGTCCCTTGCCTCCTGTTACCATCCGGCCTAGACGCACAGTTCAGGACCCCCTACCCGAGATCCGCCGGTTTTGACACCGACATTGGTGCTTTCATTGAGAGTTCCTCTGTGTCGTCGCCGTCAGGCTTGATGGCTCCTACTATCACCAATAGCGATGCAGTCTAGGGTGAGACCTTCCCACCCGGACAGATCTTCGTCTGCGGCAGCTTCGCACTGCAGGCCAATTCACTTGGCCGTCTGGAGCAGATCGAAAGCTATGCCCCTGGCCGTCAGGTCAGATTTGGAAGTTTAAACTACATGGCTGACATCCGCGGGGACTTGATCTTCGACGGATTCGAGCCACTGCCGAGCGCGCCGCACTGTCACGACGAGCATGATGTAGCTCTGCCGCCGAACAGTGCCCTGGAGGCCGCACCCGCATCGGCTTCGACCCTTAATTCGGAGCCAACTGCGCCGATCGAGGATGGGTGGTTGGCCGCCGCCTCGGGGGCTGCGATCCCAACGGCGATCGAGCCAAACACCAGCCCCGTACTCCGCGAGACTGAAAGTGCAACTATCCCTAGGTGGTTTTGGTAATTCATAACAACATATAGCTCATTGAGCTAATGCTATTCCAAGATGATTATTTCAGGAAAGCTCAATGATTGGCATGGCATGGATGTGAAAGTGGAACCCTCAAAATGCTAAGGACAAAGGATTGGCTCAAGCTCAAAAGCTCAAGACTCTTCTTTTTATATTTTAGTGATCCAAGATCACATTGAGTCTTTAGGAAAAGCCAATACTATCAAGGAGGGATGAGGTGTTGCTTAATGAGCCTCTTGCTTCATGTGCTTAGTGATATGCTCCAAAACCCTCAACTACTTTCCCATATCCACATATGACCTAAACCCTAAGCCAAACTCGGTCCTACCGATTCTTCCTATCCGGCGCCACCGAGTTTCACTTGTCATAAGCCACTGCCAAACCCTAGCAATTCGGTTCTACCGATAGGGATCTCGGTCTCACCGAGATGGGATTGCAAACTCTCTGTTTCCCTTTCGTAACTTTTCGGTCTCACCGAAAGAGCGAATCGGTCCCACCGAGATTGCAATGTAAATTCAGTGTTTCCCTTTTGTAACTTTTCGGTCTCACCGAAAGAGCAAATCGGTCCCACCGAGTTTGCCTGACCAACTCTCTGGTTAGCTAATTACCAAATTCGGTCTCACCGAGTTTGTATAATCAGTCTCACCGAGATTACGTTATGCCCAAACCCTAACCATATCGGTCCTACCGAGTTGCATGTCAGTCCCACTGAAAATCTCTAACGGTCACTAGGTTTACCTTTTCGGTCCGACCGAGTTTGTTGATTCGGTCCCACCGAGATTGGAAAACTGTGTGTAACGGTTGGATTTTGTGTGGAGGCTATATATACCCCTCCACCTCCTCTTCATTCGAACAGAGAGCCATCAGAACACATATACAATTCCAACTCATATGTTCTGAGAGAGAACCACCTACTCATGTGTTGAGACCAAGATATTCCATTCCTACCATATGAATCTTGATCTCTAGCCTTCCCCAAGTTGCTTTCCACTCAAATCTTCTTTCCACAAAATCCAAATCCTATGATAGAGAGTTGAGTGTTGGGGAGACTATCATTTGAAGCACAAGAGCAAGGAGTTCATTACCTACACACCATTTGTTACTTCTTGGAGAGTGGTGTCTCCTAGATTGGCTAGGTGTCACTTGGGAGCCTCCGACAAGATTGTGGAGTTGAACCAAGGAGTTTGTAAGGGCAAGGAGATCGCCTACTTCGTGAAGATCTACCGCTAGTGAGGCAAGTCCTGTGTGGGCGATGGCCATGGTGGGATAGACAAGGTTGCTACTTCGTGGACCCTTTGTGGGTGGTTGCTTCTTCGTGGACCCTTCGTGGGTGGAGCCCTTTGTGGACTCGCGCAACCGTTACCCTTCGTGGGTGGAGCCCTTTATGGACTCGCGCAACCGTTACCCTTTGTGGGTTGAAGTCTCCATCAACGTGGATGTAGGATAGCACCACCTATCCGAACCACGGGAAAAACATCCGTATCTCTAATTGCGTTTGAATTCTCCAAACCCTTCCCTTTACATTCTTGCAAGTTGCATGCTTTACTTTCCGCTGCCAATATACTCTTTGCATGCTTGCTTGAATTGTGTGATGATTGCTTGACTTGTCCTACAATAGCTAAAATCTGCCAAGAACTAAAATTGGGAAAAGGTTAAGTTTTTATTTGGTCAAGTAGTCTAATCACCCCCCCTCTAGACATACTTTCGATCCTACAAGTGGTATCAGAGCTTTGGTCTCCATTTGCTTCGATCTCCATAGCTTTTGGTGGTCATAGCCTTGGTTTCACAACCTAGGAGAGTATGGCGTCTAGCGAGGGAAATTATCACCGTAGAGGTCCTTACTTTGATGGTACTAATTTTGCTAGTTGGAAGCATAAAATGAAAATGCATATTCTTGGACATAACCCCGCCGTTTGGGCTATTGTGTGTGTTGGTTTGCAAGGTGACTTCTTTGATGGGAAAGAACCAAACCGTGAAGCTACCGCGGATGAGTTGAAGATGTTGCAATACAATGCTCAAGCTTGTGATATTCTCTTCAACGGATTGTGCCCCGAAGAATTCAACAAAATCAGCCGTCTTGAGAATGCAAAGGAAATTTGGGACACTTTGATTGATATGCACGAAGGTACCGACTCCGTCAAGGAATCCAAGTTGGATGTGGTTCAAAGTCAACTTGACAAGTTCAAAATGAAGGATGGTGAAGGTGTCGCTGAAATGTAATCTAGGCTTGCTCTCATCACAAATGAGATTGCCGGCTTAGGAAGTGAAGAGATGACCGATAGATTCATCATCAAGAAGATTCTAAGAGCCTTGGATGGAAAATATGATACCGTGTGCACATTGATCCAAATGATGCCCAATTACAAAGATCTCAAGCCAACGGAAGTGATTGGAATAATTGTTGCTCATGAGATGTCACTTAAGGATAAAGAGGAACTTCACAACAAATCAAGTGGTGCCTACAAAGCCTCATGTGAAGCCCCTACATCATCAAGTGAGAAACAAAACTTCAATGAAGAATTGAGCTTAATGGTGAAGAACTTCAACAAGTTCTACAAGAGTAGAAGCAAAGATAGAAGCTTCAAGTCAAGGTCCTACAATGACAAAAGATCTTCTAGTCGAGAGCGAAACTGCTACAGTTGTGGAAGACCCGGACACTATTCCAATGAGTGTACGGCTCCCTACAAGAAAAGAGAAGATTCTCCAAAAAGAAGAAGCAAAGAATCACCACCAAGAGAGAGAAGGAGTAGAGATGATCGTTATGAACGAAGATACTCACGGAGAAGCAAGGATTCAGAAAGGAAGGAAAAATCATCAAGGAGCTACACAAAACGAAGACATCAAGCTCATGTTGGTGAATGGGTATCCGGCCCCGACTCCGACAGCCACTCCGAGAGAAGTTATCACTCCGACTCCGAAGATACTCAAGATGAAGGTGTTGCCAGTCTAGCACTTGTGTCAACCAACTCCTACGACATATTTGACTCACCAAATGAAGGAATTGGAAGATGCTTCATAGCCAAAGGTCCTAAGGTAACACACCCCGAGTATGTTGATTTCAATAGTGATGAAGATGACTTGTTAGGTGATGATTTGCTTGTTGACAACTCTAGTGATGAATACTATGATGAAACGTCAATTAAACATGCTAATCAAGACAAAATGAATGACAATGATAAGGAGAAGATTGAGGCTCTAACTAAAGAACTAAACACTCTTAAGTTAGCTCATGAAACTATCTTCGAAGATCATCGAGAACTTTTAAGAGCTCATGAGAAATTACGCTTTGAAAAGCTCAATCTTGAGCAAGAGCATGAGTTCTTAAAAGCAATCAATGATGATCTCCGCAAGAAAAGTTCTTCTCACATTGCCAAGCGTTTACTCTTATCCACTTACATGCCTCAAGTCAAGTCTAGTAACAAGAACAAGAAAGATTCTTCCTCTAGTAGTAACAATGATCATGCTAAATCCAATATTGTTGCTTCTAGTAGTTCTCTTGATTCCACTAATGATTCTCTTAGCCAAGTTACACTTGAGCAAGAAAATAGCTTATTGAAGGGAATTATAGAGAAAGGAGTGTACAAAAGCCTTGCCGTGAGCAAGCAATTCGAGGAAATTGTGCGCAAGTAAGGAATGCACCGGAAGAATCAAGGTGTTGGTTTTGAACGAAAGTTCAATGCCAATGGAGTTGAGTGGGAAGAAGATCAATACCCCAAGACAAAGTTTGTTCCTCAACAAGAGAAGTATGATACTTCTTTCAAGGGGACACAAGCTCAAGATGATCTTCCACCACAAGACTACAAGCAAAAAGGCAAGGACAAGCTTCAAGAGGAAATTGATGCATTTGAAGAAGCTCCTAAGACCTTAGTCAAGTGGATTCCCAAGACTACTTCAAGTTCCACTTCATCAAGTACGACTACAACTCCAAGGATTCCCATCAAGATGACGTGGATCCAAAAGAAGAAGAACTAGAGAGTTCTTGAGGGTGACTCCGCCAACATACTTCACTCTTATCATTTTGGCAAGAACAAGTGCAATCAACTTCCACATCTTGCACTAGTTCAAGGAGTCACAAACCCTCTTGTTGGTAAGACAAGGGACAAGGTAACCTAAAAGTTTTCATGGACATCATCTTTTGTGTGCATCACTCTATGTCTATGGATATCCTTGTTTGTTCCTTGTGGGACTAACCCATGTAGGTATTGAAAGTGCAATTCACTCAAATGGATAGCTCCAAGTGATCTACATCAACATTGAGCATCCACACCTTCAACATCTACATGAAGTCATCATCGACAAAACCCGAGGTTAGTTCATCCCTCTAAGGGGGGATATCACATCTAGGGGGAGCTTTACTCTAAGACTTGAGCTAAAGAAACTCTAAAGATGTGAACAGAACAATGCTTTATGTAAAAGTGGTAACCCCACTTGAGCTTAAACGATGAGTATGACCTATGATCAAGTGTTCTCACTTGACTCCTAAGTCAATATACTCATATATAGATGACCTTGTCATCGCAAATTGCTTGATAGATGCTAGAATTGGTTGTGCATGCCTTGTCACATATTTCATTTTCCATCTTATTGTGTGAGCATGCTGGTTGCATATTTTACTCATTCGAGGACATCCACTTGCTGTTTTGATTGTTTGGTTTTACTTCCTTTTGCCAAGTGGATGGACAAGAATGCCTAAGAACCTCCTCTAGCTATCTATGCTTTTCTCGTCTCAAACTCTATTCATGCTGCATCACAAAATTTGATCAAGTCAGATTCGAACCACTCTGTGTGAGGAGCGCTCGGAGTCCCCGATTCGTCATAGACTTAAACTTCCAAAACCTCTTTATGATTCTCGGTCTGACCGATACCCCACTTTCGGTCCTATCGAGATCATTAAGTTGATCTAGGTTTTCGATCTCGGTGCAACCGATTTGGACCTTTCGGTCACACCGAGTTTCAGTAACTGCTTGCAGTTATGAATCTCGGTGCCACCGAGTTGTTCCACTCGGTCACACCGACAGGGTCGGGCTATATATAGTCACGGGCAAAATTTGGAAATTTCTCCGAACCCCTTCGCCCGCGCGATAGCCTGCTCTGCCAACGTGGTCTCCGGATCGTCTCCTCGCCGCCAGCCGCCTCCAGTCGCTGTTCTCCGTCGCCGTCAACGGAATTCTACCCCGCCGTTGCCGCCGTAGCGAGTCTCCGCCGAACTAGGGTATGGACTCGATCTTTGTGCTATTCTCCAATCCGATTCTCAGCACATTGTGATCATCATGATTCTTGCCACAATTGAAACACTCCTATCTAGTCAATGCGTTCGTAGATTAGGTTTGATTCGAAAATTTTAGGGTTAGGTTTCCGCCGAAACCATCTCGGACCCACCGAGTTGAAAAACTTGGTCCCACCGATTTGGCTTATGCCATTGCACAAGTGAGACTCGGTCTGACCGAGAATTACTTATCGGTGTGACCGATTTTGGAACTTTGTGAAACCCTAGCAGTCTCGGTGCCACCGAACTGTGACTCGGTCTGACCGAGTTCACTAGTTTAGGTTCCAAAACTGCTTCGGTATCACCGAGTTTAAAAATCGGTAGATCCGAGATGATTTCAGTGGGAAACTAAAACTAAGTTTTTGGATCATTCTTTTGCAAAAATCTCTGCATTTTGTGATGCTCATCTATTCTACCTCATCTATAAACTGTTCACAGGGTCAGCAGTCAGCTTGTTCATCATGTCAGACCAGAATGTGTCAGAACAGCAGGTGCACATGAGTGAGGGCACTAGTCCCTCCAGCTCTTCAGATGATGGCAGCAGAAGTACCCCAAGCAATCTGCCAAAAGCTGCCACCAGACAGAGGAAGAAGAGAACTTCAGATTCTGAAGATGAAGATTATGTGGCAGAGGAAGAGGCCACATCAAAGAGAGTTGAGCCAGCACAGGGCACAAAGCCAGGTTTGAAAATCAAAAGGCCAGCAGGCAGGCAGCCTATGTCAAAGGCTAGAGCTTCAACTGAAAAGCCTGCACCCAAAGAGCCAGTTGCTGCTGAAGGCAAGAAAAGGAAGGAAAGGGTCAAGAAGACCGTAGCCAGAGTGCTTGGAAAGGCTTCCATCATGGAAGAGGAAGAAGAAGAAGAGGTTGCTGCACCAGCACCTAAGGCACCTAAGCTTATGGGTGATGCTATCAGGACAGGGGCTGCCACATCTAAGCCCAAAGAAGCACCCAAAGCTACCTCCAAGCCAAAACCAAAGAGGAATACAAGAAGCATCCCAACTGCTGAGAAGAACAAGGCCCCAGTGCCTGAGACTGTTGTAGAAGAAGATGATGAAGAGCAAGTTCTCAGAAAACTCAAGCCCAAGATCCCAGACCACAACGATGCTCATCCTGTGGCTGAGGATATGAAGCTCAGGAGAGACTCAGGGCTGAGGAAGTGGAGAGAAGCAGACCCGTATGCTTCAAGGAGAAGGACTGCTGTGGATTACAGGTTTCACACCAAGGAACAGCAAGATTTCTATGAGACAGTGCTGCTAGACAAGAAGCCAATTGTATGTGATATGAGATGGGTTGACTGGGAATACATCAAGGACAATGAGGAACACTACCCTGGAGTGTATGACAGCTTTAGTGCTTGTGGAGTTGCAGACTTTGTTGGGCAGAAGCTCACAAAGTGGAACGAGGAGCTTATCATGCAATTCTACTCCACGGCACACTTCTATCCAGATGGCAGGATAACTTGGATGTCTGAGGGTACGAGGTACCAATCTACAGTTGCTGAATGGGCTCAGCTGATCAATGCCCCAGAGGAGAAAGCAGATGACTTGGACATTTATGCCAAGAAAAAGATGGATCATAACTCAATGTCCAACATGTACAAGGAAATTCCAAATGAAGCTCTTGACACTTTCAAATTTGGCTCAGTGCATTATCTTCTGTCAGGGCTGCCAACTATAAATTGGATATTGAGGCACACTCTCTTGCCCAAGTCTGGAGATCACAAGATGATCAGAGGCCATGCAATCAATTTGCTTCATGTATTTGATGTACCTCAGAAATTCAAGGTGATGAGCCTCATAGTAGAAACAATCAAGAGGACTGCAGCAGACCAGAAGAGGAGCTGTGGGTATGCCCCACAAATTCAGGAGCTCATTAACTCCAAGATGGGCACGGGCATATACTTGTTGGACAAGGAACACTTGCCCATCCGTCCAGATTTTGAGGACAATCAAGTCGTTATGACTGAGAATGAGCCATCATCTGCCCAAGCACAAGCAAAGAAGGAGAAGGCAAGGAAGGAGAAAGCTGCCAAGATGCCAACTGAAGAGGAGGCATCTGAGTATTTCTTGAAAACCAAACAAGAGCAGCTTGGTTACCTGATTGCATCCACCCTGCGGATTGAGAAAGGACTAGCCACCCTAACTCAGAACCAGGCAAGCCTAGAGAGAATCATGGAACAAAAGTTCTATGACTTGGATGTCAAGGTGACAGAGATTCAGACTGCAGTGGAGCAGCTCCAAGATGACATGCAGGAGAGGAAAGGGAAGACAACCACTGATGCCTTTGCCAGTGTGCCACGAGGTCCGAGGTCGTCTGCAGTGCCAGTTCCTGACACAAGAGCAACTGCCTCAGCTCCAGCCGTAGCACCAGCCCAACTTGCTCCAGCGTTCACTTCAGCTCCAACTCCAGCGTCTACTTCAGCGTCTACAGAAGCCTTCGTCCTTGGAGTGATCCGGACTCCACCACCACCAGAAGATCAAGCCTGAGCGTCGATCTAGCACTATGCATTTTCTAGGAACTTTTTGGTAACTTGTTGCCAAAGGGGGAGAAAAATGTATAGATCATAGGCTTCGGGAGAGAGAGTGTTGCTTTTTTCTCTCTTGCTTTATTTGGTGGTTTTTCGAACTTTGTTTGCTTTTGAGTGCTTGAGATACTATGCTTGTGAGACATTGATGATCATGTGTTTGATCATAAGCTACACTTAATGTTTGCTTAATGCTATTATCTTATCTATCTTATGTGATCATTCACTATTCTTGGTGATGAGTGCATGTATTTCATTCTTATCATTTTAAGCGCTCCACCAAGATGTATGTGACATGGAAGAGTAACCCATGACTCTAACTCTTTGTGCATTTGCAGTCCAATGCAAATTTTAAATATGCACAAATTTAGGGGGAGCTCTTACTTGTCACATACTTCTCAAAGCGATGATATATTTCATGCTTATTATCATTTGTCGAAGCTTTGATCTATATGTTGTCATCAATTGCCAAAAAGGGGGAGATTGAAAGTGCAACTATCCCTAGGTGGTTTTGGTAATTCATAACAACATATAGCTCATTGAGCTAATGCTATTCCAAGATGATTATTTCAGGAAAGCTCAATGATTGGCATGGCATGGATGTGAAAGTGGAACCCTCAAAATGCTAAGGACAAAGGATTGGCTCAAGCTCAAAAGCTCAAGACTCTTCTTTTTATATTTTAGTGATCCAAGATCACATTGAGTCTTTAGGAAAAGCCAATACTATCAAGGAGGGATGAGGTGTTGCTTAATGAGCCTCTTGCTTCATGTGCTTAGTGATATGCTCCAAAACCCTCAACTACTTTCCCATATCCACATATGACCTAAACCCTAAGCCAAACTCGGTCCTACCGATTCTTCCTATCCGGCGCCACCGAGTTTCACTTGTCATAAGCCACTGCCAAACCCTAGCAATTCGGTTCTACCGATAGGGATCTCGGTCTCACCGAGATGGGATTGCAAACTCTCTGTTTCCCTTTCGTAACTTTTCGGTCTCACCGAAAGAGCGAATCGGTCCCACCGAGATTGCAATGTAAATTCAGTGTTTCCCTTTTGTAACTTTTCGGTCTCACCGAAAGAGCAAATCGGTCCCACCGAGTTTGCCTGACCAACTCTCTGGTTAGCTAATTACCAAATTCGGTCTCACCGAGTTTGTGTAATCGGTCTCACCGAGATTACGTTATGCCCAAACCCTAACCATATCGGTCCTACCGAGTTGCATGTCAGTCCCACCGAAAATCTCTAACGGTCACTAGGTTTACCTTTTCGGTCCGACCGAGTTTGTTGATTCGGTCCCACCGAGATTGGAAAACTGTGTGTAACGGTTGGATTTTGTGTGGAGGCTATATATACCCCTCCACCTCCTCTTCATTCGAAGAGAGAGCCATCAGAACACATATACAATTCCAACTCATATGTTCTGAGAGAGAACCACCTACTCATGTGTTGAGACCAAGATATTCCATTCCTACCATATGAATCTTGATCTCTAGCCTTCCCCAAGTTGCTTTCCACTCAAATCTTCTTTCCACAAAATACAAATCCTATGCGAGAGAGTTGAGTGTTGGGGAGACTATCATTTGAAGCACAAGAGCAAGGAGTTCATTGCCTACACACCATTTGTTACTTCTTGGAGAGTGGTGTCTCCTAGATTGGCTAGGTGTCACTTGGGAGCCTCCGACAAGATTGTGGAGTTGAACCAAGGAGTTTGTAAGGGCAAGGAGATCGCCTACTTCGTGAAGATCTACCGCTAGTGAGGCAAGTCCTGTGTGGGCGATGGCCATGGTGGGATAGACAAGGTTGCTACTTCGTGGACCCTTTGTGGGTGGTTGCTTCTTCGTGGACCCTTCGTGGGTGGAGCCCTTTGTGGACTCGCGCAACCGTTACCCTTCATGGGTGGAGCCCTTTGTGGACTCGCGCAACCGTTACCCTTTGTGGGTTGAAGTCTCCATCAACGTGGATGTAGGATAGCACCACCTATCCGAACCACGGGAAAAACATCTGTGTCTCCAATTGCGTTTGAATTCTCCAAACCCTTCCCTTTACATTCTTGCAAGTTGCATGCTTTACTTTCCGCTGCCAATATACTCTTTGCATGCTTGCTTGAATTGTGTGATGATTGCTTGACTTGTCCTACAATAGCTAAAATCTGCCAAGAACTAAAATTGGGAAAAATGTTAAGTTTTTATTTGGTCAAGTAGTCTAATCACCCCCCTCTAGACATACTTTCGATCCTACATAGACTCGTGACTCCAAGGAGCTGGACTCCTCTCCGGACTCCGAACCCTCCGCGCCCCTGCCGATCGAATCCGATTGGGCGCCGATCATGGAGTTTACTGGCGCGGACATCGTTCAGCACTCGCCTTTCGGCGATATTCTGAAGACACTAAAGTCTCTCTCTTTATCAGGAGCGCCCTGGCCGGACTACGGTCAGCAAGGTTGGGATACGGACGATGAAGAAATTCAAAGCCCACCCACCACCCACTTTATAGCCACTGTCGACGATTTAACCGATATGCTCGACTTCGACTCCGAAGATATTGACGGTATGGACGCCGACGCAGGAGACGATGAAGAACCAGCGCCTATTGAGCCCTGGAAAGCCACCTCGTCATATGACGTATAAATGGCGGACGCACCAAAAGATGACGACGAGGAGCGGAAGGACGCACCGAAGGCTTGTTCCCTCGAGAAGCGGTCAAAGCGGCGACGCAAGCGCCGCCCCAAATCCCGCCTCGACAGAAATAATGATCACACAGACCCAGCGCTGGAGTAGGGCGAACCGCTGCCGGACAACAGCAATCCGAATAATCAAACCGAACAAACAAATTCTATCAAGGATAATAGTCCGGACGACATAACGCCTGACAGGCACCCGGAGCAGCGGAATGCCCGTAAAAGGCTTGTTGCCACCGCGAGGAGTCTTAAAAAGCAGAAGCAAAGGCTCAGGGCTGCGCAAGACACACTCCAAATCAGATGGAGTAAAATACTGAACACATCAGCGAGGTACGGCGACAATCGCCCCTCCAAGAGCTACCCAAAGCGGAAGCTGCTACCTAAATTCGATGAGGAGGCCTCAGACCCTCCACAACCAAACATCAAAGCAGCCACCTGGCCAGCTAGACGACCCCTCTACCAACACAGGGCGGCATACAACGCCACTCACAATACAACACGCGACCCATGCGAGGGCTCGCACCCAAAGGACGGCGCAACAAGATCCATCTATGGACCACGCAAGCACGCCCCAGCATACAATGCAATACAACAAACATCCGAACAACGCGGCACACCCAGCTACAGGGGTGCCGCACACCCCCTGTGTTTCACCGATGAGGTGCTGGACCATGAATTCCTAGAGGGATTCAAACCCGTAAACATAGAGGCATACGACGGAACAACAGACCCTAGGGTCTGGATTGAGGACTACATCCTCCATATCCATATGGCTCGAGGAGATGATCTCCACGCCATCAAGTACTTACCCCTCAAGCTCAAAGGGCCAGCTCGTCACTGGCTTAAAGGCCTCCCTGAAAGCTCCATTGGAAGTTGGGAAGAGCTCGAAGACGCCTTTCGGGCAAATTTTCAAGGGACTTATGTCCGACCTCCGGATGCGGACGATTTGAGTCATATAACTCAACATCCCAGAGAGTCAGCCCGAAAGCTTTGGAACATGTTTCTTACTAAAAAGAATCAGATTGTTGACTGTCCGGACGCCGAAGCCTTGGCAGCTTTTAAGCATAGCGTCCGTGATGAATGGCTCGCCAGACACCTCGGCCAAAATAAGCCGAGAACGATGGCCGCATTAACAAACCTCATGACCCGCTTTTGCGCGGGTGGGGACAGCTGGCTAGCCAGATGCAGCACCAGCGACCCCAGTACATCTGAAGTTAGAGATGGAAACGGGAAATCACGGCGCAACAGCAATAACAAACGCCGGAATAAAGAAGAC
Organism: Triticum urartu; assembly: GCF_056163025.1. Lineage (NCBI taxonomy): Eukaryota > Viridiplantae > Streptophyta > Magnoliopsida > Poales > Poaceae > Triticum > Triticum urartu. Next base: position 496,844,759 of record NC_141875.1, on the reverse strand, counting down.
AACATGAAGGGCACGACAGTAAACGCCGGATTCAAAAGCTCTCGGCCAGGTCAGCAAAAGCCGCCCTCTAAAGGCACCAGGGATGAACTGTCCAGCCTCAACAAAATTCTGGACCAAGTATGTCAGATCCATAGTACCCCTGGTAAACCTGCTAATCATACCCACGGAGATTGTTGGGTCTTCAAGCAGTCCGGCAAGCTCAACACCGTACACAAGGGGGAGGATACACTAAGTGAAGACGAGGACGAGCCTCCCAAGCAAGACACTGGGGAACAAAAGAAATTTCCACCAGAAGTCAAAACAGTAAACGTGTTACACGTGATCAAGGGAAACAATGCGGCACTCCCAGGGAAATATACCCAAGTGCCTGTCACCGCGAAGTCCTGCCACTGGTCGTCTCAACCGATCACTTTCGACCATCGCGATTACTCAGCAAGTATCCAGCATGCAGGATGGGATGCCCTGGTATTAGACCCAGTAATTGGCGGATATGACTTCACACGAGTATTGATGGATGGTGGCAGCAATCTAAACCTAATATATCAGGATACAATCCGCGGGATGGGGTTAGACCCAACAAAAATTCGCCATAGCAATACTACCTTTAAAGGAGTAATGCCAGGCCCAGGGGCTCGCTGTATGGGCTCCCTACTACTAGAAGTTATATTCGGCTCCCCCGATAACTTCCGTCGCGAGCATTTAACCTTCCACATCGCTCCGTTCCGAAGTGGCTATCAAGCATTGCTCGGACGCGAAGCTTTCGCTCGCTTTAATGCAATACCATACTACGCCTCCCTCACACTCAAGATGCCCGGTCCACGTGGCATCATTTCAGTGAACGGAAATATCAAGCGATCTCTGCGCGCCGAAGAGAGTGCGGCTGCCTTGGCAGCCGCACACTAAAGGCGTCCGGACCACCAAAAGCATCCAATAGGTCGTCAAGACCTCAGACAGAACTAACCAAGTCCGGCGCCGCTATTTATACCAAATAAACGGTCACACCCCTATTTGTCAATGCAAGGGACTCAACGCGCGCAGACAAGTGGCAATCTTTTCTCGTCTTGAATTATACATGGTTTCTTTAAAAACTATCTTTTTGCACGACAACTTTTTCACCTAAATTCCTCTCTTTTACAGACGATCATCGTGCTACACCCGTCCAGGATACGGCACAACGGAGACACAGGCGCAGACGTGCAGCAGGGACCCGCTCCAAGGATTCTTTTTAGATTAAGACCCTGTGTAAACCTTTTTTACTGTCTCTTGTTGATACATATCCACCGTTGAGAAGGATGCTGACGTCTTGGCATGTGGCCACGCCAGAACAATGCACATACCTGGACACAAGGGGCTTCTTACAAAGGCCATTATTCAGGCCCGGTTTATACCACAAAGACCGAATACCTTAGGGAGTGTTCGGCGTCGCGAGTTTGGCCCTATATGCATCAGCTCTGAATCATTGTCTTTGGTCAAATGTTGGGTTTGCCTGGCTCCTGTGTTTTGGTGCCTTATGTTCCGCTTTACCGGCTAAGGTAGCACCAGGAGAACTATTGTGATTGTGCCCTGGTTCATCCGGACGAGCACCTCAGTAGAGAAAGCCGAAAACTGACTGTCATGATATAGCGTGAGACTGGTCAACCACTCGATGACCTGTTGGAATGTTAGAATTCCTCCGCCTTAACGAAGGGCCGTTTTCCGGCCAGGCATGTACGCACCCCGGGATCGGGAGAGTGCGGAGCCACCAGGGGCTATCTAGTAGCCCCACTGTCAAACTCCTATGGCTAAGTGAAAGTGCTAAAGCATTATAGTCCGGTTGCCTCGCTCGCTCCGCTATCACCTCCTTAATAGGACCAAGACGTTGGGTTAAGTGTGAACGCGTGTTTTTGCGAGCACCTCCGCATTATATGCGTGGGGGTTGAAGCCAACGGCTGCAATCTTTCAGGTTATACACATGTATACATAAACGGCCGCCCGGGAGGCATCATATTACTTTCAGGCAAAAGTATAAAAATAGCCTTATAAAACTTTATAAAAGCATTTCACTTACAATGATATTACATATCACTCAAACATGATATTTTTTTAGCACTGGGTCTCTATCAAACGAGCACCCTCAAGAACTTCTTCAAAGTAGTGCTTAGCAGCCATTCGGCCTATGGCCGAATCCCGCGCTGCAATAGTGGTGGCATCCATTTCCGCCCAGCATGCTTTAACACGGGCAAAGGCCATCCGTGAGCCCTCTATGCACGCCGACCTCTTCATCGCATTGATGCGCGGCACCACGTCAAGGAGCTGCTGCACCAAGCTGAAATAGCTATTCGGTTTTGGCCTTTCCGGCCATAGCTGATCCACAACAAACCTCATGGCGCGTCCAGACAACCTATTCAGTTCGGCCCATTCGGCTAATTGGTCAGTCAATGAAAGTGGACGCTCGGGAGAATGGAATTGTGTCCAAAACAGCTGGTCCACTTCACGGTCCGTTTGACCTTGGAAGTACTTGACCGCATCGGCAGCGCTCGCCGCCAAATCCATATACATATCCTCCGAACTCCACAGCCGATCCAGAGGGGCATACCGTGGATCTCTGAACTTCCTCCGCAACATAAAGGATTTCCTAGCTACAATACCCCCGGCTTCCCGCAGCTCCTCCTTCTTCGCCCTCATAGCAGAGCGGATGTCTTTTTTCGTCGCAGCAGCCTTCTCAAGGTCCGATGCCTTCGCTAAGTTTTCCTTTTCAAGAATCCGGCAATGGTCGGCGGCGGCTTTTAATTTTGTGGCCATCTTATCTCGGCTCTCGCCATGCGCGGCCTTCTCGGCTTGCAACTCTTCGGCCGCCTTCAAAGCAGCCACATTACCAAACCTCGCTTGTTCCTTGGCTCGGGCAAGTTCTGCCCGCAAGGCTTCAACAGTGGCGGCTCCATCTGTAGTCACAACATATTAAAGATACTGGCATCATGCTGCTCTTACTATGTGGCGTTTACCAGACAATGACACTTACCCTGTGCCTTGTCAAGCCTTTTGTTAACAAGCTCGATGTCGGCGTCTGCCGCATCCAACTGCCGTTTTAAATAGGCAAACTCGCTAGTCCGGCTAGCCACCGGAGCTTCCATCACCTGCACATAGAGGCAGTATGGTTATTACCTGGGAATATGATCCTCTGTTCGTCGTCACTTCCGACGACCAACAGAGTCCTAGGGGCTACTATCTACACAGGGCACACCTAGCATGTGCAGGACTATTATACATTATTTTACGTACCTCAAAGCTTGTCAGTAGACTCATAAAAGCTTCATGCAATCCTCTTTCGGCGGACAAGATTCTCTCCATCACCGTATTCATCGGCATACGGTGTTCATCTGAGATGGCCGCTCGCCCCACCAACTCCCTCAGAACATCCGATCACGCACCAGACGGTGTCGGACTCTTTTGTCTGCTCTCTTTGGGAGCCGGACACTGGGAGCTTCGGGGGTCAACGGGATTATCTTCTGGCCTCACCGGATTTGGAGAGGCCCTCCGCGACGACACTTCGGGGTCGCCCGCTTCCAGAGCGGAGGAGTCCGGAGGAGGCGTTTCGCTCTCCATCATCTCTGGAAGAAGATCCCCCAAAGACGAACTGATTTGAGAGGGGCTAAGGCCCAAACTGCAAAGATATATGCGGTGGTTATTTTCTCAGAAGAAAAAGATGGCATACCTGTACTATTAAAGTATTTCGGGTCACTTACGACTCGCTGGAGGATTGATCCCCCCGCGGACTTGGTGCGGCAAAAGCACCCCCCGAGGTAGGACCCTCTGTGGGAGACTTCTTCTCCCGTTTGGAAGCTTCTGCTTCCGAATCCCTGGGCGCAGTCCTTTTCCTCCTCCGGTCATCTTCCTTCATGGAGACGCTCGCTCCCTTGGTTAGAATGGGCAGCGTTGGGGGCCCGCGTCCACCCGTATTATCCTTCCCAGTATCTTCCTTCAAGGGCTCCGGGCAGGGTGCGACCTGGAGCATCTTTTCCAATACCGGATTGTCCAAACCCTCAGGGAGGGGGGCTGAACACCAAATCAACTTCGCCTTTGTTATCCAGTCCTGGTCAAAAAGCGAACTCCCAGAAATAACTTCGTAACAAATGAGAGATAGTATGTTCGGCCGGAAGATTCCTTACCTGTTCGGCGGCGCAGTTACTGCTCAGGCCCACGTCCTCGGTGATTTCCGGACACTCTACCTGAGGTCCGAAGAATGACTTGTACATCTCCTCGTGCGTCAGGCCGAGGAAATTTTGAATGACACACGATCCTTCAGGATTGAACTCCCACAAGCGAAGGGGCCGGCGTTTGCAAGGATGGACTTGACGAACCAGCATAACTTGTATTACCGCAACCAAACTAAAATCTCCATTGAAGAGATCTCGAATGCGGCTTTGCAGTATAGGCACGTCCTTGGCTGGACCCCAGCTCAGACCTCTGCTGATCCATGACATCAGTTGTGGTGGAGGGCCCGAGTGGAAAACAGGGGCGGCCGCCCACTTGGCACTTCTAGGAGCCGTGATGTAGAACCACTCCTGTTGCCACAATTCATACACCTCTGGAATGGAACCTTTGGGCCAGGGGGCTCCCGTCATCTTGTGTATTGAGGCACCTCCGCACGCTGCATGTTGCCCCTCGATCATCTTCGGCTTTACTTCAAAGGTCTTGAGCCACATGCCAAAGTGAGGGGTAACCCGGAGGAAGGCCTCGCACACGACAATAAATGTCGTGATATGAAGAAAGGAGTCCGGAGCTAGATCATGGAAATCTAGCCCGTAATAATACATCAAACCCCTAATGAAAGGATCCAGAGCAAGGCCTAGACCTCGGAGGAAGTGGGAGACGAACACGACATTCTCGTTGGGTTCGGGGGAGGGGACGGCCTGCCCTCGGGCAGGCAGCCGATGCAAAACCTCGGCGGTCAGATATCTGGCCTCCCTCAACTTTTTGATGTCTTCTTCCGTGACGGAGGAAGGCATCCATCGGCCTTGAAGGCTAGATCCGGACATGATTGAGGGTTCGGAGCACCTGGCCTGAACCTTGGGTGTTTGAGCTTGAGGTGGGGGAAGGATTCGATTGAGCACGGGAGGGAAAAAGTAAAAACCTTGTCCCTTTATAAAGAGGGTGAATATCAAGCATCCTCTCCGTGGCCGTTTGGACTTGCCTATAGTCTAGGAGTCCTAGAAGCGGTTGGGTTACCCACGCCCGTATTGATGAGAATCCCGGAATAAGGGGACACGATCTCTACTTTAACAAGACGTGCCAAGGAAACCGCCTCGCATAACACGCTGAGATGGACGGTAAAATGATTCGAATAAAGGCTTGGTCGTGGTGTGATGTCACACTACGAAATACGTCAGCAGATTAGATTTGTGTAACTATTATTCTCTCTATGGAAATATGTGGAAACTTATTTTTCAGAGCCGGACACTATCTTTGTGTTCAAAATCTTCTATGAAGTACTTGGAGGAGGAACCCGCCTTGCAATGCCGAAGACAATATGCGCGCCGGACTCGTCGTCATTGAAGCCTGGTTCAGGGGCTACTGAGGGAGTCCTGGATTAGGGGGTGTCCGGATGGCCGGACTATACCTTCAGAAGGACTCCTGGACTATGAAGATACAAGATTGAAGACTTCGTCCCGTGTCCGGATGGGACTTTCCTTGGTGTGGAAGGCAAGCTTGGCGATACGGATATGTAGATCTCCTACCATTGTAACCGACTCGATGTAACCCTAACCCTATCCGGTGTCTATATAAACCGGAGGGTTTTAGTCCGTAGGACAACACATTCATACACAACATTCATACCATAGTCTAGCTTCTAGGGTTTAGCCTCTTCGATCTCGTGGTAGATCTACTCTTGTACTACCCATATCATCAATATTAATCAAGCAGGACGTAGGGTTTTACCTCCATCAAGAGGGCCCGAACCTGGGTAAAACTTCGTGTCCCTTGCCTCTTGTTACCATCCGGCCTAGACGCACAGTTCGGGACCCCCTACCCGAGATCCGCCGGTTTTGACACCGACAACGGGCATGACAGGTGTGATCCTCTATCTTTTGGAAACTAAAACTGAAACTCCTCAGAATATGACGAAGTGTGATGGGGTTGGGATGACCCAAACAAGCGTGCCAGAGATCGACGCCGGCGGAGAGAGCAACTGGTGCGGTGGTGGAGGTGGACGGCGAATGCACCGGATAGAGCTCGTCGAGGCTGTCACATCGGTGAAGTACCATCCTGGTTCGAGCGTCCTTGACACAAAACTCAAGCTCATCAAATTCAACAGTAACAGGATTTTCACGAGTTAAACGACGAACGAAAACAAGGTTCTTAATAAGATGAGGTGACACAAGTATGTTAGACAAAGTAATAGGCAAGGAATTAGAAGGAAAGGAAGTGTGCCCAACATGTGTGATAGGGAGTGTGGAACCGTCGCCGACAATGATGTGGCGTCAGTGGTGACGGGAATGAAGGAGGCAAGATTACCAGGATGAGCAAACATGTGAGCCGTAGCCCCGGTGTCCATGTGTTGGAGAACGCGGAAATTTCAAAAAAATTCCTACGCACACGCAAGATCCATCTGGGTGATGCATAGCAACGAGAGGGGAGAGTGTTGTGCACGTACCCTCATAGACCGTAAGCGGAAGCATTATGACAACGCGGTTGATGTAGTCGTACGTTGATACGTCCATTTTGCATCATGCTTTTATATCGATATTTATTGCATTATGGGTTGTTATTACACATTATGTCATAATATTTATGCCTATTCTCTCTTATTTTACAAGGTTTACATGAAGAGGGGGAATGCCGGTAGCTGGAATTCTGGGCTGAAAAGGAGCAAATATTAGAGACCTATTCTGCACATCTCCAAAAGTCCTAAAACTCCACGGGAGCACGTTTCAGAATATATAAAACATATTGGGCGAAAGAAGTACCAGAGGGGGGCCACCCACCGTCCACGAGGGTGGGGTGTGTGCCCTACCCCCTGCCTCGTGGGCCCCCTAGCAGCCCTCTGATGCCTATCTTTGGCTATATGGAGTCTTTCGTCGAGGAAAAAAATCATAAGCAAGCTCACGGGATGAAACTCCGCCACACGAGGCGGAACCTTGGCGGAACCAATCTAGGGCTCTGGTGGAGCTGTTCTGTCGGGGAAACTTCCCTCCGGGAGGGGGAAATCATCACCATCGTCATCACCATCGATCTTCTCATCGGGAGGGGGTCAATCTCCATCAACATCTTCACCATCACCATCTCATCTCAAACCCTAGTTCATCTCTTGTATCCAATCTTTGTCCCAAAGCCTCAGATTGGTACATGTGGGTTGCTAGTAGTGTTGATTACTCCTTATAGTTGATGCTAGTTGGTTTATTTGGTGGAAGATTGTATGTTCAGATCCATTATGCATATTAATACCCCTCTGATTATGAACATGAATATGAATTGTGAGTAGTTACGTTTGTTCCTGAGGACATGGGAGAAGTCTTGCTATAAGTAGTCATGTGAATTTGGTATTCGTTCGATATTTTGATGAGATGTATGTTGTCTTTCCTCTAGTGGTGTCATGTGAACGTCGACTACATGACACTTCACCATTGTTTGGGCCTAGAGGGAGGCATTGGGAAGTAATAAGTAGATGATGGGTTGCTAGAGTGACAGAAGCTTAAACCCTAGTTTATGCGTTGCTTCGTAAGGGGCTGATTTGAATCCATATGTTTCATGCTATGGTTAGGTTTACCTTAATACTTCTGTTGTAGTTGCGGATGCTTGCAATAGGGGTTAATCATAAGTGGGATGCTTGTCCAGGTAAGGGCAGTACCAAAGCACCGGTCCACCCACATATCAAATTATCAAAGTACCGAACGCGAATCATATGAACGTGATGAAAACTAGCTTGACGATAATTCCCATGTGTCCTCGGAAGCGCTTTCCTTTATATAAGAGTTTGTCCAGGATTGTCCTTTGCTAGAAAAAGGATTGGGACATCTTGCTGCACCTTATTCACTTGCATTACTTGTTACTTGTTACAAATTACCTTATCACAAAACTATATGTTACCGATAATTTCAGTGCTTGCAGAGAATACCTTGCTGAAAACCGCTTATTATTTCCTTCTGCTCCTCGTTGGTTTGACACTCTTACTTATCGAAAAGGCTACAATAGATCCTATACACTTGTGGGTCAACAAGACTCTTTTCCGGCGCCATTGCCGGGGAGTGAAGCGCCTTTGGTAGTTGGAATTTGGTAAGGAAAAATTTATATAGTGTGCTGAAATTTACTGTCACTTGTTACTATGGAACATAATCCTTTGAGGGGATTGTTTGGGGTATCTTCACCCCAACCAGTAGAGCAAAGAGTTGTGCCTCAACCCACTGAACCTACTGAAATTTTTTACTTTGAAATTCCTTCGGGTATGATAGAGAAACCGCTAGCTAATCCTTTTATAGGAGATGGAACATTGCATCCCGATTTGCACCTAATCTACGTGGATGAACTTTGTGGATTATTTAAGCTTGCAGGTATGCCCGAGGATGTTATCAAGAAGAAGTTCTTCCCTTTAACTTTGAATGGAGAGGCATTGACATGGTTTAGGCTATGTGATGATATGGGATCATGGAACTACAACCGATCAAAATTGGAATTTCATCAGAAGTTTTATCCTATGCATCTTGTTCATCGTGATCGTAATTATATATACAATTTTTGGCCTCACGAAGGAGAAAGCATCGCTCAAGCTTGGGGGAGGCTTAAGTCAATGTTATATTCATGCCCCAATCATGAGCTCTCAAAAGAAATGATTATTCAAAAAATTTATGCTCAGCTTTCTCTCAGTAATCGCTCCATGCTCGATACTTCTTGTACTGGATCTTTTATGATGAAGACTATTGAATTCAAATGGGATTTATTGGAAAGAATTAAACACAACTCTGAAGATTGGGACCTCGACGAAGGTAAGGAGTCAGGTATAACACCTAAGTTTGATTGTGTTAAATCTTTTATGGATACCGATGCTTTCCGTGAATTTAGCACTTAATATGGACTTGACTCTGAGATAGTAGCTTCTTTCTGTGAATCCTTTGCTACTCATGTTGATCTCCCTAAGGAGAAGTGTTTTAAATATAATCCTCCCATTTAAGTAAAAGCAGTTGCACCTATTAGAGTTGAAGAAAAGACTATCACTTATAATGATCCTGTTGTTCCTACTGCTTATATTGAGAAACCACCATTCCCTGTTAGAATAAAGGATCATACTAAAGCTTCAACTGTGGTCAACAGTAGTATTAAGACACCCAAACCCCCTGAGCAAATTAAAGTTGAACTAGTGTTGCTATGGTTAAAGATCTCTTGGCCAATAATATTGATGGGCATGTTATTTACTTCTGTGATGAAGCTGCTAGAATTGCTAGACCTGATACTAAAAATAAACATAGACCTATTGTAGGTATGCCTGTTATTTCTATTAAAATAGGAGATCATTGCTATCATCGCTTATGTGATATGGGTGCTAGTGCAAGTGCAATACCTCATTCCTTATACAAAGAAATTATGCATGATATTGCATCTGCTGAGATAGAAGATATTGATGTTACAATTAAGCTTGCCAATAGAGATATTATTTCATCAGTTGGGATTGTTAGAGATGTTGAAGTCTTGTGTGGGAAATTTAAATACCCTGCTGATTTTCTTGTTCTTGGTTCCCCACAAGATAACTTTTGCCCCATTATATTTGGTAGACCGTTCTTGAATACTGTTAATGCTAAGATAGACTGCAATAAGGATATTATTTCTGTTGGTTTAGGGGATATGTCTCATGAATTTAATTTTGCTAAAATTCGTAGACAACCCCATGATAAAGAATTGCCTAGTAAAGATGAAATTATTGGTCTTGCTTCTATTGCCGTGCCTCCTAGTGATCCTTTAGAACAATATTTGCTAGACCATGAGAATGATATGTTTATGAATGAAAGAAGGGAAATAGATGAAGTATTCTTTAAACAAGGACCTATTTTGAAACACAACTTGCCTGTTGAAATCCTAGGGGATCCTCCTCCACCCAAGGGTGATCACGTGTTTGAGATTAAACCTTTACCTGATACTCTTAAATATGCTTATCTTGATGAGAAAGAGATATATCCTGTTATTATTAGTGCTAACCTTTCAGAGCATGAAGAAAAGACATTATTGAAATCTCTGAAGAAGCACCGTGCTGCTATTGGATATACTCTTGATGATCTTAAGGGCATTAGTCCAACTCTATGCCAGCACAAAATAAAATTGGAGAAGGATGCTAAACCGGTTGTTGATCACCAAGGACGGTTAAATCCTAAGATGAAAGAAGTGGTAAGAAATGAAATACTAAAGCTTCTAGAGGCAGGTATAATTTATCCTGTTGCTGATAGTCAGTGGGTAAGTCCTGTCCATTGTGTCCCTAAGAAGGGAGGTATTACTGTTGTTCCTAATGATAAATATGAATTGATCCCACAAAGAATTGTTACAAGTTATAGAATGGTAATTGATTTCCGCAAATTAAATAAAGATACTAAAAAGGATCATTACCCTTTACCTTCTATTGATCAAATTCTAGAAAGATTATCCAAACATACTCATTTTTGCTTTTTAGATGGTTATTCTGGTTTCTCTCTGAAAGAACATGCGGTGCCCCCATGTTTGGTTTTGGTAATTGATGACAATCTCTATGGACTAATGGTTTCCTTGAGTTATATTTGAAGGTTTTGTCCATAGGCTTTTCTTGGAGTACATGTGCTGGTTTCAAGGAGAGTTTGTGTCGACCAAGGTGCTATTCAAGGAATTATCCAAAGATTGGCCATTTGAGAGTTGAGCTTATTGCAAGCATGTCTTGAAGAAGAAGATTGTGTGATCATTCATGTTTACCTTCAAGACATCATCCAAACAAAGAGAGTTGGAAAGATTCAAGGTTGATCAAGACTAAGTCAAGAGTGAATCAAGTTGATCAACTCACAAAGAGTAGAAGATGTACCGAGAGGGATCAAGTGATCCCATGGTATGGTAAGCATTGTCCATTGCACTTTGTGTACTAACCCATGGTCTATGTGAGAGTCTATGTGGGGTTAGGTACGTGTCCATGGGCTTGCGTTAAGAGGATGATATCATACAACCCATGGGAAGGATGACATCAAGTGGTGATCGTCATCAAGATTGCTGTGTGCAATTTCAAGTGGAGAATCACGAAGAGATCAAGTGCTTGAAGCTTTCCATCCATTGTGGTGTCAATGGACTTTTGAAGATGTGCCGACGAGTGGCTCACCCATAGTGGAGTATGGGGGAGCAATCATCTAGTCTTCATCGACCCAACGCAATCAAGAAAGGTGGTCCATCTTGAGGAGGACAAGCTCATCATCATCTAACTCAAGTGGATCATGTGCAAGGCAAAGGTTTGCCCTTGATAGGTTTTCTATTTTACCGGTCTCATGGTGGTAGTTGGGAGACCGGGTTATAGGATCGATAGCCGTACTATCAAGGGGGGCTCTCAAGTGAGTAGCTTGATCGTATCGTTCGTCGAGAGCTCAAACCATTGCATCCTTGCATCATGTTTCTTGGTTCTTGTTTGGTTCTCTTTTTGAGTCTTATAGCTTATGGTCATCTTGATGACAAGCTTGAGTTCATCGAAAACGGAGTTCACATGCGTCTTCTATGATGTTTTCGATGTTGTAGGTTTTACCGGTCTTATCCGAGGAAGGGTCCTCACCATTTTCTTATGGGCCTTTTCTAATTTGCTTCTTATTGATATTTCTTCCAAGATTGTGTTAGCCCTTGTCGCTAGCTTTCCAACAAACTTGGTTTCATCGAATTCGGAGTCCGTTTGCAAAAGTTGTGGTAGTTTTGGTGTTCTGAAAAGGCTGCAGCGGTACTACCGCGAATTGGAGCGGATATAATTTTTTACTACCGCTCCAGAGCAGTACTACCACGGCTCCTGTAGCGGTAGTACCGCTCCAGACCAAAAACTCGTCCCAAGTCTTACGGTGGTAGGCCCGGATGTATTTTTTTAGTACCGCTCGCAAGCAGTAGTACCGCTACCATTTGCGGTAGTACCGTGAGGTCGAGCGGTAGTACCGTGAGGACGAGCGGTAGTACCGCTCCGGCAGTTCTTCTGGCCTTTTGCCTCCTCTCTGTTGTTTTTCAAAGGGGTACTTCCGCCCTAGCGGTAGTACTGCTCCTTGGAGCGGTAGTACCGCTCTGTGCGGGCTGTGAGCATAACGGTTGGATTTTTCCCCACCTATAAAAGGGGGTCTTCTTCCCCAATGAACCTAATCCTTTTAGCTCGTGTTCTTCCCCCATTGTTGACCTTCTTCGATCTTGCTAACTCTCAATCCCTCCAATGATTCTTGCTAGTTCTTGAGTGAACAGAGAGAGGAGATCTAGATCCACGTTTCCACCAATCACTTTCTCCTCTAAGTGAGGGGAACCCCTTGGATCTAGATCTTGGAGTTCTTCGTGTTCTTCTTTCGTTCTTCCTCTCATTTTCTTCCCTAGCATTAGTTGCTTTGGTGGGATTGGGAGAGAAGGACTTGGGCACTCCGTGTGCCCTTGCCATTGCATTTGGTGCATCGGTTTGAGTTCTCCACGGTAATACGTGGAAGTGAAGTTTGAGAAGCTTATTACTCTTGGGTGTTTGGGCACCCTAGAGCTTGTTCCTCTTGGGTGCCTTGGCTCCCTAGACGGTTGGTGCTGTTCGAAGCTCAATCATTGTGGTGTAAAGCTCCGGGCAAGCGTCGGGGTCTCCAATTAGGTTGTGGAGATCGCCCCGAGCAATTTGACGAGTACCGGTGACTGCCCCCAAGGGTTGCCAAAGTGTACGGGTTCGGTGACCGCCCCCAAGGGTTGCCATTTGTACGGGTTTGGTGACCGCCCTCAAGGGTCCCTTAGTGAAATCATGACATCTTGCATTGTGCGAGGGCGTGAGGAGATTATGGTGGCCCTAGTGGCTTCTTGGGGAGCATTGTGCCTCCACACCGCTCCAAACGGAGATTAGCATCCGCAAGGGTGTGAACTTCGGGATACATCATCGTCTCCGCGTGCCTCGGTTATCTCTTACCCGAGCTCTTTACTTATGCACTTTACTTTGTGATAGCCATATTGTTTCTTATCATATATCTTGCTATCACTTAGTTGTTTATATTGCTTAGCATAAGTTGTTGGTGCACATAGGTGAGCCTAGTTGTTGTAGGTTTTGTGCTTGTCAAATTAACCGCTAGGTTTATTCCGCATTTGTTCAAGCCTAAACCATAATTATTTTAAAGCGCCTATTCACCCCCCCTCTAGGCGACATCCATGATCTTTCAATTGGTATCAGAGCCTCGTCTCTCTTTATAGGGCTTAACCGCCTAGAGAGTAAGGATGTCAACTAGGGGTTTAGGATTCTCTGACACTCTTAGTCTCGATGGCACAAATTTTGATGTTTGGGTAATTCGCATGCTTAATCTCTTTAGGGTCATGGACCCAAATTTAGAGCGAATTGTAGATATGGGTTTATCTCCTCCAAAGGATCCCCAAAGATTATCTTTAGAGGATGAGAAAAACTCTTATCTCAATGCTGAAGCTTCTAATGTGCTTTTCGATGCTTTGAGAAATGTAGTTATATTTCAACTCATGCCATTCCGGGATCCTCATGAGTTGTGGACGAAGCTTCAAGATAAATATGGTGTGTCCAAGATTTGTGGGGATGATTGTTCTCCCTCCACCTTCGGTCGTATAGTCTTCTCAACTTCTTCTACTTCACCTACATGTGGTTTGCCACAAGAGGAAACCCAATACTCCATGGAACAAGATGTGGTGTTTAATGGTGCCCCAAGGGATCCTACATCATCATCTACTGCTTTTTGCCTTATGGCTAAGGTGTCAAAGGTATCTCCTACTTTGTACTCCAATATGTCTCTTGATGATGATGTTGATGCTAATGGTGATGAGGATAATGATGAAGAGAATGATAATATTGCCTCCTTAAAAACTAAGGGGGAAATGATTTTTAAAGCTCTTCACAAAAATAAACTTGCTCGTTCCAACTTCATGGAAATCATGTCTATTGCCATTAAAGGCAAGAAATATATTGATGCGTTGGAATCTCGTCTTGAGGAGCATGAGGTCACCATTGATAAAATGGAAGGTCATGAGCGTGATTACGCTAATGAGATTGCGGACCTCTCTCAAGCTATTGAACTTTAACAAACCACCAAGGAATCTCTTGAGGAGACTTTTGCTCTAGAATTATCTAGAGTGAGGGAATCTCGTGATAGAGCTCTTGAGGTGGCCAATGATTTTGAAACTAAAAATGAGGAGCTTGAAGTTGTGCATGCTAAACTCCTTGAGGACTTTGAGCACCTCGAAAATGGCTCAAGGGTCATTAAGAGTGAGCTCATCAAACTCACCGAGTCTCATGCTCAACTTAAAGCTTCGTATTCAAAAGAGCTTGCCAAGTTGTCTTCTCCTCTTGTTGTTAATGATGATGCTTGTGCTACTAACTCTATCTCTTGTTAAGCATCCATATTGAAGGAGAATGTTGAGCTAAGGGATCAACTTGATTTGCTATCTAGAAATTATGGGATGTTGGAAGAAAATCATGTAAAGCTCACAAGCTCTCATGATGATCTTCTAGTATCCCATAATGTGCTAAAGTTAGCTCATGAGGCCATGATTGCTAAGGTAACATCTAGCAAGCCTCATGTGGATACTAGCACTACTTCTAGTCAAAATGCTATGTTGCCATGTGCTAGTCCTAGTAATTCATCTACTCACAATGTTGGTACATCTTGTGATGAATTGCTTTCCTTGCCTTGTTGCTCTAACGATGAAGCTTATACTTCCTCTAGTACTTGTGTTGTGACTAACCATGTAGAGGAAATCAAAGAGCTCAAGGCCCAAGTCACTTCTTTGAAGAAAGACTTGGAAAAGAGTCATGAAGGGAAATTCACACTCAACAATATCTTGAGTGTGCAAAAATCCCCCAATGACAAAGGTGGACTTGGATTCAACTCCAACAAGAAGAAGAAGTCCAAGGTGAACAAAAAGAAGGGCCAAGAACAAGTCAAGAACTCGGCCAAGATTGTTTGCTTCAAGTGCAAAGTAGAAGGGCATCATGTTAGATCTTGCCCATTGAAGAAGAAGCCCATTAGTGACAAACAACAAGGGAAGCGGCCACAAGTTCACTCTCATTCTCAACCTCAAGTTGAAGAAAAGCCTCTTCCCAAGAAGACTCAAGCTTATGCTTCTCAAGTTGAGAAATCAAGTGAGAAGAAAGTGAAGAGTAGACGTTGCTACCTATGTCGCGAGAAAGGTCACCTCGCTTCTTCATGCACTAGTGGTAACTTATCCAACCCAATTATTATTGATGATGTCTATTCTCTTGGGAAGGATAAGGTTGTCAATGTGGTTGCCAAGTTTGTTGGTACTCAAAGTGGTTTGAAGCAAAGAACCATTTGGGTAGCCAAGCCTATTGTGACTAACCTCTTAGGACCCAACTTGGTTGGGGACCAACAAGATCAAACTTGATCAATAGGTGATGTTGGAGGTCATTGGAGACTTGGCTACATTATGAAGAATTAAGGGGACTTCATCATTCTTATTGTCTCAAGCCAAGTCATTCGGATTATCAAGTTTCTATCTTATATCCAATGTTCCTCCTTGCGGTAACTCATGCTTAAATTGTTTACAATGAAAGTTACTTGCGCCTTTGCATGTTTGGCTTTGTTCCTTGCATGTGTTTGTATATGTTGTGCTTCCAACTTGATTATCTTGAGCAATCAAGTGTGTGTGTGTGTGTGTGTGTTGGTTTGCACATCATGTACGTGTGTGTCATGCGTTGAGCCTCTTGCATCTTGTTTATTTCTTAGTTGGCTCTTGTGAGAGATTAATGGAATATCCCATTATGGGGGAGTGATGTGCTTTGTGCACTTCACAATCCTATAAAGGTGGGTACATGGGGAATACCACTTAGAATTGATATTGCAAGCTTATCTAGTCACTATATGGTATGTCTTCTCATGAGAAATTCAAATTCTAAATAGTCCATTAATTATCTCTTGTTGGATCCTCCTTTTGCCTCTTGTATATCCTTTATTGGTATCACATTATGGGGGAGTAATATGCTATGTGTATATTACTAGCCTAGAAAATGTGTACATTTGAGATATTGTCACCTAGAGTTGATATTGTAAATTATCTTGTTCCTAGGTGGCATGTTAGCTCTACAAGTTGCAATTTGCTTGTGTTTGGTGTGAAGATGATGTTGGATATCCTTGCAATCTACCACCGGGAATTATTTCCAAATACTTCTTGTCTTTTGACAATTGGTACTCACTTGTGTGGTAGAAATTATTGATCATCTTTACATTAGCCTTCGCTTTTATTTGCCTTATCTCTTGCCTAGTTTGTGTCAACTCCCATTGTATTCCATACCACTTGTGGATCTTGTTATTTCCTTGAGATTGTCTAGTGTTTGTATAGATATAGTGAAAGTGGTGATCCCATCTTGTGCTTTTTGTATTCAAATGCAAATTCTCTACAATGCATAATGCTTGGGGGAGCTATCCTATTTTTCTTAGAACGCTCAGCTTGTGATCCTTTTCAAGTGTGTGTTGGTGGAATGCAAATCATTTCTTTTGGTACTTTGTGCCATCATGGAACTTTGTAGATCACTTGGTTTGTTTGGAACCATTCTCTCTTTTGGGAGTTTTTCATCTTTCTTTTGGTGTATCAATGGATATGTCATTCCTTGATGTATCGTTTAATGATATCCTCCAAGTGATGATTTATTCATTTGGTATCCTTTCTTCACTTGGCATTTCTTTGTCATTTGGCATCGGTTCTTGAAAGTCTTGAGCATGCATATTTTCTTCGTGTAGTATCTTTGGCATGCTTTCTTTCTTCGACCCAATATATAGGGGAAACTCCACCAAGTCTCAAATTGGATGAGATGTGCATGAATTTCATTTCCTTATCTATATGCACATATTTATGTGGAGTTTGTCCTATGTGTTGTTGGTTCTCTAACTCTTTGGTCCCAATGAGTTTGGGTACCATTTTGTTTGTGTTATTGTTCTAGGAACAAGTGGAGATGCATTGGATGCTCGGCTCACTCACAAGGAAGGTGTTGTCACCATGTGCTTATTGGAGCAAGCTAGGATGATCAATGAACTACTTTGTACCTTCAATTGGTATCTACTACATCCTTCCAATGTTATCTCGGTAACAAGTATCTTCATATACTTCATGCACACATTTCTTGCATCAACCTTGTGTAGGTTGTATCATGGCATGTTATCCATTCTTTCTTGTGATACTTGTTTCCTTTCTCAAAGCATCCCAACAATGACGTCTTGTTGCTAGTTGTGATGTCTTTGATGGGTGTGTGGTAGGAATTCATTTATATACTATAAGACCATATCTAGCCATGTGCTATGCTTCCAAGCAAATATCTTATTGGTATATGTATGACTTCCTTTTGGATATCTTGTTCCTTCGTGTTGTAACTATTTCGGGTGTACATTCTTCTTTGTAGATATATATCATCATGATGTCGTCTACCTAGAACCATATACACTTGAGAGAAATTACATCTCTAGATGATATCCTTTCTTTCACGTCCACCTTGTCTTTCTTATGTTATTTCTTTGGTGGCTCCGTGAAAGCTTTTGCCTTGAGTGCGTATCGTATCTCGTTGCATCTTGATGCACTCTTGTGTGGTGAAGATTATTTTCCTCATGCTTATCTCTACGAGGATTTTTCCATCTTAATTGGTATCCCTCGTCTTGATGAGGCTTTCATCTTCTATCTTCGCCATGGGTTGTCACAAGCATAGGTTCTTTATATGCTTATTAGTTAGCTTGTGAACCCATTTGCTAGTTGTAAGTGGGAATGATAGGCCGTGCACTGTGTTGGCTCATTTTTTCAAGACTTTATTGATTCTTAATGCTCATCTGTACATTAGTCATCTCAAGTGCATTGCCTTGACTCACACACATCATTTTGGTTGAGCCCTTTCTTAAGTTGCCTTTTTCACTTATTGCTCAACCATGTGTTTGTTACATGTACTAGGCTTAGTTTCATATATGCTCACTTGCACTTGTTGTAAGTTTCTATTGATTTTGGGGGAGCTATGATCCTATTTTGTGCACTTTGTATCCAAATACAAAAATTCTTATGTGCGCACAAATCATGGGGAGCTTCTCTAGTTTCTTTAGAACACTCCTTTGCTCTTATCATAATATCCTTTATTCATGTAGCTCGTAGGATCTTTGGTCTAGTTGGTTCAATTTATATCCGTTGATTGCTTGCTTCAATTGGTACCTTTTGATTGCTTGATTGCTTGTGTCTCTCTTTGTTATATCCTTGTGGCATATCATTCCTTTAGCAATCTTGGTGCCTCAATATAGTTGGTCTTCCTCCAAGTATTACTGTTGGATATGTGTATTGCATTCCACTCTCTTGTTGAGAAATACACAATTTATGGAGGAACACAATTTATATTGGCCTTCTATGCTTTTCGCCCATTTTTGGCAATCGATGCCAATGGGGGAGAAGTTTCAGAGAGTTTTGTGGAGAAGTCTTCAGAGTTTTCTCCTTGCTTTGGTTTGTTCCTAAGCATTTGCATCTCATACACATGCATTATTGGTTGTTGCATTGCTTGGTGATGCATAATTCCTTGTATAAACTCTCGTGAAAGTGATTGTCATCAATTACCAAAATGGGGGATATTGAAAGAACATGCGGTGCCCCCATGTTTGGTTTTGGTAATTGATGACAATCTCTATGGACTAATGGTTTCCTTGAGTTATATTTGAAGGTTTTGTCCATAGGCTTTTCTTGGAGTACATGTGTTGGTTTCAAGGAGAGTTTGTGTCGACCAAGGTGCTATTCAAGGAATTATCCAAAGATTGGTCATTTGAGAGTTGAGCTTATTGCAAGCATGTCTTGAAGAAGAAGATTGTGTGATCATTCATGTTTACCTTCAAGACATCATCCAAACAAAGAGAGTTGGAAAGATTCAAGGTTGATCAAGTTGATCAACTCACAAAGAGTAGAAGATGTATCGAGAGGGATCAAGTGAACCCATGGTATGGTAAGCATTGTCCATTGCACTTTGTGTACTAACCCATGGTCTATGTGAGAGTCTATGTGGGGTTAGGTACGTGTCCATGGGCTTGCGTCAAGAGGATGATATCATACAACCCATGGGAAGGATGACATCAAGTGGTGATCGTCATCAAGATTGCCGTGTGCAATTTCAAGTGGAGAATCACGAAGAGATCAAGTGCTTGAAGCTTGCCATCCATTGTGGTGTCAATGGACTTGTGAAGATGTGCTAACGAGTGGCTCACCCATAGTGGAGTATGGGGGAGCAATCATCTAGTCTTTATCGACCCAACGCAATCAAGAAAGGTGGTCCATCTTGAGGAGGACAAGCTCGTCATCATCTAACTCAAGTGGATCATGTGCAAGGCAAAGGTTTGCCCTTGATAGGTTTTCTATTTTACCGGTCTCATGGTGGTAGTTGGGAGACCGGGTTATAGGATCGATAGCCGTACTATCAAGGGGGGCTCTCAAGTGAGTAGCTTGATCGTATCGTTTGTCGAGAGCTCAAACCATTGCATCCTTGCATCATGTTTCTTGGTTCTTGTTTGGTTCTCTTTGTGAGTCTTAGAGTTTATGGTTGTAGCGACCCGACCCGAATGGATCAAGTCTCTGTGCTTATGTGTCATCCCTGGATCAGTATGCTGACACACACAGTACTCGAAGGATTTATAACAGAGGTAAATCACATGTATAAAGTAACGTAAATACTATTACCTCAATCCATATAGCGGAAGCAACAAGGTTGTGGTTTCCCATCAACACCAACGGCAAAGTTGAGTGTAGAAATCGTAACCCTAACGTATCACTTACTCGTCGTAAGATAATCCTGCAACATGAGACGTTGCAGCCCGAAACGGGTCAGTACATTGAATGTACTGGCAAATTCACACCATAGAGAATGATGAACAATGGCTATCACTACATGCATATTTGGCTGGTGGAAAAGCTCTATGGTTATAAGGTTTTTGCGTAAAGCCAATTTTTCCCTACTACAAAGGAATAAATTTATTTAACTATCATGGTGGTTGTGAAACATTGAGAATGGTTGACAGCATTCTCGATCCCAATTAAAAGTAATTAAAACCCAACAACATTAATTAGAAGTAACATGTTGAGATTCACTCGATATTCAAGTACTAGATACTCAAGTTGTCCATAAACGGGGACACGGCTAATCATGATTAGTTTGTTACTCTGCAGAGGTTTGCGCACTTTTCCCCACATGACTCGATCGCCTCCGTTTGGTTTCTCACACTACAGGGTGTTTGAGAAGACGGATGACCGAGACATAGTCTTTCAGAAGCACTAGCACCTTACATGTGGGGTAGACCGGTACACCTACATCCCCTACATCTGCTAGTCCACCCCATAAGAGTTCGCACAACTTAGTCAACTATGCCAGAGCCCATAGTAGCATGTGGCTGCACACGGAAGTATTTAGCATGAATTATCTTATGATCCCTTTGAGCCTGGGTGGCGGTCCGAAAAAAAACAGGCAAGTCCTGATAGACATTAGGTGCCTCAATCCACCCAGATGTGTGTTTAAGTTGCCACCTTAGATAAACCATTAAAAATTATCAATCTCACATCTGTCATGGATATCACTCACCCAATCCACGTCTACTAGCATAGCATGGCATAATAAGCAAACGTAGAAGTAACTCCCAAGGTTTCATAGTAATACAGGTATTAGGTACTACCTCATCTACTTCCCATCCCACAATTTAATTAGATCCTAATCATGCAATGTGAGAGGATTGATCTAATGCAATAAAACTGGGTTGTAGAAAGGTATGATCAAAGTGTGAACTTGCCTGCAATGTAGATGAAGATGATTCGCACTCAAAACTCTTGATAGATCTACTCGTCACACTCCGGTCAATCTATCGTAAGCAAACAATAGTAACCACACAATAAGTACTCATCTAAAGCACAGGGAAAAATCGAACAAGAGAACGAACCAGAAAGTTCAACTTAAGAACTCCGGTTGCAAAGAAAGAACGAACCGAACAAACAACGAAAAACAAACGGCGGAAGAAAACAACTCGGTTCTAGCAAGTTGAAACTAGGTCAAATTTTACTGTAGCAAAAACTTGTTCAAGTTGATTAGACGGAACGGCGGTATCGAGACGAAACTCCAGGCGCTTGAATCACCTGATTCCGATAAGCGAGCGAAAAGAAAGACTAGAAAGAAGATCGGATCTGAGATCGCGATCGGAGAGAACGCGGAATAAATCCGACGAGAAAGAAAACGAAGAACGGTTAAACGAACAGGCGTCGTTAACCGGGGATAATCGGTGATCACGTTCGTTGAGACGAACGGTCCGAAAGAAGAGCGAAAACCGATCTAGGGTTTTCGGAGAAGAAAACCGAACGAAAAACCGATCTGGAAAACTGGAACGGTTTAGAAAAGAACCGGAAAGAAAACGAATCGGAAGAAACGGAACGATCTAGAAGAAAACCGATCCGAGGGAAAAGAAGAGATGCGGCGCGGTACCTCCGGCGAGGTCTCCGACGAACGGAGGCTCCGGCGGCGGCGGCGGCGACGCAGGGCGGCGGCGGCGCGGGGACGCAGGGCGGCGGCGGCGCGGTGACGCATGGCGGCGGCGGCGGTGTATGGCGGCGGTGGCGGCACTAGGGCGCGGGCGTAGGCAAGGTGCGGCGGTGGCGCAGGGTGCGGCGGCGCGGCGTGGGGCGGCGGCGGCAAGGTGCGGCGGCAGCGCAGGGCGGGTGAGGGGTGGCGCGGCGCGGGGTGTGGTGGAGCTCTAGGCTTTGGGTTTGATGATTTAGAGGAGGGGGGTGCTTGGGTATTTATATTGGGGAGGGGTGAGAAGACTTGGGATGGGGGACAAGAAATAGACTAGGAATAGGAATAGGAAAAAGAGTAGGAAAAAGAGTCCTAAAATAAAAACGAAACAAAGGAAAGAAACTAGCCTAGGATCAAAAAGGATCCGGCTAAAGCAAGGCGAGGCGGCGGCCTGGGCGCTGGCTCCTGCGCCAGGCGCTGCGCTGCGCGCGGCTGGGGGCGGCTGGGGCGGCCGGCCGGCTGGCTGGGCCTTAGGCCCGGCTGGCCTGCGGTAAGTTTCCTGTGTTTTTTTTATATAAACGGTTCAGCGCGCAGGAAAAAAAACGAAAAGAGATCTAAACGAACTCCGAAAAACCTAAAGTAAATTTTCCCCGACTCCTAAAAATGAGCCGAACAAAATGAACTTTTCTCCGGACCTAAAATAAATTTTTTGAAAACACGCATTTTTCCCTATCCAAATAAAATGCGAATAAACACCGGAAAGCAAAATTTGATTTATCCATTAGATCTTCATTTTTCCTATATTTTGGGAAATTCATATTATTCCCTCTCTTATTTTTTTTTTGATAACGGAAAAATAATTGAAGATGAAATAAATAAATCAAATGATCCTCTTTTCCAATTCGAGAAAACTCTCAAATAAGAAAATAACGAAATCTCCAACTCTCTCCGAAGGTCCTTGAGCTGCGTGAAATTTCTAGGATCGACCAAAAAGCAAGAAAATAAGATATGCATGATGATCTAATGTTCCAATTGAAAATAAATTCAAAAGAACTTTGAATTTAATTCTTTGAAACTCCCAACTCATATTTCATAATTTGAAGAAGTCATTTTATCTTCTCTCGTGAAAATCATTGAGTTGCTTAAAGTTTCTAAATTGGAAATATTTTCAAATGAAATTCAAATATTTTCAACACCCCTTGTCATTTAAATAAATGGAAGAAGTCATGTCATCTTCTCTCCGGGGTTTAGTGTTTAAAAGAATTTGAATTCACGAAGATCAGAAAACCAATATGAAAGTTTGGGAAAGTCTTTTTATTCCCTCTCATTTAACTTTCAAAAAGAATTCGAATTTTACTCAATTTCACGCAATCAATCAAACAATCAATCAATCTATCTATGTGTTTATAACATTCCAAAATTTAGAATTTTGGGATGTTACAAACCTACCACCCTTAAAAGGAATCTCGTCCTCGAGATTCGGAGAGGCTAGCAAGAAAAGGTTAGGGTTTGGGGGTCTCCTCAAAAATCCATCGATCATCACACGGGGTCTGGGGTGCTACCACCCTTAGAAGCATGGTTACGGTTCCACCAAAACTCATATACTTCATCCATATTCTTGACAGCGTCGGTCTTCTTAGATCTTTAGGATAATTCCTTATCCGGGCTCTTCCGGTAGTGGCATAACCTTACCACAAGTCTTTTGTCCTTTCCTCTTGGTCAGGTTATTTCGAGATTGGGTCTTCTTAGCTGACGGGTCTGGCGCCAAAACTACACAGCTATCGATATCTCATGGTGGTCAACAATTTATGGTTTCTCCTGCAGGAAATGGGTCTGGGTTGATCCTCACCGTATAACCTACGGTTGGCAAAAAGCTGCCGTGTACAAGGGAAAAATTCTTATACCATTCTAAGGTTTGACAAGGTTTAATATCGTCGTCTCTCTACTATAGGCAAGTCACTCAGATTTACCATCCCATATAGCAAGGCGAATAATAAGAGTAAGTCGGTATGGTGATCAATCCATCCCGCACCCAAATCATTACCATGTACACAGTTTAGCGAATCTCGCATTCTAACACTCGGTCATCCTCACAAGCATTGCATAATTTCTCTTGTCGACGAACTAAGTTCGGATAATCCATGGATTCTGCAAGCCAGACAAACATCTATCGTTCCTTCACAACTCTCAGGTTTGCGTTACTCCTATAAAATCGTCTATCGACAAAGGTATGGGTCCTTCCTTCAGCAAGAATGTGCTTGCTTCTTGGCAGGTCCTGGGGCCTGTGGGTTATGGCCCATCTCATCACTTGTAGTCCTTGAACTTATCATCGGGCAACTGTTCATTATTCCAACTTCCAACTTCCTAGTATTCTTAAATCCATCCAATTGTATCATCTTCCTTCCTTCTATTGGCACCAATATTAGGACATGATTACTCTGACTCATCATGGAGTTTCCGTTGATCCATATTTCCGACATCATACCTCCTTTATATCCAATAGTTATTTATTTCTTCATCCTCGGGGTATCCCTCATACCGAGATAAAAACTTATACTTATGGAGTCCATATTCCACATCATTATCCTTTCTAGGGTCAAGCGTCCTTACAGGGGAATATTGGCCATCTCTGCATGGCACTTCTTCAACTGGGAAACGTGAAACACATCTTGAACTCCTGACAGTCCTTCGGGTGACTCCAACTTGTTGGCCACTTCTCTCATACGCTCCAAAACTCGGTATGGTCCTACAAATCTCGGGGCTAACTGTCCCTTAACTCCAAATTGTTTAACTCCTCGCAGGGGGTCACACGAAGACTTGCTCTGTCTCCAATTTCATAGACTACCTCCTTGTGTTTTTTTTTGACTCTGCATAACTCTTCTGCCTGGACTGAGCTACCTTCAGTCGATTACGAATAAACTTAACCTTCTCTTCCGACTCCTTTGGTCCAAACAACTGTCGGTCTCCAACTTCATCCCACATACTCTTGGGGTATCGCACATACCAAGACAAAACTCGTATTTATTTTGTCCGAATTCCACTCAGTGGAGTATCCTTATCTTTTCCAGGGGTCAAGGGTTCTTACAGGGTACTACCACCCTTAAAATGCACAAATCTTCCATAGACCATATTTCTCTTATCCTCAAAAATGGTCAAAATCCTCCTTCATAGAGTAGCAACTCATAAAATCCATATCAGTACCAACGATGCTACTTTACTCCTTCTCAAATGATTGCAATCTCTCGTTTCTCCATTACATGTCTCAACTCAATACCTCAATATAAAAGAAAAAATGTTCTCACTTCTACTACTCCATTTCTTTTGTTGCAAACTCAACTATCTAGCACAAGTTTCCTTCTCCTTGGGGCATTCTCTAGCAAAGTGCCCTGCTCCTTTACAACTAAAACATATTACTTCTGACAAGTTTCGAGGTTTCCTTGATTGCGTAGCCTACGTGGGTCCTTGGCTTCCTTTTTGGGCAATTGCTGAGGTAGTGCCCTGACTCCTTGTACTTATAACAAGTGACATGACTCAGATCCTTCCTGGAATCCAATCTAATTCTTTTTCTGGACTTTTCCATTCCCATCAGAGCTTCTATTTCCTGTGGGTCATATTCTACTTCCTCTGTCGGGAATTCTACTAGATCCCCATTCATACAATTTTGGGAGATGTGTCCTTCTTCTCCACATGAATAGCAAGACTTGGTGCAGGGTTTACTTCGGCCCTCCTTAGGTGTGTTCTCCATCACAGCTTCTTCTAAAATTTCCATGAGGGCTCCTTTCATTTCTTCTTTCTTCTGCTGGATGGTTCTTTGTACCAAGGGGTAAATGTGACACTGAGCAGGGTAGTGGGTAGTCCCTTCACACAAGAAACAAGTGATCTGCCTAGCTGGGCATTCTTCAACTGGGTGACTTCCTCCACAATTAGGGCATTCATCCTTGTGTTCTTTATGGGTGTGTCCTATTTCTCCACAAATCTTGCATGCACAAGGTTTCTTCATGTCCTTTCCATAAGGCTTCAACTTCTGGGACACAAACTGAGACTTTAGCAAAGTCAACTTAAATTCTTTCCAAGTGGTTACTCCTTGCCATCCATTGATGGTTTGGTACATTCTCCACCAAGTAGCAGCACCTCTTTCAAAGCATTGAAGAGCATGCTGGGCCATATCCTTCCCGACTATAGGGTTGTTCTCCATATGATCCTCCATGTTCTGAATCCATCGGTCCGTCTCCAATTGACTCATCGGTCCAGAAAATATAAGCTCATCTTCATTCATCCTCTATTGGGTCCATGTGGGTTTAGGGTGAGATAAGAGAGATAGAGAGGGATACACAAAATGCAAACAACAGTTTTGAAAAGACAGATTTTATTTGTGGTTGTCGGAACAAAACATCAAACAAATGACAGCTCACAAACGTCGCATCTAACGTAGGTATATAACAGGGGTTTGGTCTTATAAAGTCAACGTCGCCAAACTCTTCAAGCCTTGTTCATGCCTCCAATGGCTTCTTCGATCATGCTTGTCCTTCTCAAGTTCTTTTGCCAGATCAACTCTGTTGACGCGAAGTCTCTTGTGACATCCTTGAATATTCTTGAGTTGCATTTCAAACTTCTGGGTTTCAACATCCTTGGCATGAGCCATGGTCATACTGTCCTTTCGTTCCGGATAAATCTCCGGTATCTCGAGGTTGTAGCTCCTCCAGATTGGCTACTTTCAGCTTTTGGTTCCTGAGTTCTTCATGAAATGCTCCTTGTCAAAATACGGCTTCTTGTAGCTCCACCTTAAACTTCTTGATGTACTACTCCAGACCCTGGTGTTACACCGGCTAAGGTTAAAACTTCATCTTACTATTAGGTGCTCCATCAGCCTTCTACCATTTAATCCTTCCATGCATATGCATTCTTAGCTCAGCTCGGTGACCACAGTATCAATGGTGATGACATCACGGATAACCGGGTTTCTGCCCTTGTCATTGCCATGAGCTATCTTGCCAGTTGATATCTCCTGCCTTAGGGTTTTCTTGACAAAACTTTGAGTTCTCAACTCTCCATGTTTTGGTCTTTCTCCAACACACCTTGATCTCGGGTATTGACAACTTCCATAGTCTGCCAACTTCCAAAAGGGTAGCCTTCCTAGGTCATACAAATCTGGGGATTCTTCAGAGCCTTCAATTCTCCTAGTCTTCGTTCTTCAGCCGTTGTAGTTTCCCTTATCATAATGTATGGCAAAATCCTCTTCATTCCGAATGGTCTTACTTGTCTGATATCCTGTACTTCTTGGAGTGGTCTCATCAGTCGAATCTTCGTGTGGTCAAAAGGGGAAAGGGGGTATAGTCTCACTAAATGGAATTTTTGAATAAGCTCAGAAGAGAAGAGAGGTAAAAGATCTTTTTGAAAGGGAAAGTTGTAGAGAAAAATCTTTCCTATGGGCTTGCCAGTTTCTAGCGTCACGTCCTACAGTCAACATGTGCTCTGATACCATCTTGTAGCGACCCGACCCGAATGGATCAAGTCTCTGTGCTTATGTGTCATCCCTGGATCAGTATGCTGACACACACAGTACTCGAAGGATTTATAACAGAGGTAAATCACATGTATAAAGTAACGTAAATACTATTACCTCAATCCATATAGCGGAAGCAACAAGGTTGTGGTTTCCCATCAACACCAACGGCAAAGTTGAGTGTAGAAATCATAACCCTAACGTATCACTTACTCGTCGTAAGATAATCCTGCAACATGAGACGTTGCAGCCCGAAACGGGTCAGTACATTGAATGTACTGGCAAATTCACACCATAGAGAATGATGAACAATGGCTATCACTACATGCATATTTGGCTGGTGGAAAAGCTCTATGGTTATAAGGTTTTTGCGTAAAGCCAATTTTTCCCTACTACAAAGGAATAAATTTATTTAACTATCATGGTGGTTGTGAAACATTGAGAATGGTTGACAGCATTCTCAATCCCAATTAAAAGTAATTAAAACCCAACAACATTAATTAGAAGTAACATGTTGAGATTCACTCGATATTCAAGTACTAGATACTCAAGTTGTCCATAACCGGGGACACGGCTAATCATGATTAGTTTGTTACTCTGCAGAGGTTTGCGCACTTTTCCCCACATGACTCGATCGCCTCCGTTTGGTTTCTCGCACTACAGGGTGTTTGAGAAGACGGATGACCGAGACATAGTCTTTCAGAAGCACTAGCACCTTACATGTGGGGTAGACCGTACACCTACATCCCCTACATCTGCTAGTCCACCCCGTAAGAGTTCGCACAACTTAGTCAACTATGCCAGAGCCCATAGTAGCATGTGGCTGCACACGGAAGTATTTAGCATGAATTATCTTATGATCCCTTTGAGCCTGGGTGGCGGTCCGAAAAAAAATAGGCAAGTCCTGATAGACATCAGGTGCCTCAATCCACCCAGATGTGTGTTTAAGTTGCCACCTTAGATAAACCATTAAAAATTATCAATCTCACATCTGTCATGGATATCACTCACCCAATCCACGTCTACTAGCATAGCATGGCATAATAAGCAAACGTAGAAGTAACTCCCAAGGTTTCATAGTAATACAGGTATTAGGTACTACCTCATCTACTTCCCATCCCACAATTTAATTAGATCCTAATCATGCAATGTGAGAGGATTGATCTAATGCAATAAAACTGGGTTGTAGAAAGGTATGATCAAAGTGTGAACTTGCCTGCAATGTAGATGAAGATGATTCACACTCAAAACTCTTGATAGATCTACTCGTCACACTCCGGTCAATCTATCGTAAGCAAACAATAGTAACCACACAATAAGTACTCATCTAAAGCACAGGGAAAAATCGAACAAGAGAACGAACCAGAAAGTTCAACTTAAGAACTCCGGTTGCAAAGAAAGAACGAACCGAACAAATGACGAAAAACAAACGGCGGAAGAAAACAACTCGGTTCTAGCAAGTTGAAACTAGGTCAAATTTTACTGTAGCAAAAACTTGTTCAAGTTGATTAGACGGAACGGCGGTATCGAGACGAAACTCCAGGCGCTTGAATCACCTGATTCCGATAAGCGAGCGAAAAGAAAGACTAGAAAGAAGATCGGATCTGAGATCGCGATCGGAGAGAACGCGGAATAAATCCGACGAGAAAGAAAACGAAGAACGGTTAAACGAACGGGCATCATTAACCGGGGATAATCGGTGATCACGTTCGTTGAGACAAACGGTCCGAAAGAAGAGCGAAAACCGATCTAGGGTTTTCGGAGAAGAAAACCGAACGAAAAACCGATCTGGAAAACTGGAACGGTTTAGAAAAGAACCGGAAAGAAAACGAATCGGAAGAAACGGAACGATCTAGAAGAAAACCGATCCGAGGGAAAAGAAGAGATGCGGCGCGGTACCTCCGGCGAGGTCTCCGGCGAACGGAGGCTCCGGCGGCGGCGGCGGTGACGCAGGGCGGCGGCGGCGCGGTGACGCATGGCGGCGGCGGCGGTGTATGGCGGCGGTGGCGGCACTAGGGCGCGGGGCGCGGGCGTAGGCAAGGTGCGGCGGTGGCGCAGGGTGCAGCGGCGCGGCGTGGGGCGGCGGCGGCAAGGTGCGGCGGCAGCGCAGGGCGGGTGAGGGGTGGCGCGGCGCGGGGTGTGGTGGAGCTCTAGGCTTTGGGTTTGATGATTTAGAGGAGGGGGATGCTTGGGTATTTATATTGGGGAGGGGTGAGAAGACTTGGGGTAGGGGACAAGAAATAGACTAGGAATAGGAATAGGAAAAAGAGTAGGAAAAAGAGTCCTAAAATAAAAACGAAACAAAGGAAAGAAACTAGCCTAGGATCCAAAAGGATTCGGCTAAAGCAAGGCGAGGCGGCGGCCTGGGCGCTGGCTCCTGCGCCAGGCGCTGCGCTGCGCGTGGCTGGGGGCGGCCGGCCGGCTGGCTGGGCCTTAGGCCCAGCTGGCCTGCGGTAAGTTTCCTGTGTTTTTTTTTATATAAACGGTTCAGCGCGCAGGAAAAAAAACAAAAAGAGATCTAAACAAACTCCGAAAAACCTAAAGTAAATTTTCCCCGACTCCTAAAAATGAGCCGAACAAAATGAACTTTTCTCCGGACCTAAAATAAAATTTTTGAAAACACGCATTTTTCCCTATCCAAATAAAATGCGAATAAACACCGGAAAGCAAAATTTGATTTATCCATTAGATCTTCATTTTTCCTATATTTTGGGAAAGTCATATTATTCCCTCTCTTATATTTTTTTTGATAACGGAAAAATAATTGAAGATGAAATAAATAAATCAAATGATCCTCTTTTCCAATTCGAGAAAACTCTCAAATAAGAAAATAACGAAATCTCCAACTCTCTCCGAAGGTCCTTGAGCTGCGTGAAATTTCTAGGATCGACCAAAAAGCAAGAAAGTAAGATATGCATGATGATCTAATGTTCCAATTGAAAATAAATTCAAAAGAACTTTGAATTTAATTCTTTGAAACTCCCAACTCATATTTCATAATTTGAAGAAGTCATTTTATCTTCTCTCGTGAAAATCATTGAGTTGCTTAAAGTTTCTGAATTGGAAATATTTTCAAATGAAATTCAAATATTTTCAACACCCCTTGTCATTTAAATAAATGGAAGAAGTCATGTCATCTTCTCTCCGGGGTTTAGTGTTTAAAAGAATTTGAATTCACGAAGATCAGAAAACCAATATGAAAGTTTGGGAAAGTCCTTTTATTCCCTCTCATTTAACTTTCAAAAAGAATTCGAATTTTACTCAATTTCACGCAATCAATCAAACAATCAATCAATCTATCTATGTGTTTATAACATTCCAAAATTTAGAATTTTGGGATGTTACAATGGTCATCTTGATGACAAGCTTGAGTTCATCGAAAACGGAGTTCGCATGCGTCTTCTATGATGTTTTCGATGTTGTAGGTTTTACCGGTCTTATCCGAGGAAGGGTCCTCACCATTTTCTTATGGGCCTTTTCTAATTTACTTCTTATTGATATTTCTTTCAAGATTGTGTTAGCCCTTGTCGCTAGCTTTCCAACAAACTTGGTTTCATCGAATTCGGAGTCCGTTTGCAAAAGTTATGGCAGTTTTGGTGTTCTGAAAAGGCTGCAGTGGTACTACCGCGAATTGGAGAAGATGTAATTTTTTACTACCGCTCCAGAGCAGTACTACCGCGGCTCCTACAGCGGTAGTACCGCTCCGGACGAAAAACTCGTCCCAAGTCTTACGGTGGTAGGCCCGGATGTATTTTTTTAGTACCGCTCGCAGGCAGTAGTACCGCTACCATTTGCGGTAGTACCGTGAGGTCGAGCGGTAGTACCATGAGGAGGAGCGGTAGTACCGCTCCGGCGGTTCTTCTGGCCTTTTGCCTCCTCGCTGTTGTTTTTCAAAGGGGTACTTCCGCCCTAGCGGTAGTACCGCTCCTTGGAGCGGTAGTACCGCTCTGTGCGGGCTATGAGCATAACGGTTGGATTTTTCCCCACCTATAAAAGGGGGTCTTCTTCCCCAATGAACCTAATCCTTTTAGCTCGTGTTATTCCCCCATTGTTGACCTTCTTCGAGCTTGCTAACTCTCAATCCCTCCAATGATTCTTGCTAGTTCTTGAGGGAAAAGAGAGAGGAGATCTAGATCCATGTTTTCACCAATCACTTTCTCCTCTAAGTGAGGGGAACCCCTTGGATCTAGATCTTGTAGTTCTTCGTGTTCTTCTTTCGTTCTTCCTCTCATTTTCTTCCCTAGCATTAGTTGCTTTGGTGGGATTGGGAGAGAAGGACTTGGGCACTCCGTGTGCCCTTGCCATTGCATTTGGTGCATCTATTTGAGTTCTCCACGGTGATACGTGGAAGTGAAGTTTGAGAAGCTTATTACTCTTGGGTGTTTGGGCACCCTAGAGCTTGTTCCTCTTGGGTGCCTTGGCTCCCTAGACAGTTGGTGCTGTTCGAAGCTCAATCATTGTGGTGTAAAGCTCCGGGCAAGCGTCGGGGTCTCCAATTAGGTTGTGGAGATCGCCCCGAGCAATTTGACGAGTACCGGTGACCGCCCCCAAGGGTTGCCAAAGTGTACGGGTTCGGTGACCGCCCCCAAGGGTTGCCATTTGTACGGGTTCGGTGACCGCCCTCAAGGGTCCCTTAGTGAAATCACGACATCTTGCATTGTGCAAGGGCGTGAGGAGATTACGGTGGCCCTAGTGGCTTCTTGGGGAGCATTGTGCCTCCACACCGCTCCAAACGGAGATTAGCATCCGCAAGGGTGTGAACTTCAGGATACATCGTCGTCTCCGCGTGCCTCGGTTATCTCTTACCCGAGCTCTTTACTTATGCACTTTACTTTGTGATAGCCATATTGTTTCTTATCATATATCTTGCTATCACTTAGTTGTTTATCTTGCTTAGCATAAGTTTTTGGTGCACATAGGTGAGCCTAGTTGTTGTAGGTTTTGTGCTTGTCAAATTAACCGCTAGGTTTATTCCACATTTGTTCAAGCCTAAACCGTAATTATTTTAAAGCGCCTATTCACCCCCCTCTAGGCGACATCCACGATCTTTCACTCCCAAATACGTGTGTCAAAAGAGGATCAAGAAAAGACAACTTTTACTTGCCCTTTCGGGACCTTTGCTTATAGACATATGCCTTTTGGTTTATGTAATGCAGCTGCTACCTTTCAAAGATGTATGACTGCTATATTCTCTGACTTTTGTGAAAAGATTGTTGAGGTTTTCATGGATGATTTCTCCGTTTACGGAACTTCTTTTGATGATTGCTTAAGCAACCTTGATCGAGTTTTGCAGAGATGTGAAGAAACTAATCTTGTTTTGAATTGGGAGAAGTGCCACTTTATGGTTAATGAGGGTATTGTCTTGGGGTATAAAATTTCTGAAAGAGGTATTGAAGTTGATAAAGCTAAAGTTGATGCTATTGAAAAGATGCCATGTACCAAGGACATTAAAGGTATAAGAAGTTCCTTGGTCATGCCAGTTTTTATAGGAGGTTCATTAAGGACTTCTCCAAAATTTCCAGGCCTCTGACTAATCTCTTACAAAAAGATGTCCCTTTTGTCTTTGATGATGATTGTGTAGAAGCATTTGAAATACCTAAGAAAGCTTTGATTTCTGCACCTATTGTTCAGCCTCATGATTGGAATTTACCATTTGAAATCATGTGTGATGCTAGTGATTATCCTGCAGGGGCTGTTCTAGGACAAAGAGTTGATAAGAAATTAAATGTTATCCAATATGCTAGTAAAACTCTAGACAGTGCCCAGAGAAATTATGCTACTATTGAAAAAGAATTTTTAGCAGTTGTATTTGCTTGTGATAAGTTTAGACCTTATATTATTGATTCCAAGGTAACTGTTCACACTAATCATGTTGCTATTAAATATCTTATGGAAAAGAAAGATGCTAAACCTAGACTTATTAGATGGGTTCTCTTGCTACAAGAATTTGATTTGCATATTATTGATAGAAAGGGAGCTAAGAACCCCGTTGCAGACAACTTGTCTAGGTTAGAGAATGTTCTTGATGACCCACTACCTATTGATGATAGCTTCTCTGATGAACAATTAGCTGTCATAAATGCTTCTCGTACTGCTCCATGGTATGCTAATTATGCTAATTATATTGTTGCTAAGTTTATACCGCCTAGTTTCACATACCAGCAAAAGAAAAAGTTCTTCTATGATTTAAGATATTACTTCTGGGATGACCTGCATCTTTATAAAGAAGGAGTAGGTGGTGTTATTAGACGTTGTGTACCTGAGCATGAACGGGAACATATCCTATGCAAGTGTCACTCCGAGGCTTATGGAGGACACCATGCTGGAGACAGAACTGCACATAAGGTATTGCAATCCGGTTTTTATTGGCCTACTCTCTTCCAGGATACCCGTACTTTTGTCTTGTCCTGTGATGAATGTCAAAGAATTGGTAATATTAGTAGACGTCAAGAAATGCCTATGAATTATTCACTTGTTATTGAACCATTTGATGTTTGGGGTTTTGATTATATGGGACCGTTTCCTTCCTCTAATGGGTATACTCATATTTTAGTTGCTGTTGATTACGTTACTAAGTGGGTAGAAGCTATTCCAACTAGTAGTGCTGATCATAACACCTCTATTAAGATGCTTAAAGAAGTTATTTTTCCGAGGTTTAGAGTCCCTAGATACTTAATGACTGATGGTGGTTCACATTTTATTCATGGTGCTTTCCATAAAATGCTTGCTAAGTATGTAGTTAATCATAGAATTGCATCTCCTTATCATCCACAGTCTAGTGGTCAAGTAGAATTGAGTAATAGAGAGCTTAGATTAATTTTGCAAAAGACTGTTAATAGATCTAGAAAGAATTGGTCCAAGAAACTTGATGCTGCATTATGGGCTTATATAACTGCATATAAAAATCCTATGGGTATGTCTCCGTATAAAATGGTTTATGGAAAGGCATGTCACTTACCTCTTGAACTAGAACATAAGGCATATTGGGCCATTAAAGAGCTCAATTATGATTTCAAACTTGATAGTGAGAAGAGGCTTTTTGACATTAGCTCACTTGATGAATGGAGAGCCCAGGCTTATGAGAATGCCAAACTATTTAAAGAAAAAGTTAAAAGATGGCATGATAAAAGGATACAAAAACGTGAGTTTAATGTAAGTGATTATGTATTGTTATACAACTCTCGTTTAAGATTTTTTGCACGCAAACTCCTCTCAAAATGGGAAGGTCCTTACGTCATCGAGGAGGTTTATCGTTCTGGTGCCATAAAAATCAACAACTTTGAAGGCACTAATCCGAGGGTGGTGAACGGTCAAAGAATCAAACATTATATCTCAGGTAATCCCATAAATGTTGAAACTAATGTTATTGAAACCGTAACCCCAGAGGAATACATAAGGGACACTTTCCAGAACGTTTCAGACTCCGAAAAGGAATAGGTACATGGTACGGTAAGTAAACCGACTCCAAAACAGTTCTAATGGAAATTTTTCTCCATTTTGAAATATTTAAGAAAATAGGAAAATAAGAAGTAGTCCTGGAAGGACACGAGGCTTCCACGAGGGTGGAGGACATGCCCTACCCCCTGGGCGCGCCCCCCTGCCTCATGGGCACCTCGTGTGCTCTCCGGACTCTGTTTTCTTGTACGATACTTATTTTGGTCGGTAAAAATTCATTATATAATCTCCCGAGGTTTTGACCACCGTATCACGCAAATATCTTCTGTCTTTGTTTCGAGCTGTTTTTCTGACATATCTAGATCGCCATGGCGTCTTCAAGTGCCCCCAAGGTCAAGTTCTTCGAGAAGGTCATCAACCCCTACCTCGCGGAGGTGCTGCAACACCCTCAAACCATTGAGATGCGTGAGGGGTTGCTGCACATCCGCGATGTTGAGGGACCAAGGAGGACCGGAAGCGTGGAGACAAGGCTCGAGGCAATGGAGCAACAAGTTTTCAAGTGCCAGGAGATGGTGGAACGTGGACTCGACTCCAATCATATAATGATCATGGATTTCACCAACAACCACAAGCTGGATGACAAGAACATTAGGGAGGCCATCTTCAAGCTTCACGAGAAAATCGAGCACCTCCAAGCCCGGATCTACGACCTGCAAAACCAAAACTGTGAGTATGAATATAGATTCAAGAGGATGAGTTTGGCTGCAGATTTGAGGATCCTGGAGACTCGATCATCCTTCTATGATGGTGAGCCTATGCCTTGGAAGATGGAAGACAAGCCCACATCATCAACAACTCCATCATCGCCACCTCCGAGGAAGGAGACATAAACGTCACGTTGTATTGCCCCGTATGATAGCAACCTTTATTATTGCCATCACAAGTTCGTACAATGCTCAATTTTCTCTTACACTAAATGATCTAACACTTTTAGAAGCAATTTTTATTGCCTTATTGCACCGATGACAATTTACTTGAAGGATCTTGCTCAATCCTTAGGTAGGTATGGTGGACTCTTGAAAATAAGATTTGAGTTTAAGGGTTTTTGGATGCACAAGTAGTATCTCTACTTGGTGCAGAATTTTTGGCTAGCAAAGATGGGGGGCAAGCACCACAGGTTGAAGGATCTATGACAATATAACTTCTTTGTGAATATGAACAAACATAAACCATTACTTTGTCTTCCTTGTCCAACATCAACAATTTTGGCATGTAATATTTTGATGGGGGCTCACAATCACAAAAGATTTCCACGGTAGTGTATTTGCATGTGAAAGTTCTTTTCCTTATACTAATTATTCATGAATTGCTTGTATGACCAATATTGTGATTGTTAAGTCTCAAATGATTTAACTTTCTAAACCCAATGTGAAGCTACCACTAGGCATGATATGATTTCAACTTCATGACATTCAATTTATTCAACAATTGACGCATAGGATATAAGTGAAGCACAAGAGTAAATGACAAGCTACTCCAAAAAGATATAAGTGAAGATCAAATGAGCATAATATTTCTTTCTCTCAAATTAATTTAAGTGAAGCAAGAGAGAATTTCTTCAAAAAATACTAAAGCACATCATGCTCAAAAAGATATAAGTGAAGCACTAGAGAAATTCCATAGAAAAGAGCTTCATTGATGGGATGTGAATGCCGCTTACCTAGCCTCCCTGGCAACTATTTGAGGACTCTATTTTATTTAAAAACTTTCAGATCTAAGAATTTTATTAAAACAAGCAAAATGAAAATAAAATGACATTCTGAGAATAGCACAACTCATGTGAAGAAGCAAAAACTTAGGCTCAACCGATACTAACCGATAATTGTTGAAGAGGAAAGGTGGGATGCCTATCAGGGCATCCCCAAGCTTAGATGCTTGAGAATTCTTGAAATATTATCTTGGTGTGCCTTGGGCATCCCCAAGATTGATATTTTGTGTCTCTTTAATTCCTTTTATATCACGGTTTTCCTAAATCTCAAAAGCTTCATCCACACAAAACTCAACAAGAACTCGTGAGATAAGTTAGTATAAACCAATGCAAAAACCTTATCATTCTATACTATAGAAAATCACTAAAATTATTATTCAACATTTCATACTAAATGCCTCTGCATATTTAATACTCCTATCCTCAAATAGAATCATTAAACAAGCAAACATAACAACAATCTGCCAAAACAGTACAGTCTGTAAAGAATGCAAGAGTATCAATACTTATTCAACTCCAAACATTATGAAACTCTACCACACTGTAGAAAATTTATCAGAGCTTAT
This sequence comes from Triticum urartu, assembly GCF_056163025.1. Taxonomy (NCBI): domain Eukaryota; kingdom Viridiplantae; phylum Streptophyta; class Magnoliopsida; order Poales; family Poaceae; genus Triticum; species Triticum urartu. The sequence continues at coordinate 496,807,887 of NC_141875.1, read as the reverse complement.
TATGCAAAAAGTTTCAACATTTGATCACATTCTGACTTTTCTAGGGAATTTTTGCAACAGCGGTAAACTTCCTGTTTTCAAACAGTAACATGTAGACTTGCAAAATAAGCATGGCAAAGGCTATCAATGCCACTTTTATTGAAATAAAAGATGCAAAAAATTATTCTAAATAACATCAAGCAAATCCTAACAAAATAAATTGATGCTCCAAGCAAAACACATATCACGTGACGAACAAAAACATAGCTCCAAGTGAGGTTACCGATAATGTTGGAGACGAAAGAGGGGATGCCTTCCGGGGCATCCCCAAGCTTAGTGGCTTGGATCTCTTCCTTGAATATTACCTTGGGGGTGCCTAGGGCATCCCCAATCTTAGGGTCTTGTCACTCCTTATTCTCCTCATATCGACATCTCACCCAAAACTTGGAAACTTCAATCACACAAAACTTAACGGAACTTCGTGAGATAGGTTAGTATGATAAAGAGCAAACCATTTCACTTTGGTACTGTCAAAGACAAGATTCATAATTGTTTCCACACAACGCCTACTGTATCATATCATTTCCACAATTTATATTGAGCAATATAAGCCGTAGAAACTAGAAAATAAGCAAACTATGCATTGAAAACAGAATCGGTCAAAAACAGAACAACCTGTAGTAATCTGTACTCCAACCATACTTCTGCTACTCCAAAAATTCTGGAAAACTAGGAAAACCTGGGCAATTTGTCTACTAATCTTCTGCAACTGTTAAAAATGAGAATTGTTTTCCTGAGCGCAAAATTTTCTATTTTTCAGTAAGATCAAATTAACTATCACCATAGACCATCCCAAAGGTCTTACTTGGCACTTTATTGAAACGAAAGAAATAAAACATGATTACTACAGTAGCATAATTATATGAACACACAAAAACAGTAGGTAAAAGTGTTGGGTTGTCTCCCAACAAGCACTTTTCTTCAATGCCTTTCTAGCTAGGCAAGATGATTTCAATGATGCTCATATAAAAGATAAGAATTGAAACACAAAGAGAGCATCATGAAGCATATGACTACCACATTTAAGCCTAACCCACTTCCTATGCATAGGGATTTTGTGAGCAAACAATTCATGGGAGCAAGAAGTATATAGCATAGGAAGGCAAAACAAGCAAAACTTCAAGATTTTCAACACATAGAGAGGAAACTTGATATTATTGCAATATGTAGGAGCATATGTTCCTCTCTCATAATAATTTTCAGTAGCATCATGAATGAATTCAACAATATAACTATCACATAAAAGCACTCTTTTTGTGATGCATAAGCATAGAAATTTTGTTACTCTCAACATAAGCAAATTTATTCTCATCAATAGTAGTGGGAGCAAACTCAACAAAATAACTATCATGGGATTGAAAATTAAAATCATGATGACAAGTTCCATGGTTATCATTATTCTTTATAGCATACATGTCATCACCATAATCATCATAGATAGCAACTTTGTTGTCATAGTCAATTGAAACCTCTTCCAAAATAGTGGATTCATCACTAAATAAAGTCATGACCTCTCCAAATCCACTTTCATCAATATAATCATCATAAATATGAGGCATGCTATCATTATAAAAAAAATTCACATCAACTCTTGGGGGACTAAAGATATCATCTTCATCAAACATAGCATCCCCAAGCTTATGGCTTTGCATATCATTAGCATCATGGATATTCAAAGAATTCATACTAACAACATTGCAATCATGCTCATCATTTATACCAAACATTCTATTGAATTCTTCTTCTATCAATTGAGCACAATCTTCCGAACCATCATTTTCAAGAAACATATTATAAAGATGATCAATAATATGATGCAACCTCAGCTCCATTTTTATGTAGTTTTCTTTTATAAACCAAACTAGTGATAAAACAATAAACTAAAAGATTTGATTGCAAGATTTAAAGATATACCTTCATGCACTCACCTCCCCGGCAACGGCGCCAGAAAAGATCTTGATGTCCACTACGCAACTTTATTCTTGTAGACTCGTGTTGGTCCTCCAAGCGCAGAGTTCTGTAGGACAGTAGTAATTTTCCCTCAAGTGGGTGACCTAAGGTTTATCAATCCATGGGAGGTGTAGGATGAAGATGGTCTCTCTGAAGCAACCCTCCAATCAAGTACAATAAATCTCTTGTGTCCCCAACACACCTAATACAATGGAAAATTGTATAGGTGCACTAGTTCAGCGAAGAGATGGTGCTAAAAGTGTAATATGGATGGTAGAAATATATTTTTATAAGCTGAAGAAATAAAAACAACAAGGTAGCAAATAGTAAACGGGCACAAAAACGGTATTGCAATGCTTAAAAATGAGTCATAGGGTCCGTACTTTCACTACTGCAACCTCTCAACAATGCTAATATAATTGGATCATATAACCACCCGTCAAAGTGCAATGAAGAATCACTCCAAAGTTCCTATCTAGCGGAGAACATAAGAATGAATTGTTTGTAGGGTACGAAACCACCTCAAAGCTATTCTTTCCGTTTGATCTATTCAAGAGTTTGTACTAAAATAACACAAAGCTATTCCTTCCGTTCGATCTATCCCAGAGTTCATACTAAAATAACACCAAAGCAAATTCATATTCATAATACTCAATCCAACACAAAGAACTTCAAAGAGTGCCCCAAGATTACTACCTAAGAAACAAAGACAAGAACGTGCATCAACCCCTATGCATAGATTACCCCAATGCCACCTCGGGAATCCGCGAGTTGTGGGCCAAAACATATATCAAGTGAATCAATACGATACCCCATTATCACCACGAGTATTCAATTGCAAGACATATATCAAGTGTTATAAAATCCAAAAAAGTATTCAATCTGATAACAACGGAATCTCAAAGGGAAAAACTCAATTCATCACAACAAGATAGAGAGGGGAAAACACCATATGATCCGACTATATTAACAAAGCCCGCGATACATCAAGATTGTGACATCTCAAGAACATGAGAGAGAGAGATTAAACACATAGATACTGGTATAAACCCTCAGCCTCGAGGGTGGACTACTCCCTCCTCATCATGGTGGTCGCCTGGATGATGAAGATGGCCACCGGAGATGATTCCCCCCTCCGGCAGGGTGCCGAAAAGGGTGTAGATTGGTTTTCGGTGGCTACAGAGCCTTGCGGCAGCGGAACTTATGATCTAGGTTAACCCCGAGGGTTTTTGGAATATTTGTGAATTTATAGGGTAAAGAGGGGTGCGGGAGGCCACCGAGGTGGGCACAACCCACCTGGGCGCGCCTGGGCCCCCAGGCGCGCCCTGGTGGGTTGTGCCCCCCTTGGGGCACCCCCAGGTGCTTCTTTGGCCCATTGGTGGTCTTCTGGTCCATAAAAAATCCACAAATGGTTCGCGGTGTTTGGACTCCGTTTGATATTAATTTCCTGCGATGTAAAAACAAGCAAAAAACATCAACTGGCAATAGGCACTGGGTCAATAGGTTAGTCCCAAAAAATGATATAAAGTTGCTATGAAATGATTGTGAAACATCCAAGAATGATAATAAAACAACATGAATACTTCATAAATTATAGATACATTGGAGACATATCACTGGGCACAGTGTTCATTGGTTGGCAGCTAGTTTCACCCATCTCCTTAGCCAAAAAAGAGGTGTATGGAGGACATCACAATCCGATCATTTTGTGCAGCTCCACTAAAATCGAGCTGACCATCCCTGTTTGCAAAGATATCAAGTCAATGTGATTACAATAATAGTGGAACTAGATGATGAAACATAACACACACACAAGCATAAGCCGATCACCTCTGCGATCTCTCTTTAGGACTAACTACTTGTTGGAGAAGATTAGGCACGGAGTTGGATGAGGACGATAGTAAAACCAATCTCCCTTTCTGCAGTCCCACGGAAATGTAAAAACGTTGCCCGTGTGACATTTTGTCGGAACTGCACAAAACATTCTTAAGAGAAAAAAGTGATTTGTGCAGTTCACCAAAAGGTCACAATAGCAATGTGTTGGATCACGAGTTCTGGCAAAACCCTCAAGGTTCGAACACTGGGGTGCATGCGAAGATCTCCCCCCAACCGATCCACGTCCTAGCTCAGCTAAGATCTTACGAACTAACTCGACGAACTCACGACACAAAGGACACAAGATTTATACTGGTTTGGGCCACCATTGTGGTGTAATACCCTACTACAGTGTGGTGTGGTGGATTGCCTCTTGGGATGAGGATGATTAGTACAAGGGGAAGAACAGCCTCCTGAGGAGAGGTGTTCTTGTGCTTGGTGAACTCATGGTTGTCCTGGTCTCTCTTGGTCAGACTGATCGATCGATCCTATCCCCTAGCTACGGTGGTGGCTAGTCCTATTTATAGAGGCCATGGTCCTCTCCCCATATATTGAGCGGGAAGGGAGCCAACAACGGCCAATTTGAAAGGGGACAACTAGTACAAATTATCCTGACAAAAGCAGTCTTCGCCTATCAAAGGCTCTGGTGGTGACGCCGCCCTGGGCTCCATGGTGACCTTTGTCTTGCCGTCCTTCTGGTCTTGGTCTTGTTGCACTGATATGGAAACCTTTGCTTGACGCCTTGGTACTCCGCGCCTGCGCCTGCTTCCTTAGCACTTAAGAGGAAACAAGGACACTGTGCGCGCTGGCGCTCGCCTGGCCTTGGTCGCCGTGGCTCACGTCACTAGAACCTCGCGAGGTTTGCCTGGCCTTGATCTCTCCGCCCCTCGCGAGCCAGCGTGGTGAGGCCGCTCCTGAGGAGGTCTTGTGTCGTCCCCCTCGTGAGGCTTGGCCCCTCGCGAGGGTCTTGAGTCATTGCTGGTGAAGATGGACCGTACGGGCCTGCTCGCAGAGCCACGCCATGGGCCGCAGGCAGGCAAGTCTGGGGACCCCCGGGGCCGACAGTAGCCCCCGGGCCCAAGGCGCGCTCGGGCTTGGCTTCGAGGCGAAGCCGAAGGGGCAAGTGCGGAGCGCCGTGGGCCCCAATAGCTTGCGGCCTTGGTCGACGCGTGGCGGTTGATTGGACGTGGGCGTCTCCGCTTCCCCATGCTGCCTCGGCAACTGCCCGACTTGACAAGTCCCTACTGCATGCAAGGAAAAACCATCATTATTACCTTAGATCATGGAGGCCGGCGGTTGGCCTCCCCTTGGTTATAAATGGGAGGGGGGCGGAGCCCCGTCGCCCATCTCTTCCCATTCCGCTTGCTTCTTGCCCTTTGCTCCATCGCTAGTTGCAACACCAATGGCGCCGTCGAAGAGGTTTTCCGCCGTGGAGAAAGGGAAGGCCACTCACGAGGGGCCCGGCTCTCCGACGCCCAAGAGTGGACGCGACCGTGCCCGCAAGCACTCCGCGACCCCCGCCGCGGCCCCGCGCAGCCGTGGCGGTGCCGCTTCGCGTGGCAGGGGCCGCTCCGGTCGCGGCGGTCCTGTTGATGGAGGGAGACGTGTCGTGGTCGCGCGGCCTCCTCGACCGCGCTTCCACTCGTCGGAGGTGCTGCCGGAGTTCGACATCTGGTCGGAGAACCCGACCGGCAACTGGATTTAGCTCCCGGGTTTCTTCGCCGACGAGCTGCCAGCCTCTGGTCCAGGCAGGCTCTGGCTGCAGGCGGACAGCTGCTGCAGCAGGGCTTCCTGGGTCACGGTCAAGGTCTCCGTTGCGGGCAACATAGCCCTTGCCCGCGGCCGGCAGACATTTGCCCGCGCGCGCGGCTTGGGCACGCGGTGCACCCTCCACTTCAAGTATGACGGTGACGTGACCCTCTACGTGAGGGTGTTTGGGGAAGATGGTCGCCGCGCCGGGTGCTGCCCCGAGGTCAACAATGGCGAGGAGGTGCTCAGCCTTGGCGATGGTCGTGATGAGGACGAGGGAGAACCCGCCCTTGGGGCCGACCATGTCTCGTCCAGCTACGACAGCTCTTCCTCCAGCGACAGCCCCAGCAGCGGCGGTTACGACCAGCCACCACGCCGCCGTGCCTGCTTTGAGTGCGGCAGTGGGTCGTCTCGTCGCCGCGCCTCCGTGAAGCGCGAGGAGGGGTCCGGCTGAGCTCAGGACGGCGCCGGGAGCCTACCGCCGTGAACCGCTGTAGGGGCAGACACCACTTTTATTTTGTTCTTCCTTTCCTTCCTGCATTAAAAAGAAACCAGAATGGGCCCCAGAGGGGCATGTATCGAACTATGATCTCAATCACTATGCAATGTTTGTTGCTCCTGTGCTGTGTTGCAACTTCATCGTTTTGCATAGGGATAACTTAGCTTGACTTGTTCGGAGTAGCCTCCTCCTCACGAGGCGCTTGCTTGCTTCTCGGTGCCTGTCGAGGCTTCCTTGACCTGATAGGCGCTTAGGAACTGCAAAAATTCATCAAGAGGTTTATCGTTCTCCCGAGGCTTGGTCGCGGGCGCCGCTGGCCTTGACCCAATGCTTCATATCGCGGTGCCCAAGGGGCACGGATTGAGAGAGAGAGAGAGGGGCGCCAGCTTGTGGGCTCGAACGAGACTACCTCGTGAAAAACAGAAGAAGGAAGCTAACGAAGGTACCTGTTCAGCCCCCTCGCAAGGAACGCGCATGAGAGAGTACAGGCCGACCAAAGAAATGAAGGCAGAAACAGAGGCAGAAGGCGAAAGGGTGAGACCAGCAAGAGACACCAGAAAGCAAATTTCAATTAAAGAGGGGCAAGCCAACTTCGGAAAGCAAATGAAAAGCCGTGTCCGACACCTAGTCTAGTCTTCGACGTCTTCTCACCAGCGCGGAGCTAAGTACTGCCACTAGGACGTGGGAGGGAGCCCTTGAAGCCCAAGGGCGGCACTCCCGAGACTCCGGAGCGTGTACAACCCCACTCGTTATTATGTGAGAGTGTCACGGGCGGCGATCTTCACAGGCGCTGGGCCTTTCTTCACAGGCGCCGGGCCTTCTTCACAGGCGCTGGGCCTTTCTTCACAGGCGCCAGGCCTTCTTCACAGGCGCTCGGCCTTTCTTCAAGGGTAGAACTTCCGGAGGTGCTGAATGTTCCAGGCATTCTGGATGGGTACCCCGTCCTGTGTCTCCAGGCACGCGGCGCTAGGCCTAGAGACATGGACGACCTTGAACGGGCCCTCCCACATGGGTGAGAGCTTATGCAACCCTTCCCTGGAGAGGACCCGCCTCAGGACGAGGTCACCCACCTCGAGCGTCCTGGAGCGGACGCTGCGACAGTGGTACCGCCGCAGCGCCTGCTGGTATCTTGCCGCCCGTAGTGCTACTTCGCAGCGATGTTCCTCCCCCAGCACGAGGTCCATCCCCCGCCTGGTGTCCTGCCGCGTTTCATCAAACACCAGGACCCATGCGGAGCGATGCCTGACCTCGTGAGGGAGGACTGCTTTCGCTCTGTAGACGAGGAAGAATGGGGTCTCGCCCGTTGGCTTGGTGGCGGTGGTGCGGATGGACCACAACACGGACTGGAGCTCATCGTGCCAGACCCTGCCGCAGGCCTTGAGCTTCTTCTTTAAGGTCCTGGTCTTGAGGCCCCTCAGGACCTCCGCGTTGGCACGTTCGGCCTGGCCATTGCTCCTGGGGTGTGCTACCGATGCGTAGCAGATCTACGTTCCAAGGTTAGCACAATATGACTTGAAGAGATTACTAGTGAACTGCGAGCCATTATCGGTGATGCTGTGGTTGGGGACCCCAAAATGGCTCACAAGGTCCTTGACGAGCTTGACCGCAGAGCCAACTGGGATGGTGCGGACGGCTTCAACCTCCGCCCACTTAGTGAACTTGTCGATGGCGACGTAGAGGTATCGATAGCCCCCAGACGCCCGAGGGAACGGGCCTAGGATGTCTAGACCCCACACTGCAAACGGCCACGAGAGTGGAATGGTCTGGAGGCCCTAAGCTAGCTGATGGATCTGCTTGGCGTGGAATTGGCAGGCCTCGCAGGACTTCACCAGCTCAGTTGCGTCACTGAGTGCCGTAGGCCAGTAGAATCCGTTGCGGAATGCCTTGCCAACGGGGGTTCACGATGATGAATGGTGCCCGCAGTCCTCGCCGTGTATGTCGGCTATCAGCTCTTTCCCCTGCTCCTTGAAGATACAATGCAATGAAACGTCATTTGGCCGCTTCCTGTATAACTCACCGTCCCGGATGTAGTATGTTGTGGCCTGCCGGGCCACGCGCTCCGCGTCCTCCTCCTTCTCTGGCAACGTCCCTTGCATAATGTATTCCTTGAATTCCTTGGTCCAGCATCCCTCTTGGGGCTTGAGCGCCAAGATTAGGCATGCTCCCGAGGTCGGGCCACATGCCGGGGCTCCTGTGGCAGGCGGCTACGGGAGTTCCTCCCGAGGCTGAGCTGTTCTTGAAAGCGGTGACATTGCTGGTGGCTTGAAGAGCCGCTCCTCGAAGATGCTAGGCTCCTGGGGCTGTCGCTTGGATGCTCTGCTGGCGATGTCATCAGCTTCCTTGTTGGTGCCACGGGGCACGTGCTGCAACTCCAGGCCCTGGAATTGTTTCTCCATCTTGCGCACCTCCGTGAGGTATGCTTCTATATGTTCGTCCCTTGGCTCGTATATCTTGTTGGAGAAGTTGATGAGGAGCTGCGAGTCGCCCCTGACGGTGAGGCGCTTTACCCCTAGTGCCACTGCAGCCTTCAGGTCGGCTATGAGGCCTTCGTATTCTGCAATGTTGTTGGAGACCTTCTCGCCCTGCTGGAAGCAGAGCTGCACAGCGTAGTAGAGCTTGTCCTAAGTGGGCGAGATGAGCACTGCTCCAGCCCCCGCGCCCTGGCGCACGAAGGCACCATCGAAATACATGACCCAGTCGTCGAGCGCCTCACTTTCCGGCGAGAGGGACCGGTCTTCACCTACTTCAAGCGCCGGGGCCTCTGTTCATTCTGCCATGAAATCAGCGAGCGCGGCTCCCTTGATGACCCTGGTAGTATTGAACTCCAACTGGAATGCTTGCAACTCGATGTTCCACTCAGCGACCCTTCCAACAGAGTTGGGGCTCCTGAGCACTCTCTCCAATGGGTAGGCTGAGACAACCTTGATGGGGTGGCCTTGAAAGTAGTGCCGCAGCTTTCGTGAGGCCACCAGGAGCGCGAGCAGGAGCTTCCGATGCATGGGGTACCGTGCTCTTACATCCCGTAACACCGTGCTGACGAAGTATATCGGGTGCTCGACGAGGGTAGGCGTGCTGATGAGGCTTGCCTCTTCTGGAAGCTGGGGTGCCTCCTGAGGTGGTGGAGCCCCCGACGCTTGACCGCTTGCTGAGGCCTTTGGGGGTTTGAGAGCATCGTCCTGCTGAGCTTGCTCTTCTGCTGTTGCTGCGGCGGCCCTTGTGGTGCCTTCCTGGTCTCGCATCGTCTCTGCTGGGGGTGTAGCTCGGCACGACACGCCCTTGGCTTGGTGTTCTTCCCGAACCACTACTAGGGCCGCACTGGCGGAGTAGGGAGTGGCGGCAAGATAGAGCACTAGGGGCTCGAGGGGCCGCGACGCCACCATCACTGGGGGCTAGTCAGGTACCTCTTGAGGTCTTAAAATGCTCGGCCCGCCTCCGGGGTCCACTTGAACGGGCCCTTCTTCTTCATCAGCTTGAAGAAGGGTAGGGCTCGCTCTCCCAGCATGGAAATAAAGCGTCCCAACACAGTCACCCATCCAGCAAGCTTCTGCATTTCCTTGAGGGTTTGCGGTGGACTCATGTCTTCAATGGCCTTGACCTTCTCTGGGTTGGCCTCGACCCCCCTGTGGGACACAAGGAAGCCCATCAGCTTGCCGGAAGGGACGCCAAACACACCCTTCTCCGGGTTGAGCCGCAAGTCCACCTGGCGGAGGCTTTCAAAGGTCTCCTCCAGGTCTGGGATCAAGGTCCTCGCCTCTCGAGACTTCACCACGATGTCGTCAACGTAGGCTTCAGCGTTCCTCCCGAGATGCCAACCCAAGGCGATGTGCATGAGCCGCTGGAAGGTTCGCCTGCGTTGCGCAGTCCGAAAGGCATGCAAGTGTAGCAGTACACCCCACATGGGGTCAGGAAGGCCGTCTTCTCCACATCTTCTACCGCCATCTTGATCTGGTGATATCCTGAGAACGCATCCAGGAAGCACAGCAAGTCGCACTCGGCAGTGGAGTCGACGATCTGGTTGATGCGCGGGAGCGGGAACGGATCTTGGGGGCAGGCCTTGTCAAGGTTGGTGAAGTCGACGCACATCCGCTCCTTCCCGCCTTTCTTGGGGATGACGACAGGGTTTGCCAGCCACTCTGGGTACTGAACCTCGCGAATGACACCCGCAGCCTCCAGCTTGCGGGTTTCTTGGACGATGAAAGCTTGCTTCTCAGTGGACTGCCGCCTCGCCTTCTGCTTCACGGGCATACGTTGGGGCACGCTTTCAGGTGGTGCTCTATCACCTCTCTTGGGACCCCACCAGCTGATCGGGCTCCCAAGCGAACACTTCCTTGTTTGCGTGCAAGAACTTCACCAACGCCTCCTCTTGATCAGGCTCGAGTTTGGCGCCTATGGTAAAGGTCGCCCCTGAGGACCCGTCCTCCTCGACTGGCACTCGCTTGGTTTCTGCTTTGTCCTGAGTGAAAAACTACTTCTTTTTGGTTGGTGCGGCTCCCTTGGCCTTGGAGGTGTCCAAGTCGGAGGGCTGCGCTGCTGCGGCGGTCTTGAGGGCGAGCTTGAGAGTCATCAAGGCTTCCTTTGCGTCCCCCTTGATGGTGAGGACACCCTCGCTCCCCGGCATCTTCATGAGGTTGTAAGATGGATGGGCTGCTGCCATGAACTGGGCTAGAGCTGGGTACCCGAGGATGGCGTTGTATGGGAGGCCGATGTGGGTGATGTCGAAGTCGATGAGCTTGGTGCGGTAGTTGTTGTGCGTGCCGAAGGTCACGGGGAGGCGGATCTGCCCCAGGGGGCGGGCGGAGCCTCCACCGACCCCTGAGAAAGGCTTGCTAGGGCAGAGCCACTCGAGCGGTACGTGAAGAAGGCTGAAGGCCTCGACGGAGAGCACGTTGAGGCCGATGCCGCTGTCGATGAGCATCTTGGTGATGGATATGTGACAGTTGGTGGACGTGCAAAGCATTCGGAGCGCACCCGAGCCGACGGTGGAGGCGGGATGATCCCCTGAGTCGAAGGTGAGGTCGGCCTCGGGCGCGACCCAGCCCGGCGGAGCCCCCGTGCGCTTGGAGACGGCGCCGATCTGGCGAAAGAACGACTTGACATGACGATCTGAGGGTGGTGCTTGCGAGCCGTCGAGGAGGGACGCAACCGCGTGGTGCGCCGGTGCCCCGTAGCGCACAACGAAGAGGCCGCACAACTCCTCCCAGGATGCCACCGTGGATCCGGGGAAGTTGAGCAGCCAGGCGCGCGGTGCGCCAGTGAGGGCCATGGGAAGCTAGTTGGCCATGACCTTGTCGTCACCCCCGGCCTTAATGACGGCTTCCTCATACGCCAGCAGGAAAACTGATGGGTCCGCTGCACCGTCGTAGCGCGGAGGCATCTCCGGCTTGAACTTGGGTGGCCACTTCACCTGCCGTAGGGCGGGAGCAAGGGCTCGGAGCCCCTGAGCGCCACTATGGGCACCCGTAGATCCAGCCGACGGAGTGGCGCCAGCCATGGAGAATGGGCGCGAAGATGGTGGAGCGCGAATCGACGGAAGGAAACTCTGACACACCCCTACCTGGCGTGCCAAATGTCGGATCACGGGTTCCGGCAAAACCCTCAAGGTTCTAACACTGGGGTGCGCGCGAAGATCTCCCCCCTACCGATGCACATCCTAGCTCAGCTAAGATCTTACGAACTAACTCGACGAACTCACGACACAAAGGACACAATATTTATACTGGTTTGGGCCACCATTGTGGTGTAATACCCTACTCCAGTGTGGTGTGGTGGATTGCCTCTTGGGCTGAGGATGATTAGTACAAGGGGAACAACAGCCTCCTGAGGAGAGGTGTTCTTGTGCTTGGTGAACTCGTGGTTGTCCTGGTCTCTCTTGGCCAGACTGATCGATCGATCCTCTCCCCTAGCTATGGTGGTGGCTAGTCCTATTTATAGAGGCCCTGGTCCTCTCCCCAAATATTGAGCGGGAAGGGAGCCAACAACGGCCAATTTGAAAGGGGACATCTAGCACAGCTTATCCTGACAAAAGCAGTCTTTGCCTGTCAAAGGCTCTGGTGGTGACGCCGCCCTGGGCTCCACGGTGACCTCCGTCTTGTCGTCCTTCTGGTCTTGGTCTTGTTACACTGATATGGAAACCTTTGCTTGACGCCTCGGTACTCCGCGCCTGTGCCTGCTTCCTTAGCACCAAAGAGGAAACAAGGACACTGTGCGCGCTGGCGCCCGCCTGGCCTTGGTCGTCATGGCTCACGTCACTAGAACCTCGCGAGGTTTGCCTTGCCTTGATCTCTCCGCCCCTCGTGAGCCAGCCTGGTGAGGCCGCTCCTGAGGAGGTCTTGTGTCGTCCCCCTCGCGAGGCTTGGCCCCTCGCGAGGCTTGGCCCCTCGCGAGGGTCTTGAGTCATTGCTAGTGAAGATGGGCCGTACGGGCCCGCTCGCAGAGCCACGCCGTGGGCCGTAGGCAGGCAAGTCTGGGGACCCCCGTTCCCAGGACGCCGACACAATGAGGTGAAATGGATAGCCCTGTTTGCAAAACAAGGTAGAAAGGAAACAATTACTGCCCAATTACACGAGTTGAAGGCACATACGCCGACAAAAATGAAGCATATTCCATGTAATAAGGGAAAGATAGCAGCATGGTGGTTAATAAAAAATGGTTCGAGGACGAGATTGCAAGATGGAAAGTACACTAGCCAAGATACATTTAAGCAAACAACTAAAGAAGATCCACATGCAACAACTTGCGAAGATGGGCAGTGGAGTAAGGCCGGAGGAAGCTGTACCTAAGGGTCGGCGGGATGTTACTAGGAGGGCGCCGACGGCCAGGATTTGCCCATACCGCGGCAGCGAGCAAGTGGCGAAGGCCCTACCACGTCGGAGCTTGGTCAGAGAGAACGACAGGTACCGCAGAGCGGGACGTACTGCCTCAACGCCGTCGAATGGAGAAACGATGCACATCCTCCCTTTCCGCCAACGGACAGGATGCAGACGGATCACTAACCAACGGTGAGAGAGAGAGAGGCCACCGCCGCCTTGTGTGAGATGGTGTCACGAGAGACAAACCCCGGAGGCAGGTTCCGTTGTATATAGTGGAGCGGATTTTTCCATTTTCACCACGATAATCATTTTATATTCTGTATGAGCCATTCAGGAATATAACTTTATTTAATACTAACATGTCAAGTCAAACTTTGTTCCATCTACGCGTGGTACACGACCCTCCTTCGAGTAAACAACCGCTACACCCGTCAAATTATCACATGGGTCGCCTTTTCATACAGAAACGAACTCCACCGTGTACCTGCACGGGTGTGGCCGGGAACGAGACGTGAGTACGTGTGTCTTGCGTGCACCTCTTCTTTAGGTGCAGGTACGTACGTGGGTGGGTGTGAGAGATATGTTTTGTGTGAAGCCGAGGCAATGTGTCAATGATATCTCAAACAAAAAACGTAACATATGCAATGTGTGTGAAACAAAGTCATGGATATATCATAAATAGAGGGAGCGATCCACGGGAAGAGAGTGGAGGGATCATCGGCATGAGATATCGATAGAATTGAAAACAAGGATGAAGTGTGTGGTTGCGCGATCGATAAAGAGTGCATTCGAATTTGTGTTTGCCCACGCCAAAGATACAGGGCGGCTGGCCTACTGGAATTTGAGAGGGAAGAGGTGTAGTTTTTCTCTATGGCATGGATACCTACCTACAACGTTCGACTATCGGTGTGTGTGGGGGGGGGAGGGGCAGAGACCTAACTATAGATAGGTAGATCGACTAGTATATGTGTGGAGAAGGAGAGAGACCTAGCTATGTAGAGATCGATCGACATGCATGCATATGTGTAGTAGAGGAATAAGGTTGGGAGAAAGAGAAAGGTAGAGTGTCGGAGGGTTGGTGGTGGAGTGGCTTCTCACAAATGGTGGGAGAGTCCTGCTAGACAAACGGAGGGTACGAGTGCAATATCAATAAGAGAGGGCCGGGGATGTCTGTCTGTCTATGCACGTGCGTGTGAGAGATGGGTCGGGAGGTATGCAAGGATGATGAGGGGAGACGATATGGTTGTGGTAAGCATACGTAACTACATAGGAAGATCAACCGTCGTGTGTCCGAGAAAGGGAGAGACATAACTAGTGAGGTAAGTCTATCGATGCGTGGGAAAAAATAATTATAGTTGACCTAGCTATATGTAGGGAGGTCGGTACGTATACATGCATGCATGTGTTAGAAGCAAATAAGGTCCGGAGAGACAGACATGGGGAGAGGGGTGCAGCTAGGAGGTGGTGCGAGAGGCCTACTATGTCGAGGGGGGAGGAGTGTGTGAGTATGAGATCGCTGAAAAAAGGGACGAGACTATATTGGACATAGGGGGGCATGGACGGTGAGAAGAGAAGAGGGGAATTATATGTGTGGTAGGCACACTTGGCTAGAGAGCACTACAAGAAATATGTCAACTTGCGACCATCACTATTGGTCATTGAAAGGTCATTGTTTTTCATTTGCGACCTTTTTTGACCAAAAACAAATGGTCAAAAGCTGATGGTCGTAAACTGAAAATAACGACCTTCTCTGTGAGAAAGTCGTGGAAGGCCATGACCAAAACAAAAGGTCATGGATTCTATGACCTTCTATTTTGGTCGCTGGCTGTCTGCCCAGGCCACGTTGGATCCGACGTAGCAAGCTAACGTGGCAAAACTGCGACCAAATGAAAAGGTCACTGATAAGAATCAGCCCGGCCCGATTCGGTGTTTTACATGGGCCGAGCCCAACAATTCATCCTGTTTGTTGTTTTTTCCAGTCAATTTTTGGTGGACTTCACGGGCCAAGCCCAAAATTCCAGCCATTTATTTTCTAGGCCGCACCCTTTTACAGTTCAATTCTTGTTCAGGCCTCGACCTTTTTTCAGTCCAATTCTTGTTCAGGCCTCGACCTTTTTGTGGTCCATTCAAGTTTTGGAACTCGGCCCTTTTACAGTACATTTTATTTATTTTCAAAAATTAATATACTGGCATTGCTGAAACAGACCCCAACTATGTTTGGGCTGTGGCCTTTTTAAGGTCCAGTAGTGTTTGGGCCAAGGACTCTTTCAGTATTATGTTCACATCCAACTAAATACATTTAGCACAAATACAAATTCCCAGCATTTGAATAACAAGTACACCGAACATTAAATAACAGGTACAACAAGTAAATATACACCCAATTCCTAGCAAGATCAGCATTACGTCAAAATTCCAAGCAAATTCTGCATTACAAGTTCAATAATATATAAAGCGAGCCTTTGACTGAGGCTTTGAGCTTCTTCGAATTTCTTTGGCCGAGGAACTCCTATAAATGAGAGGGAAAACAGATTAGTCACAAGTACACAAGCACTGTTTGCATCAGTACATCGACACTCGCAAGTAATACATCATTCACTTAAAACATCTAAAGTGAAATAGATACATGACACGACACAGGAGGCAGATATTGCCAGACAAAGATGACACTTGTATAGACCTTGGAAAAAAACCATAGTAGTCAGTGATGCTCCAACACACATCACTCATGGACTAAAAAAACAAGATAAAGCATCACTAGGGATGCATACTGATTTTACTAATATGTTTTAATTGTCTACTTTGGAGTTACATCATCTCTTAGCAACATATGAAGTGAGGAGATTTGAATAGATTTTTCAAATACATGTGCTGGTATGGGGATGCTTCTCTAGAATGATGTACATTTGCACAGATTTTCAAATAAATATGAGGACTCCTAGAACTATCAGAGAATGAATGAATGCGAAAGGCAGAGCATCATCATAGATGAAGGCATCACCAGAATTCGTACTTACACGGGGAGACACTAACATGCGGGAATATGTATGGACAACAAGCTGCAGGTTGGCATATCCATGAACCATGTACCTCATGACAGATACAATATATCATCCAATGCTCAACTATGACAAAAATTAAACAATTACACCTCATAAAGGCAAAGAAAAGAATCATGGAGAGAGTAGGAGAGGTAGAAGGGGACCTGAGTCATCGGAAGTGGTTGTAGACTAGGCTGATCCAGCGACAGCCAAGGGAGGCAGCCGAGCCTACCAATGCGTAGCCATCATAGGAGCAGTAGCAGTGTAGCACCACCATTGCCGGAACCGCAACTGCTGGAGCGAATCACCATCACATGGGTCACCTCCACCGAAGGATCTAGCAAGGGGTAAAGTCTGCATGTTTCAGTACAAGCTAGTGGCGTCAAAAACCAAGCAGGAGCAAGAACAAGAGAAACTCTAGTAAATGATGATTAGTTGAAGAAACAGGAACTACATTCAGTGGCGATGTTTCCATCATCCTACTGTCACCAGTAGAGCAAACTATGGGTTACCATAGTTCCGGAACCATGCACTTCATGACAGATGTATGTAGTAACACAAGACGCATGACACCTAAAGGAAAATTATTCATTCAAGAGACTAGAAATTATACATACAAGTATCGGTGGCCTAAAACTCAATCTACAGATGATAGATAATAATAAACAAACGACAGCATCATATTTTCTTAATTATATAAAGAGAAACTAACAGACTGTTATGTGCACGCAGATGCACCAAAAGAAACTAAAGACCATTTATCTTAAGGATTAAACATAGATGCCGAACATGCTTATCATCGAAGGAAAGAAGCGTAGCTTTTTCAGGGGAAATCAATCTACAACCCTATGGATATTAGGACTATCTCTGTACAGAATGAGCATGAGCAATACGCCAGGCAGTATATGCGTCTGTAGAGGAAGAATTATGACCCACAAGGCTAATAAAGAGTTAACCGAATCTATCACGAAGGAGCGGCCGGAACCAGTAGATCAATCACAAAGGAGCGGATGAACCAGTAAAAAAAGAGGAACCACCCTAAAAAAATAAGTAACCAGAGCAATTCTTTGTGGGTCACACCCAATCATTTGCAGACAAATAAATTGGGCCAAGTTTACTCTCTTTATTGGAGATCAGAGAAGAGTCACAGGATGAATTGTCACAATGTCAAGATCAGTATTTCCCACAAAAGCTGATGATGTTCCGGTTCCATATTTTTCTACCAGTATGAAACAAGGTTGAAAAAAAAGACAAGTGCAGAACTAGCCAACTGACAATACAGATCAAAAGGGAAATAAAACAAAGGAACACAAACCCATAAAGCATCAAGGTTGAATTTACCACTCTGCGGAACCAAACTGCAGGGTTATTCCAGTTCTATACACAAGATTTGACATGTTTTCCTACTAGTATTTACAATGTTTTTATAGTAATTTAGAAAGAGGGGAGATGGGGCACAGAACTTTGAGGCACTATTATGAGGTAGTGTCTGATGAAGGTTGCCCTTTGGAGCGGCAGCACTAGCTCCACCAAATGTAGCAGCGACACCTCCGACTTGCACAGCGGCAGCAACAGCACCAATGATCACCTGCATGAGATTTCAGATCATGATTACATAATTTTATTTATTTATTTAAGAGACAAGCAGCAGCGATAGCTTCTACCTTCGCATATATTTCAATACCTACTTCTACTTTCATGTATGTTAAATATGCAAGAGGTAAAAACATGTATGCAAGAGTCGCGGAGGCCACCGAACTTACTAGTATCCATCACGGAGGCCACCGAACTTCTCCTGTCCGGCTGTGTCCCAGCAGTAGAACCTGATCTTGCCGTGGCTCGTCTGGAAGTCCAGCGACCGCACCTCCACAGCGATCGTCGCTACAGAACACCGTGCAGATCAACAACAACAGTCAACAACATCAAAGGCAACATCATCCCTCAACAGAAACACGAGATGTGATCGAGGGGTGGGGAAGGAACCAAACTAGAAGCATCGACAGGCTCACTTATGTTCGTACTTCTTCTCGAACTCCCCGGTGATATGCCTCTACACGAACATCGTCTTGCCGGTGTCGCCGTCGCGGACGAGGACGAGCTTGAAACTGGGGTAGTCCACGGGAGGGGTGTTGGGGAGAGCCTGCACGCGTAACTCATTCAGAATCGGAAATCAAAACCCATCGATCGGCACACAAGAGCGAAAACTAAGAGGCACAAAGCACGAGCAGAATCTAGAGCAGCAGAAACAACGCAGCAACCGCCTCTAAATTCGTTGGAAAGCAATCGCCTCAGAACAAATAAGAGAGGAGGTTGAGGAGATCCACGCACCATTGCATCGTTTCCTCGGCGCCGCCCGCTGCTTGGACTTGGAGGGGCATGATGCCCATGGCGGCGGCACGCGCCCGGGGGTGCGGGGACGAGAGGTCGGCCAGGCCGAGGCGCTCCAGGGTGGTGGTGTACTCGACGTGCTGCGGGTGGCGCTGGAGGACGTGCGCGACGGGTCTCGACAGGGAACGCCGGCCTCCCCAAGCCTCGCCGGTGGAGAGAGCCAATAAATTCCCCGCAGGCGCAGATCTCATCCCCCGTCAGAGGGCATGGTTTTGCTTTCTTGGAGGAGTTAGGGTGCCGGGTGGGCTGGTTGGTTTGGTTGGGTGGGGGAAGGGGAGGGGCGAGAGGGGTAGGGCATGGGGGAGGCCATGTACGGCGACGAGCTCTACTGGAGGGAGGTGGTGGCGGTGATCTGGAAGGGACGAGGCGAGCTCTCTCTCTCTCCATCGGGCGAGACAGCGAGGAGATGGAAGTGGATCGATGGATGGATGTGGGAAAGAAAGGAGGCGGGGGGAGGGTGGATGGAATATGAGCAGCTAGGGTTTCGGGGTTGGTGTGAAAGGGTTGAGGATGGCCGTTGGATTCGCGAGCATCCGACGGCGCATGATGCATGATCCGCGTGAGATGCCCACGGATCAATCAGACAGTATGATGTTATGACCATCTACATAGGTCATAGTTGCCTAAAAATAATGTGTTAAAATCATGTCAGCTATTTTATGACCTGAGAAATTCAAAAAAGGAAATAGAAAACCTTCTCATTGTGTCACCAAAATGTGAACAAGTTTTCATAAAAGAATAACAAACATGAAGAAATATAAATATCTTTTAAAAGGTGTCGTGAGAAATGAGTTTATTGGTAAAAAAATATTTTCCATTTTTCGAGTGCCCAAAATGAGTTTTTTGTGTGAAGGACCTACCATATATTTGTTGCAAAATTGGACCAATTCAATTTTCTAAGATACTAGGCCATATTTAATGCACAACTGACTAAATGGTTGGGTGTCAAAAGCTTTGATCCACCTCGGGTGAAAAAGATAAATTTCCGCCGATTCAGCAGGAAGTGGGTCAAATTTGAACTGTAACTGCCTCATAGTTTGCTATTTTTTTTCAAAAATCATTTCTAGATACATAAGTATCTATTTAATCAGAGAAACATCAAAAGTTTTCCGAGATTCAACCACTAGCTAGGAACGATCAAGCTCGCTGTTTTGACCGCATTTTGAAACGGGCATATAAAATTAAAAAAAATAAAAAGATTAGAAAACCTTCGCATTGTGTCATTATATGTGACCAAGTTTCCAGGAAATATAATAGACTTGTAATACGGTAATTATTTTAAAAAGTGTTTTCAGAAATGAGCTATCATGCGTGAATATTCATGGCTTTCAAGCCAAATGATCAATCTTATGGCCACATTCATGGCATAGTTTGTTCAAATGATCTCACATTGTGCACAAGGGTGCATCTTGGAATTCCAAACAATGTTTTCTAAGGGAGTTTTCATTTTATTTGCACGGAAAATTCATTTTCCATTTTTGAGTGCCCGATGAGTTTTTTTGTGAAGGACCTACCATATATTTGTTGTAAAATTGGACCAAATCAATTTTCTAACATACTAGACCATATTTAATGCACAATTGACCAAATGGTTGGGTGTCAAAAGCTTTGATCCACCTCTGGTGAAAAAGACAAATTTCCGCCGATTTAGTAGGAAGCGAGTCAAATTTGAACTGTAGCTGCCTCATAGTTTGCTATTTATTTTTTCCAAAAATCATTTCTAGGTACATTGGTATCTATTTAATCAGAGAAACATCAAAAGTTTTCCAAGATTCAACCACTAGCTAGGAACGGTCAAGCCCGCCGTTTTGACCGCATTTTGAAACAGGCATAAGAAATTAAAAAAAATTGAAAACCCTTCGCATTGTGTAATTATATGTGACCAAGTTTTCAGGAAAAATAATAAACTTGTAATACGACAATTATTTTAAAAAAGTGTTCTCAGAAATGAGCTATCATGCGTGAAGATTCATGGCTTTTAAGCCAAATGATCTAATCTTATGGCCACATTCATGGCTTAGTTTGTTCAAATGATCTCATATTGTGCACAAGGGTGCATCTTGGAATTCCAAACAGTGTTTCCTAACGGAGTTTTCATTTTCTTTGCACGAAAAATTAATTTTCCATTTTTCGAGTGCCCGAAATGAGTTCTTTTTGTGAATGACCTACCATATATTTCTTGCAAAATTGGAACAAATCAATTTTCTAAAATACTAGGCCATATTTAATGCACAATTGACAAAATGGTTGGGTGTCAAAAGTTTTGATCCACCTCTGGTGAAAAAGACAAATTTCCGCTCATTTAGAAGGAAGCGAGTCAAATTTGAACTGTAGCTACCTTATAGTTTGTTCTTTATTTTTTTCAAAAATCATTTCTAGATACATAAGTATATATTTAATCAGAAATACATGGTTTGCTGGTGATATGTCGAGGTTTGGACGGTGGCCGAGGGCCCCAACTCCGGAGCGCATAAACTTGCATGACCGCCGCATGGTCATCGCGTGACCGTGGCATTGCCCTGCGTTCTGGACGGCACATACATGTCTAGTGGGTTGGGAACTCCCCAGGTAGGTGCTAAGAAGAAAATGACAATAGAAGAATCTAACGAGGAGACCGAACTATGCTCAAACATGAATTAGCAGCCAAGTGTTTGATTAGCGGTATGGGAAATGCACATGGCCAATGGGCGTGAGTTTTGGCTGAGGATGATCATCTACTAAGAAGACTGTCGTCACAAAGTTTCATCTCAAATGCAGGAGCTTAGCTGGCATTTACTTTGCAACATACCACACTGGACAAAAATATGAATGTTGAAGCTAGACTCAAATGAATGAATGAATGGATTGATCTGAAATTTGGAGGAGGGTGATAATTTGGGCATGTGAAGCCACTTAAAAAATTTCATATCATTTGGATACATAAAATTGGTATTTCCTTCACAGTGCTCTCCACTGAACAGAAAATTGGGAAAAATACTGAGGGAAATTGGCTAGAATAAATGAGCTAAAATTTGGTGGAGGGAGGTTCTATGGGCAGGGTCATGTCGTGGTAATTTTTCAGCAATTATAAATTAACATAAATAATAGTTGCTTCACAAACTGAAAATATCACTAGAAACAAAGATTGGATGCTGAGCTCACATGTATTGTTAGATGGGGCTCAAATTTCGTGGAGAGCTATGATTTGGGAATATAGACGATGTGGCAAAAATTCAGCTTATTAGAATATGCCTAGCCAGTACTTCCTTCACATTAGTTCGAGCTGAACAAAAACTTTGTAAATTTGCCGAGGAAGATTTACCAGGCAAATGGAGTTGAATATTGTCATGAGGCAATGATTTGGATAGTAAAGAATGCCCATTTTTTGGGATTTTTGGGAATGACAAAAAGATAGGTTGCTTCACAACCTAAGGCAAAAATTGACACATGGAGATGACACATAGGCAAAACTGATGAGGTGGCGCCTAGTCATAGCAATCCACCACAATTTACAAGGTTATGACCATCTATATTGGTCGTGATCAGCTAGAAATAAGGCAGCGCACCAGTGTAGTCTACTTTATGACCATTTCGTGTAAGGAAATTGCGACCTTTCTGACCAAAATGGTCATTGTAGTCTAGGGTTTGGAGCCCCCCGAATAGCTTTTGACCAATTGGTCTCAAATGGTTGTAGATTTATGACCAATTCTTCCAGGGTCACTGACAGAAGGTCACAAGTTGACATATTTCTTGTAGTAGAGGTATATCGACCGGTGTGTGCTGGAAAGAAGGAGTCAGGGGGCCTACACACACCGCGGGTGAACGACCTAAAGAGAAATAATGAACGTGCGTGATGGAGGGGACGCTGAGGGAGGGTGAGAGGGGGGCGGGCGTGTGCATGCACGATAGAAAGTTAGCGCTAGCTAGCTACAAAGAGAAGAGGATCGTGAAGGTGTAAAAGACGATCAGAGATCATAATTCATTATAAAAAAAGTGGATACGGATACTTGAAGAAGATATCATAATGTAGAACATTGATTATAATTTGGGCTAATGTGTGGCTTTTGCAGCTCAGGGCTAAAATACTTGTCATAATGTAGGGGGCAGGGCACTATACTTTGTGTGATAATCATGGTGTACGTATGGAACATGGTTTAGATTATGAATATATAGTTAGTACATCAAATGTACTATTATTTGGAATCAACATCAAGTGTATTCAAAAAATTGAATTCGAGTTCATATAGTACACATAATTAATATCTATCTCTATAGTAATCATGTGGTGTGTTGTTAAGGTAATACACGAATGATGGTTGAAGTTGGCAACAATCATGATTGTAGATTCTTATTCAAATAGAGAAACAAATTCAAATTTAGTTCGGATTGCAGCGGTAGTATAGACATTTGGAATGCACTAAAATGTTAGAATGAGTATGTTACATGCATTATACAGCCAGCGAAAAATTTAATTGGACATAACATGGATTCACAGCTTTGAATAGCATTTGTATAGTAAAACGGGACAATACTCTATCTTTGTGTGGTGTGAATAGTTTTACTTTTCTCGTTTTTTTCGTTGAGGGAAGTGCGAATTGATTTGGTACGTACAAGTACAATATTACACATTAGGCTTGTGCCTAAAATTCAACCCGCGCCTTGTTAGATCCCGAAAATTCAGATATCGTGCTCCCAAAACTCGCGCCTTCACAACCCGTGCCTTGCTATCGTGAAATTACAACACGCGCGAAAACTCCCTCCAGCTGCCAAATCCTGACACGCGAAATCCCCCTTCTAACCCCGAGCTGAAAGGGCCGCTAGTTCAAATCGGTGGGGGTACTTTTGTAACACACCCTACATATTGGACAAGCGCGTTCATAAGTCATGGTTCCCCCTCCTATCACCTCCTTTTCGCCATTTGAAATCACAGGACGCCATAACCTCTCCGCTCTAGCCGCGAAACCCCACCCTCCTCCGTCCGCCACCTCACCGTTGCCCAGCCGGAGCCTCTTCCCTGACAACGCCGTCCACCGCAACAGCTCGACGTCCCTTATCCACCTCCCCGGATGAGGATCCGTCGTCCATCTCATCGTCCTGCCGGTTCAGCCGCCCTATCCTCCACCTACAAGAGCTGCTTCGACGATCGCCTCGTCTATCGCGGCTACTCCATCCCCACAACGCCACCTTAACCTGCTCCACCGGAACCGCAACATCCACACCAACTCCTCGGACGAAGCCAAGGCCTACTCGGCGCCACCAAAGATGTTGTACACTCATCGCATCGCACCTTCTCCTTAACTCGACCTCCTGGCACCGACGGTGCTCCATCCCACACGCCCATGGCGCGGCTACCTCGAAACCGGCGCCGCAAGCGACATCTCCACGGCGGCTCTCCCCCAGTGCGAGGCCCCTTCAGCGGCGGCGTCCATACCAGTCGGATCTACTGCTACTCCTTCGGCTCTCGCTCATGCTATTGCTGCTCCGGTTCTCGCTCGCTCGCTCGCGCTGCTGTTGTTGCTCCGGCTCTCGCTCGCTCGCGCTGCTGCTGCTTGAAGGGGAACGTAGCATAAATTCAAAATTTTCCTACGTGTCACCAAGATCTATCTATGGAGTCATCTAGCAACGAGGGAGGAGTGGATCTACATACCCTTGTAGATCGCGCGCGGAAGCGTTCAAGAGAACCGGGTTGATGGAGTCGTATTCGTCGTGATCAAAATCACCGATGATCCTAGCGCCGAACGGACGGCACCTCCGCGTTCAACACACGTACGGAGCAGTGACGTCTCCTCCTTCTTGATCCAGCAAGGGGGAAGGAGAGGTTGATGGAGATCCAGCAGCACGACGGCATGGTGGTGGAAGTAGCGGGATTCCAACAGGGCTTCGCCAAGCGCTGCGGGAGGAGGGAGATGTGTCATGGGAGGGAGAGGGAGGCGCCGGGGCTTAGGTTGGGCTGCCCTCCCTTCCCCCCACTATATATAGGGCCAAGGGAGAGGGGGGAGGCGCAGCCTTGGCCCTTCCTCGAAGGAAGGGTGCGGCCAGGGGAGGAGTCCCTCCTCCCCAAGGCACCTCGGAGGTGCCTTCCCCTTTTAGGACTCTTCCTTTTCCCTCTTCTCTTGGTGCATGGGCCTCTTGGGGCTGGTACCCTTGGCCCATATAGGCCAAGGCGCACCTCCTACAGCCCATGTGGCCCCCCGGGGCAGGTGGCCCCACCCGGTGGACCCCCGGGACCCTTCCGGTGGTCCCGGTACAATATCGGTGACCCCGAAACTTGTCCCGATGGCCGAAATAGCACTTCCTATATATAATTCTTTACCTCCGGACCATTCCGGAACTCCTCGTGACGTTCGGGATCTCATCCGGGACTCCGAACAACTTTCGAGTTACCGCATACTAATATCTCTATAACCCTAGCGTCACCGAACCTTAAGTGTGTAGACCCTACGGGTTCGGGAGACATGCAGACATGACCGAGATGACTCTCCGGTCAATAACCAACAACGGGATCTGGATACCCATGTTGGCTCCCACATGTTCCACGATGATCTCATCGGATGAACCACGATGTCAAGGACTTAATCAATCCCGTATACAATTCCCTTTGTCTAGTGGTACGATACTTGCCCGAGATTCGATCGTCGGTATCCCGATACCTTGTTCAATCTCGTTACCGGCAAGTCTCTTTACTCGTTTCGTAACACATCATCCCGTGATCAACTCCTTGATCACATTGTGCACATTATGATGATGTCCTACCGAGTGGGCCCAGAGATACCTCTCCGTCACACGGAGTGACAAATCCCAGTCTCGATTCGTGCCAACCCAATAGACACTTTCGGAGATACCCGTAGTGTACCTTTATAGCCACCCAGTTACGTTGTGACGTTTGGCACACCCAAAGCACTCCTACGGTATCCGGGAGTTGCACAATCTCATGGTCTAAGGAAATGATACTTGACATTAAAAAAGCTTTAGCATACGAACTACATGATCTTGTGCTATGCTTAGGATTTGGTCTTGTCCATCACATCATTCTCCTAATGATGTGATCCCGTTATCAACGACATCCAATGTCCATGGTCAGGAAACCATAACCATCTGTTGATCAAGGAGCTAGTCAACTAGAGGCTTACTAGGGACATGGTGTTGTCTATGTATCCACACATGTATCTGAGTTTCCTATCAATACAATTCTAGCATGGATAATAAACGATTATCATGAACAAGGAAATATAATAATAACTTATTTATTATTGCCTCTAGGGCATATTTCCAACAGTCTCCCACTTGCACTAGAGTCAATAATCTAGTTCACATCGCCATGTGATTAACACTCATAGGTCACATCCCCATGTGACTAACACCCAAAGAGTTTACTAGAGTCAATAATCTAGTTCACATTTACCATGTGATTAACACTCGATGAGTTCTGGGTTTGATCATGTTATGCTTGTGAGAGAGGTTATAGTCAACGGGTCTGAACCTTTCAGATCCGTGTGTGCTTTACAAATCTCTATGTCATCTCCTAGATGTAGCTACCACGTTCTATTTGGAGCTATTCCAAATAACTGTTCTACTTGGAGCTATTCTAAATTGTTGCTCCATTATACGTATCCGGTATCTCTACTCAGAGCTATCCGGATAGGTGTTAAGCTTGCATCGACGTAACCCTTTACGACGAACTCTTTTACCACCTCCATAATCGAGAAAATTCCTTAGTCCACTAGTTACTAAGGATAACTTTGACCGCTGTCCTGTGATCCATTCTTGGATCACTCTTGCACCCCTTGACTGACTCATGGCAAGGCACACTTCAGGTGCGGTACACAACATAGCATACTGTAGAGCCTACGTTTTAAGCATAGGGGACGACCTTCGTCCTTTCTCTCTATTCTGCCGTGGTCGAGCTTTAAGTCTTAACTTCATACCTTACAACTCAGGCAAGAACTCCTTCTTTGACTGATCCATCTTGAACACCTTCAAGATCATGTCAAGGTATGTGCTCATTTGAAAGTACCATTAAGCGTTTTGATCTATCCTTATAGATCTTGATGCTCAACGTTCAAGTAGCTTAATCCAGGCTTTCCATTGAAAAACACTTTCCAAATAACCCTATATGCTTTCCAGAAATTCTACGTCATTTCTGATCAACAATATGTCAACATATATTTATCAGAAATTCTATAGTGCTCCCACTCACTTCTTTGGAAATACAAGTTTCTCATAAACTTTGTATACACCCAAAACTTTGATCATCTTATCAAAGCATACATTCCAACTCCGAGATGCTTACTCCAGTCCTTAGAAGGATTGCTGGAGCTTTGCATACTTATTAGCATCTTTCAGGATTGACAAAACCTTCCGGTTGTATCACATACAACCTTTCCTCAAGAAAATCGTCGAGGAAACAATGTTTTGACATCCTATCTGCAAGATTTCATAAATAATGCAGTAATCGCTAATATAATTCCAACAGACTCTTAGCATCGCTATGAGTGAGAAAGTCTCATCGTAGTCAACTCCTTAAACTTGTCGAAAAACATCTTAACGACAAGTCGAGCTTTCTTAATGGTGATACTTACCATCATTGTCCGTCTTCCTTTTAAAATCCATATGTACCTAACAGCCTTACGACCATCAAGTAGTTCTTCCAAAGTCTACACTTTGTTTTCACACATGGATCCTCTCTCGGATTATATGGCCTCGAGCCATTTTGGAATCCAGGCCCACCACCGCTTCTCCATAGCTCGTAGGTTCATTGTTGTCTAGCAACATGACTTCCAAGACAGGATTACGTACCACTCTGAAGTAGCACGCATCCTTGTCATCCCACGAGGTTTGGTAGTGACTTGATCTGAAGTTTCATGATCACTACCACAAGCTTCCACTTCAATTGGTGTAGGTGCCACAGGAACAACTTCCTGTGCCCTGCCACACACTAGTTGAAGAGACGGTTTAATAACCTCATCAAGTCTCCACCATCCTCCCACTCAATTCTTTCGAGAGAAACTTTTCCTCGAGAAAGGACCCGATTCTAGAAACAATCCCTTATTGCTTTCGGATCTGAGACAGGAGGTATACCCAACTGTTTTGGGTGTCCTATGAAGATGCATTTATCCGCTTTGGGTTCGAGCTTATCAGCCTGAAAATTTTTCACATAAGCGTCGCAGCCCCAAACTTCTAAGAAATGACAGCTTAGGTTTCTCTAAACCATAGTTCATACGGTGTCACCTCATCGGAATTACGTGGTGCCCTATTTAAAGTGAATGTAGTTGTCTTTAATGCCTAACCCATAAACTATCGTGATAATTCGATAAGAGACATCATGGTATGCATCATATCCAATAGGGTGCAGTTATGATGTTCGGACACACCATCACACTATGGTGTTCCAGGCTGTATTAGTTGTGAAACAATTTCCACAATGTCTTAATTCTGTGCCAAACTCGTAATTCAGATATTCATCTCTATGATCATATCATAGATCTTTTATCCTCTTGTCACGACGATCTTTCAACTTCACCCTGAAATTACTTGAACCTTTCAATAATTCAGACTCGTGATTCATCAAGTAAATGTACTCAACATCTACTCAAACCATCTGTGAAGTAAGAACATAACGATGTCCACTACACGCCTCAGCACTCATTGGACTGCACACATCAAAATGTATTACTTCCAACAAGTTGCTTTCTAGTTCCATTTTACTGAAAAACGAGGCTTTCAGTCATCTTGCCCATGTGGTATGATTTGCATGTCTCAAGTGATTCAAAATCAAGTGAGTCCAAACGGTCCATTTGCATGGAGTTTCTTCATGCATATACACCAATAGACATGGTTCGCATGTCTCAAACCTTTCAAAAACGAGTGAGCCCAAAGATCCATCAACATGGAGCTTCTTCATGCGTTTTATACCGATATGACTTAAGTGGCAGTGCCACAAGTAGGTGGTACTATCATTACTATCTTTTGGCATGAACATGTGTATCACTACGATTGAGATTCAATAAACCATTCATTTCAGGTGTAAGACCATTTGAAGGTATTATTCAAATAAACAGAGTAACCATTATTCTCTTTAAATGAATAACCGTATTGCGATAGACATAATCCAATCATGTCTATGCTCCACGCAAACACCAAATAACAATTATTTAGGTTTTAATACCAATCTCGATGGTAGAGGGAGCGTGCGATGCTTGATCATATCAACCCTGGAAACACTTCCAACACATATCGTTAGCTCACCTTTAGCTAGTCTCCGTTTATTCCGTAGCCTTTTGTTTCGAGTTACTAACACTTAGCAACCGAACCGGTATCTAATACCCTGGTGCTACTAGGAGTACTAGTAAAGTACACATCAACACAATGTATATCCAATATACTTCTATCGACCTTGCCAGCCTTCTCATCTACCAAGTATCTAGGGTAATTCTGCTCCAGTGGTTGTTCCCCTTATTACAGAAGCACTCAGTCTCGGGTTTGGGTTCAACCTTGGGTTTCTTCACTAGAGCAGCAGCTGAATTGCCGTTTCATGAAGTATCCCTTTGTTCCCTTGCCCTTCTTGAAACTAGTGGTTTCACCAACCATCAACAATTGATGCTCCTTCTTGATTTCTACTTTTGCGGTGTCAAACATCGCGAATATCTCAAGGATCATCATATATGTCCCTGATATATTATAGTTCATCACGAAGCTCAAGCAGCTTGGTGGTAATGACTTCGGAGAACCATCACTATTTCATCTGGAAGATCAACTCCCACTCGATTCAAGCGATTGTTGTACTCAGACAATCTGAGCACAAGTTCAACAATTGAGCTTTTCTCCCTTAGTTTGCAGGCTAAGAAAATCGTCGGAGGTCTTATACCTCTTGACGTGCGCACGAGCCTGAAATCCCAATTTCAGCCCTCGAAACATCTCATATGTTTTGCGACGTTTCAAAAACGTCTTCGGTGCCTCAATTCTAAACCGTTTAACTGAACTATCACGTAGTTATCAAAATGTGTATGTCAGATGTTCGCAACATCCACAGACGATGTTCGAGGTTCAGCACACTGAGCGGTGCATTAAGGACATAAGCCTTCTATGAAGCAATGAGGACAATCCTCAGTTTATGGACCTAGTCCGCATAATTGCTACTATCAACTTTCAACTAACTTTTCTCTAGGAACATATCTAAACAGTAGAACTAATGCGCGAGCTACGACATAATTTGCAAAATCCTTTTTGACTATGTTCAGGATAATTAAGTTCATCTTATGAACTCCCACTCAGATAGACATCCCTCTAGTCATCTAAGTGATTACATGATCCGAGTCAACTAGGCCGTGTCCGATCATCACGTGAGACGGACTAGTCAACATCGGTGAACATCTTCATGTTGATCGTATCTACCATACGACTCATGCTCGACCTTTCGGTCTTCTGTGTTCCGAGGCCATGTCTGTACACATGCTAGGCTCGTCAAGTCAACCTAAGTGTTTTGCGTGTGTAAATCTGTCTTACACCCATTGTATGTGAATGTTAGAATCTATCACACCCGGTCATCACGTGGTGCTTCGAAACAACGAACTGTCGCAACGGTGCACAGTTAGGGGGAACACTTTCTTGAAATTTTAATGAGGGATCATCTTATTTACTACCGTCGTTCTAAGTAAACAAGATGTATAAACATGATAAACATCACATACAATCAAATAATAGTGACATGATATGGCCAATATCATATAGCTCCTTTGATCTCCATCTTGGAGCTCCATGATCATCTTGTCACCGGCATGACACCATGATCTCCATCATCATGATCTCTATCATCGTGTCTTCATGAAGTTGTCTCGTCAACTATTACTTCTACTACTATAGCTAACGGTTAGCAATAAAGTAAAGTAATTACATGACGTTTATTTGACACGTAGGTCATAAATAAATTAAGACAACTCCTATGGCTCCTGCCGGTTGTCATACTCATCGACATGCAAGTCGTGATTCCTATTACAAGAACATGATCAATCTCATACATCACATATATCATTCATCACATCCTTTTGGCCATATCACATCACAAAGCATATCCTGCAAAAACAAGTTAGACGTCCTCTAATTGTTGTTTGCATGTTTTACGTGGCTGCTATGGGTTTCTAGCAAGAACGTTTCTTACCTATGCAAAAACCACAACGTGAAATGCCAATTGCTATTTACCCTTCATAAGGACCCTTTTCATAGAATCCGATCCGACTAAAGTGGGAGAGACAGACACCCGCTAGCCACCTTATGCAACTAGTGCATGTCAGTCGGTGGAACCAGTCTCACGTAAGAGTACGTGTAAGGTCGGTCCGGGCCGCTTCATCCCACGATGCCGCCGAATCAAGATAAGACTAGTAACGGTAAGCATATTGAACAAAATCAACGCCCACAATTACTTTGTGTTCTACTCGTGCATAGTAACTACGCATAGACCTAGCTCATGATGCCACTGAAGGGGAACGTAGCATAAATTCAAAATTTTCCTCGGTGTCACCAAGATCTATCTATGGAGTCATCTAGCAACGAGGGAGGAGTGGATCTACATACCCTTGTAGATCGCGCGTGGAAGCGTTCAAGAGAACCGGGTTGATGGAGTCGTATTCGTCGTGATCCAAATCACCGATGATCCTAGCGCCGAACGGACGGCACCTCCGCGTTCAACACACGTACGGAGCAGTGACGTCTCCTCCTTCTTGATCCAGCAAGGGGGAAGGAGAGGTTGATGGAGATCCAGCAGCATGACGGCGTGGTGGTGGAAGTAGCGGGATTCCAACAGGGCTTCGCCAAGCGCTGCGGGAGGAGGGAGATGTGTCATGGGAGGGAGTGGGAGGCGCCAGGGCTTAGGTTGGGCTGCCCTCCCTTCCCCCCACTATATATAGGGCCAAGGGAGAGGGGGGAGGCGCAGCCTTGGCCCTTCCTCGAAGGAAGGGTGTGGCCAGGGGAGGAGTCCCTCCTCCCCAAGGCACCTCGGAGGTGCCTTCCCCTTTTAGGACTCTTCCTTTTCCCTCTTCTCTTGGCGCATGGGCCTCTTGGGGCCGGTGCCCTTGGCCCATATAGGACAAGGCGCACCCCCTACAGCCCATGTGCCCCCCCGGGGCAGGTGGCCCCACCCGGTGGACCCCCGGGACCCTTCCGGTGGTCCCGGTACAATACCGGTGACCCTGAAACTTGTCCCGATGGCCGAAATAGCACTTCCTATATATAATTCTTTACCTCCGGACCATTCCGGAACTCCTCGTGACGTCCGGGATCTCATCCGGGACTCCGAACAACTTTTGGGTTACCGCATACTAATATCTCTATAACCCTAGCGTCACCGAACCTTAAGTGTGTAGACCCTACGGGTTCGGGAGACATGCAGACATGACCGAGATGACTCTCCGGTCAATAACCAACAGCGGGATCTGGATACCCATGTTGGCTCCCACATGTTCCACGATGATCTCATCGGATGAACCACGATGTCAAGGACTTAATCAATCCCGTATACAATTCCCTTTGTCTAGCGGTACGATACTTGCCCGAGATTTGATCGTCGGTATCCCGATACCTTGTTCAATCTCGTTACCAGCAAGTCTCTTTACTCGTTTCGTAACACATCATCCCGTGATCAACTCCTTGATCACATTGTGCACATTATGATGATGTCCTACCGAGTGGGCCCAGAGATACCTCTCCGTCACACGGAGTGACAAATCCCAGTCTCGATTCGTGCCAACCCAACAGACACTTTCGGAGATACCCGTAGTGTACCTTTATAGCCACCCAGTTACGTTGTGACATTTGGCACACCCAAAGCACTCCTACGGTATCCGGGAGTTGCACAATCTCATGGTCTAAGGAAATGATACTTGACATTAAAAAAGCTTTAGCATACGAACTACATGATCTTGTGCTATGCTTAGGATTTGGTCTTGTCCATCACATCATTCTCCTAATGATGTGATCCCGTTATCAACGACATCCAATGTCCATGGTCAGGAAACCGTAACCATCTGTTGATCAACGAGCTAGTCAACTAGAGGCTTACTAGGGACATGGTGTTGTCTATGTATCCACACATGTATCTGAGTTTCCTATCAATACAATTCTAGCATGGATAATAAACGATTATCATGAACAAGGAAATATAATAATAACTTATTTATTATTGCCTCTAGGGCATATTTCCAACACTGCTCTCCCTCTCGCTCGTGCTGCTGCTCTGCTTCAATTTAGCTACACTTCAGTCGACTGAATCGACTTTTGGGTCAGTCGATTTTCAGGGGGTATGGGGGCTCGCCGGAGTTAAGGAAGAACCACCCGCAGCGGGGAGCGAGCTTGCCAGAGAGGTACCCCACTATCTATATTAGGGTTCAGGGTGGGGGCGGTGGTCGTCGGTGGTGGGGGCGCAGTGGTGGGGTGATGGCGTGGGAATCGTCGGAG
This sequence comes from Triticum urartu, assembly GCF_056163025.1. Classification (NCBI taxonomy): domain Eukaryota; kingdom Viridiplantae; phylum Streptophyta; class Magnoliopsida; order Poales; family Poaceae; genus Triticum; species Triticum urartu. The sequence continues at coordinate 496,775,113 of NC_141875.1, read as the reverse complement.
AAAAAGCTCGGCGCGGGGGGGGGGGGGGGGGGGCTAGAGGGCTGGCCGGGGCGGTGGCGGACCGGCGGTGGGGAGTGGTTTCGGGGTGGCGAGGCGGGGCGGGAGCGCCGCCGGCCGTGGGAGGCGGGGCCGACGGTTCGGCTGGTGGTGGCTGGCGGCTCAGGGGGGTGCATGTTGAAGATGAACCGCATGCCCTCCCTAAACTACATGTGAAGTGCCTCTCTGCTACAATTGCGTTCAATTTCGACAGTAACATTCAGATTCCACAGTAAATTTTAGTTTCGAGAGTTAAGTTCAAAGTCAGCAGTTCTTACCTCATCTGTTGTCGTCCGGTGGTTTTTGGTGATGTATATTTTACATCTATCAATTTTTGTTAATGTATTTTACATCATCTATTGGAGATGCTATTAGAACCCCACTTGAGATTAACGATGTCTGTCTTGTGCTGCTTCAGCCTCGACGTCTTATGGCTCGTCGGAGCTGCTCCAACGACGGAACTATCCATCACAACAGAGCAGTGCCCTGGACGTTGTCTACAGATTCCTCAGATCTTCCTCCACACCTCCGACAGGCACCTCTGCCTCAACTTCTTTAGCGACCAACCCAATGATGCCGAGGTCGACGCGACTACGGCAAAGATGTTGTACACTTGTCGCATCACTTATTACTCTACATTCATGTTGATCCATTAGGGCTATTTTGGTTCAACGGAAAAACATAGCAATAGGAAATTTTCCTATTGAACTCTACTATTCAACTATTCCTGCATTTTGTTCAAAGGAATGGAGAAAAAAAATCCACCTGGACCTACTTTTCAAAATCCTATGCATGAAAACAAGACCAAGTGCATTACTGGCAGAATAACATTCTAATTGTACACGCTTTCATATGGTTTCACTTTATTTTGGCCATGTTTCTTTGCATTCCTCTGCTCTTCCAATTCCTGTGAACCAAACACCCAAGTTGATAGAAATTCTGTTTTTACAAATGCTCTATTTACCATGTGCATTCCTATCCTATTCCGGTGTTTTTCCTATCCCTGCATTTTTAGAATCATGCAAGCCAAATGAGCCCTTACAGAATTACTTCAGTTACAGGTAGGTGTCGAAGACAACTTTGTGTGGTTTGTTCTACTCCTGCCGCGACGTCGTCAACGTCACCTGAGCTGCCCCATCTACAAAAGCATCCACCAAACCAGACATCACGACACCTGACCGTCTTTCGCCGCCTCAAATCTCCTTTCCAGCCACTGGCACCCACCACAATGGCATCACCATCATCGACTCAGTAGATGAACCTGAGGAGTACACGGGTCCACAAGAGAGGTCGCACTCTTTTGATTCTGCTTATGTTATGCATTGCTTAAAATTACTTGCTACTTTATCGTCACGTTCACCTCTTAGACTCCAAGTCAGGTCCAAATTAATGTTCAAACTTGAGTTCTAAATTAGTTGTGGGGCACATATCGAGATAGCAATGAATAGTATCTATGTCTAATATCTGGTTCACCTAGGGTATGCCTATGTTGTTCATCTTGGGTGGGAAACAAATAGTAAAGCAATCATCATCTGTCTTTTTATTAAATTAAAGCAATCATCAGCCTGCTATCATTATTTTTGGATCCATCCATTGGTTGTTACCATCACTCTAGATTTCTGCATACTCTCCTTACATAATGTCACCATATTTTTTCGTATGCATGTCATATATTATACACAGTCATGCTGAACATGTAGAGAAAAAGAGAAGAGTTTTATGCGGCAATACAATGTCATGCACACATCGCTCCATGGCGGGTTCAATGGCAAACCCTCCCCCTGCTACCTCTTGAGCACTGCATTGGTTTTCCCTTGAAGAGGAAAGGGTGATGCAGTAGAGCAGCGTAAGTATTTCCCTCAGTTTTTGAGAACCAAGGTATCAATCTAGTAGGAGACCACACATGAGTCCCTTGCACCTACACAAACAAATAAACTCATCGCAACCAATGCGATAAAGGGGTTGCCAATCCCTTCACGGTCACCTACGAGAGTGAGATCTGATAGATATGATAAGATAATATTTTTGGTATTTTTATGATTAAGAGAAATAAAGATGCAAGTAAAATAAATGGCAAAGGAAATAACTAAGTATTGGAAGATTAATATGATGGAAAATAGACCCGGGGGCCATAGGTTTCACTAGAGGCTTCTCTCGAGAGCATAAGTATTACGGTGGGTGAACAAATTACTGTTGAGCAATTGACAGAATTGAGCATAGTTATGAGAATATCTAGGTATGATCATGTATATAGGCATCACGTCCGAGACAAGTAGATCGACTCCTGCCTGCATCTACTACTATTACTCCACACATCGACCGCTATCCAACATGCATCTAGAGTATTAAGTTCAAGAGAACAGAGTAACGCTTTAAGCAAGATGACATGATGTAGAGGGGTAAACTCATGCAATATGATATAAACCCCATCTTGTTATCCTCGATGGCAAAAATACAATACGTGCCTTGCTGCCCCTACTGTCACTGGGAAAGGACACCGCAAGATTGAACCCAAAGCTAGGCACTTCTCCCATTGCAAGAAAGATCAATCTAGTAGGCAAAACCAAACTGATAATTCGAAGAGACTTGCAAAGATAACCAATCATACATAAAAGAATTCAGAGAAGATTCAAATATTGTTCATAGAAAAACTTTATCATAACCCCACAATTCATCGGTCTCAGCAAACACACCGCAAAAGAAGATTACATCGAATAGATCTCCACAAGAGAGGGGGAGAACTTTGTATTGATCCAAAAGGAGAGAAGAAGCCATCTAGCTAATAACTATGGACCCATAGGTCTGAAGTAAACTACTCACACTTCATCGGAGAGGCTATGGTGTTGATGTAGAAGCCCTCTGTGATCGATACCCCCTCCGGCGGAGCTCCGGAAAAGGCCCCAAGATGGGATCTCGTGGATACAGAAAGTTACGGTGGTGGAATTACGTTTTTGGATCCGTATCTGGTGGTTTGGGGGTACGTAGGTATATATAGGAGGAAGGAGTACGTCGGTGGAGCAACATGGGCCCCACGAGGGTGGAGGGCGCGCCTGGGGGGGGGGGGTAGGCGCGCCCCCTACCTCGTGCCTTCCTTGTTGATTGCTTGACGTAGGGTCCAAGTCCTCTAGATCATGTTCGTTCCAAAAATCACGTTCCCGAAGGTTTCATTCCGTTTGGACTCCGTTTGATATTCTTTTTCTGCAAAACCCTAAAATAGGTAAAAAAACAGCAATTCTGGGCTGGGCCTCCGGTTAATAGGTTAGTCCCAAAAATAATATAAAAGTGTATAATAAAGCCCAATAATGTCCAAAACAGGATATAATATAGCATGGAACAATCAAAAATTATAGATATGTTGGAGACGTATCACCCCCTTTCCAGATTGTAATCCAGAGGAAGATATCTATTTTGAGGCGGATTCAGATGCAGCTGACCACTCCTATTTATCCCCCAAGGTGTTTGCTCTACCTTGGCATGATGATGTTAGTCATATCATGCATATGTTGCCTTGCAGTGCCTACTTTCGACATCATATATGTCATCTGCTTAGTTTAGACATGTTCTATAATGCCACCTGTTTAGTTTCTATATCATATATGGGAATTATGCAGTCTCATGTCTTTTAGCCAGCCATAATATATATGAAATGTGCAATACCATCCTGTTTAACCAGGCATCATATATCTGAATGATATCTTGCCCATCCTTTTCTTCATTACATTTCCATTTGTCAAAAATGTTTGTACATTAAATTGCTCTTCCTGTGAATCAGCCATTTGAGTGGGAGATGGAAAAATCTGGATCGAAAACATGGCCTTCAGAACAGACAGTGCTACCTGTCGAAGCAGATCTGTTGTTGGGTCCCGATAGCTCCTCAGAGATGGATTCAGAGACAGATGACCAGTCCTATTCCCCCACCGAGGTGTATGCTCTAACTTGGCATGGTTATACTACTCATATCATGCATATGGTGTCTTGCATTGCATAGTTCAGACATCATATACACAATATGCAACACCATGTTCTTAGTTCAGACATCATATATGTGAGGGCCCTCTGCTTAGCATATAAATCATATATGTGAATTAGATCATGCGATCCTGATGTAATGCCCCGAGACCGATGCGCCAGGTGTCTTCCTTTATTCGTCGTCGTTGCCATGTCATTCGCTTGCGTGTTGCACTTTGCCATGTCATCATCCGCATGTTTTCCCAAACTTGCATCCGGTCATTTTCTCCGTTGTCCGTTTTGGAATCCGACACTATCACATGCACCCATCACACCTCCCAGATCTTGTTTCATGAGCTAGAGAAAAACGTTCTCGGAATGGGCCGAGAGTTGACGAGCGGTCTTGGTATATCACCGGTAGACCGCTTGTCAAATTTTGTTCCATTTGGAGGTCGTTTGATGCCCCAACGGTTAACCGCGTTAGCCGCTAGACCCCTTTCTCTTTGCAACCCAGCACCCCTGCACCACAGCCTACTATTCTATCTAAACCCCCTCCATGCTCTTCGTCGTTGGATCACGATCGTGTGGGCGAAAACCGCACCTCCATAGCCCTCTCCTAGCTCCCACCATCTATATAAACACCTCCCCCTCCAAAATCCCGGATCAAACCCTAGCCCCCTCCTCCTCGCGCCGCCGGACAAGTCCGCCCGGCGCCGGACGCGTCCATCGCCGCCAGCTATGCCACTCAGGGCGCGCCACCTGTCCACTGCCACCAGCCACCGCGTGGGCCCGCCAGGCCCATCTGCGACCCGCCCGGGCCCGAACTCAGTCGCCGCCGCCTCCCGAGCACAGCGCCCGCGCGCCGTCCCGTCGCCCCGCGTCTCCTATCCAGCGTCGCCGCCTCACCGAACTGACCCCACCGTCGGCTAGCCCGCCACCGTGCTCCTCCGGCGCCGCATCCCACCTCCACATCGCCGCCTACTCGCCGGAGCAGCTGTCCACCGCACCTCGCCTCGCCGTCCGCCGCCACGGGAGCTCGCCGCTCGCGCCGGAGTTCTTTGCCGGATCCTGCTCTGGCCAGATCCCGGCGAGGTGCACCCGGATCTGCCGAGTCCGCGCCCCTGCCGTCCCCTCCCCGCCGTGCTTCCCCATGGCTGCGACGCGCCGCCACCATCGCCGGCCATGGCCACCTCCAACCCCGCGCCGGGACCTCCTCATCCCTGGATCTGCAGCTCCCCTGAACCAAGCAGCCGCGCTGCACTGCTTCGTCCCGCTGAACCACTCCGTCCACTTTCTCCGGGGTGAGATTTTCACTAAGTCCCCAGGAAATCATCTCATGTGTGCTTGTATGACATGATGCAACTTTGTGCATGTTGATCCGAATGGAGTGTATGATATGTCTTGTTCACCTCTTGATGCTCTACATAGTGGGTTAGTTTGCATGCATGTTACTGTTCATGTTGATGCCCTAATCATCGTTGCAAAAGTGCTACATGATATAATCTGTTGGAAATTGTCATAACTTGCTGATTTGTCTTTTTCATAGCATTTTGTTTGATTATCTTTTCAGCATCATGTCAACATGTTTTAGAATCATAATCATGCCATCTTTGCAGTGGCGAGATCCATGTATTTTGATATGACCTGTGGTGACTAGCACAAGCTTGCAAAGTGGGGTACTTACTGTTTCAGTTTTCAGCCACTTAGTGAATCCGTGCATATTTGGGAGATGCTCAGTAAGCATGTTTTGTAGATGTTGCTATTCTCTATCCACCCATGCCATCGTTTGCAATTATGGTCTGCTGTAGCTTGTCATTACCATGCCCTAAATTTGCTAAATAATGTTTCTGTCAGCCTGTTATCAGTAAGTTTAGTTTGCCATGTGAATAGCTAGTGTTCTATGCATCCTATGACCATGTTCTTACCATGAGTAGCTGCACAAATATGCCTTCTTGCTTTTGGTTGTATTCACACGCCATGATATGCTTTATGTCGAGTTAACCAAGCTTGCAAACAAGTCTACTTATCGCTGTTTCTGTCATGTTCACTAAATTCTACTAAGTCTGTGAATCTGTTATCATTTGTATTCTTTCCATGATGTTTTGTGCATGTTCTAGTGGTTTCTAGTAGTAGCTCAGTGATAATGTTTGGTAGTGCTTGACATGTACATGCTTGTCATGCCCTTTGATGCCATGAGTTGTTCCTGTAGCATATACTTTTGTTGTCTCAAAGTATGCATCATGATTCTGTTTTCAGCCTTACTCTGTTTTTCACCAAGTCTGAGAATCTGTTATAACTTGCAATCTTGTATTGATGAATTCCATTGATCTAGAGGTTATAAGAAGATGCTTAGTAATCATGTTTTTCCATGTATCACTTCAGGGCATGGCAATGACAAGCTACAGCAGGCCATAATTGCAAACAATGGCATGCGTGGATAGAGCATAACAAGGTCTACAAAACATCCTTACCGAGCATCTACCAAATATGCATGGATTCACTAGTAGCATCAATTCAGCATGGCAACATAATGTAGCAGATTCAGGCTTAGCAGAAATCACTAAGTGGCTGAAAACTGAAACAACAAGTACCCCACTTTGCAAGCTTGTGCTAGTCACCACAAGTCATATCAAAATACATGGATTTCGCCACTGCAAAGATGGCATGATTATGCTCCTAAAACATGTTGACATGATGCTCAAAAGATAATCACACAAAATGCTATGAAAAGACAAATCAGCAAGTTATGACAATTTCCAGCAGATTATATCATGAAGCACTTTTGCAACGATGATTACGACATCAACATGAATAGTAACATGCATGCAAACTAACCCACTGGAGGAAATATGCCCTAGAGGCAATAATAAAGTTCTTATTTATATTTCCTTATATCATGATAAATGTTTATTATTCATGCTATAATTGTATTAACCGGAAACTTAGTACATGTGTGAATACATAGACAAACAGAGTGTCACTAGCATGCCTCTACCTGACTAGCTCGTTGATCAAAGATGGTTAAATTTCCTAGCCATGGACAAAGAGTTGTCATTTGATAAACGGGATCACATCATTAGAGAATGATGTGATTGACTTGACCCATCCGTTTGCTTAGTACTTTGATCGTTTAGTTTACTACTATTGCTTTCTCCATAACTTATACATGATCCTATGACTATGAGATTATGCAACTCCCGAATACCGGAGGAACACTTAGTGTGCTATGAAACGTCACAATGTAACTAGGTGACTATAAAGAAGCTCTATGTGTGTCTCCGATGGTGTTTGTTGAGTTGGCATAGACCGACATTAGGATTTGTCACTCCGTCTATCGGAGAGGTATCTCTGGGCCCTCTCGGTAATACACATCACTTTAAGCCTTGAAAGCGATGTGACTAATGAGTTAGTTATGGGATGTTGCATTACGAAACGAGTAAAGAGACTTGTCGGTAACGAGATTGAACTAGGTACTGAGATACCGACGATCGAATCTCGGGCAAGTAACATACCGATGACAAAGGGAACAACGTATGTTGTTATGCGGTTTGACCGATAAAGATCTTCATAGAATATGTAGGAACCAATATGAGCATCCAGGTTCCGCTATTGGTTATTGACTGGAGATGAGTCTCGGTCATGTCTACATAGTTCTCGAACCCGTAGGGTCCGCACGCTTAACATTCGGTGACGATCGGTATTATGAGTTTATGTGTTTTGATGTACCGAAGGTAGTTCGGAGTCCCGGATATGATCACTGACATGAAGAGGAGTCTCGGAATGGTCGAGATATAAAGATCGATATATTGGAAGCCTATGTTTGGACATCGGAATGGTTCCGGGTGAGTTCGGGCATTTATCGGAGTACCGGGGGGGTTACCGGAACCCCCCGTGGAGTATATGGGCCTTATTGGGCCTTAGTGGAATAGAGGAGAGGAAGTCCAAGGAGGAGGGCGAGCCCCCCTAGCCCAATCCGAATTGGGTGGGGGGCCGCCCCCTTCCTTCGTTCTCTGTCCCCCTTCCTTCTCTCCTACTCTTACTAGGGAAAGGGGGAATCCTACTCCTGGTGGGAGTAGGACTCCCCCTAGGGCGCGCTATAGAGAGGGCCGGCCCTCCCCTCCTCCACTCCTTTATATACGCGGGAGGGGGCACCCCATAGACACACAAGTTGATCTCTTAGCCGTGTGCCGTGCCCCCGTCCACAGATTGCCACCTCGATCATATCGTTGTAGTGCTTAGGCGAAGCCCTGCGTCGGTAACTTAATCATCACCGTCATCACGCTGTCGTGCTGACGAAGCTCTCCCCCGACAGTCAGCTGGATCTAGAGTTCATGGGACGTCACCGAGTTGAACGTGTGCGGATCGCGGAGGTGCCGTACCTTCGGTGCTAGGATCGGTCAGATAGTGAAGACGTACGGCTACATCAACCGCGTTGTCATAACGCTTCTGCTTATGGTCTACGAGGGTATGTAGACAACATTGTCCCCTCTCGTTGCTATGCATCACCTAGACGGATCTTGCGTGTACGTAGGAATTTTTTGAAATTACTGCGTTCCCCAACACCCACCATGTAGAGCATCAAGAGGTGAACAATTTGACATACCATACACTCCATTGGGATCAACATGCACAAAGTTACATCATGTCAAACAAGCACACATGAGATTATTTCCTGGGGACAAAGTGAAAATCACACCCCGGGGAAAGTGGACGGAGTGGTTCAGCGGGACGAAGTGGTGGAGCGCGGCTGCTTGGTTCGGGGGAGCTGCGGATCCAGGGACGAGGAGGTCCCGGTGCGGGGCTAGAGGTGGCCATGGCCGGTGACGGTGGGGGCGCGTCGCAGCCATGGGGAAGCACGGCGGGGAGGGGACGGATGGGGCGCGGACTCGGCAGATCCGGGCACGCCTCGTCGGGATCTGGCTACGGAGGTGTCCGGTGAAGGACTCCGGTGCGGGCGGCGAGCTCCCGTGGCGGCGGATGGCGAGGCGAGGTGCGGTGGACGGCTGCTCCGGTGAGCCAGCGGCGATGCGGAGGCGGGGAGCGGCACCAGAGGAGCACGGCGGCGGGCTAGCTGGCGGCGGGGTCGGTTCGGCGAGGCGGCAGCGCTGGAGAGGAGACGCGGGGCGACGGGACGGCGCGCGGGCGCTGCGCTCGGGAGGCGGCGGCGGGGTTCGGGCCTGGGCAGGCCATGGATGGGCCTAGCTGGCCCGCGCGATGGCTAGCGGCGGTGGGCAGGTGGCGCGCCCTGAGAGGTGCGGTTGGCGGCGGTGGACGCGTCCAGCGCCGGGTGATACGTCTCCGTCGTATCTACTTTTCCAAACACTTTTGCCCTTGTTTTGGACTCTAACTTGTATGATTTGAATGGAACTAACCCGGACTGACGCTGTTTTCAGCAGAATTGCCATGATGTTGTTTTATGTGCAGAAAACAAAATTTCTCGGAATGACCTGAAACTCCACGGAATATCTTACAATAAATAATAAAAAATCCTCGCCAAAGATGAAGACCAGGGGGCCCACACCCTTGCCACAAGGGTGGGGGGCGCCCCCCTAGGGCGCGCCCCTACCTCGTGGGCCCCTTGGAGACCTCCCGACTCCAACTCCAACTCTATATATCTGCTTTCGGGGAGAAAAAATAGAAGAGAAGAAATCATCGTGTTTTACGATACGGAGCCGCCGCCAAGCCCTAAAACCTCTCGGGAGGGCTGATCTGGAGTCCGTTCGGGGCTCCGTAGAGGGGGATTCGTCACCGTCGTCATCATCAACCATCCTCCATCACCAATTTCATGATGCTCACCGCCGTGCGTGAGTAATTCCATCGTAGGCTTGCTGGACGGTGATGGGTTGGATGAGATTTACCATGTAATCGAGTTAGTTTTGTTAGGGTTTGATCCCTAGTATCCACTATGTTCTGAGATTGATGTTGCTATGACTTTGCTATGCTTAATGCTTGTCACTAGGGCCCGAGTGCCATGATTTCAGATCTAAACCTATTATGTTTTCATTAATATATGAGAGTTCTTGTTCCTATCTTGCAAGTCTATATTCACCTATTATGTGTTATGATCCGTTAACCCCGAAGTGACAATAATCGGGATACTTACCGCTGATGACCGTAGTTTGAGGAGTTCATGTATTCACTATGTGCTAATGCTTTGTTCCGGTTCTCTATTAAAAGGAGGCCTTAATATCCCTTAGTTTCCATTAGGAACCCGCTGCCACGGGAGGGTAGGACAAAAGATGTCATGCAAGTTCTTTTCCATAAGCACGTATGACTATATTCGGAATACATGCCTACATTACATTGATGAATTGGAGCTAGTTCTGTGTCACCCTATGTTATGACTGTTACATGATGAACCACATCCGACATAATTATCCATCACTGATCCAATGCCTATGAGCTTTCCATATATTGGTTTACGCTTATTTACTTTCCCGTTGCTATTGTTACAATCACTACAAAATACCAAAAATATTACTTTGCTTTCATTACTCTTTTGTTACCGTTACCATCACTATCATATTACTTTGCTACTAAACACTTTGCTGTAGATACTAAGTTTCCAGGTGTGGTTGAATTGACAACTCAGCTGCTAATACTTGAGAATATTCTTTGGCTCCCCTTTTGTCGAATCAATACATTTGGGTTGAATACTCTACCCTCGAAAGCTGTTGCGATCCCCTATACTTGTGGGTTATCAAGACTAATTTCTGGCGCTGTTGCCGGGGAGCATAGCTCTATTCTTTGAGTCACTTGGGATTTATATCTGTTGGACACTATGAAGAATTTGAAAGACGCTAAGACAACAATTTATCCCTCAACTACGAGGGGAGGTAAGGAACTGCCATCTATCTCTGCACTTGATTCACCTTCTGTTATGAGTAAGCTTGTGACACCTAAACCTGCTTCTGCTATTCGTTCTGATATGTCACATGTTATTGATGATGCTACTTCTGCTATACATGGTACTTATGATGAAACTACTTCTATGCTTGATACTACTGTGCCACTTGGAGATTTTCTCGAGGAACGACTTGCTAGGGCTAGAGAGATTGAAAATATTGAATCTGATTATGATGATGAAAGTGATGATGAAGAATCACTTGTTATTCCTGAGGGTTATTTATTTGATCCAGAAGCTTCTTTAGCTATTTTAGCTTGCAAAGATAGATATGAACTCAAAAGGTTATTAGCTAAATGGAATTAGCAATCTCTAAATGCTAGGATGAAACCTGACCCTGCTTTTGGTACTTCACCTATCTGTGTTACTGATAAGGATTATGAATTCTCTGTTGATCCTGATATAATTACTTTAGTTGAATCTGATCCTTTTCATGGCTATGAATCTGAAATTGTTGTGGCACATCTTACTAAATTAAATGATATAGCCACCCTGTTCACTAATGATGAGAGATCTCGCTACTTTTATATCCTCAAAATATTTCTGTTCTCATTAAAGGGTGATGCTAAAATATGGTTTAATTCTCTTGATCCTGGTTGTGTGCGTAGCCCCCAGGATATGATTTACTACTTCTCTGCTAAATATTTCCCTGCTCATAAGAAACAAGCCGCTTTAAAGGAAATATACAACTTTGTGCAAATTAAAGAAGAGAGTCTCCCACAAGCTTGGGGGAGGCTTCTCAAGTTACTTAATGCTTTGCCTGATCATCCTCTTAAGAAAAATGAAATACTTGATATCTTTTATAATGGACTAACCGATGCTTCGAGAGATTACCTGGATAGTTGTGTTGGTTCTCTTTTCGGGGAAAGAACACCGGATGATGCTAAAATCTTATTGAATAATATGTTGACAAATGAAAATAATTGGGCACCTCCTGAGCCACCTCCTGCTCCAATTAATGATCCTATTCCTAAACCAACTCCGAAGAAGAGAGGTGTTCTATTTCTCAGCCCCGAAGATATGCAAGAGGCAAAGAAATCTATGAAAGAAAAAGGTATTAAAGCTGAAGATGTTAAGAATTTACCTCCTATTGAAGAAATACATGGTCTTAATTTACCACCTGTTGAAGAAACATATGATCTTAATCCTTTATTTATTGAAGAACCTCCAGACCTCGATAACCCGACACAGGTAGTAAAGGTAAATTCTCTCTATAGATATGATAGAGCTGAAATCCCTCCTACTAAAATTGCTAGTCAGTGCTTGGATGAGTTTGATAATTTTATGTTTAAGATCAATGCTTATTTTGGTAGACAATTAAAACAAGGTGCTGATATGATTAAGTACTTGGGTGATTATATGGCTAATATTAGAGGTGAACTTAAACATGTTAGCAAACATGCTTCTATGGTTACCACTCAAGTAGAACAAGTACTTAAGGCTCAAAAGGAATTGCTCAATGAGATGAATAGTAAGAAAAATAATTATGCTGTTAAAGTGGCTACTAGAACTGGTAGAATGACTCAGGAACCTTTGTATCCTGAAGGCCACCATAAGATAATTGAGCAAGATTCTCAGAAAAAAAATATTGATGCACCTAGTTCTTTTAAAAAGAAGAAAAAGAAAAATGATAGAACTGTGCAAACTTCTAGTGAACCTATTGCTGAACCACCTGATAATCCAAATGATATCTCTATGTTTGATGCTGAAACACAATCTGGCAATGAACATGAACCTAATGAAAATGTTAATGATGATGTTCATAATGATGCTCAACCTAGTATGATAATGATGTAGAAATTGAACCTGCTGTTGATCTTGATAACCCACAATCAAAGAATCAACGTTATGATAAGAAAGACTTTGTTGCTAGGAAACATGGTAAAGAAAGAGAACCTTGGGTTCAGAAACCCATGCCTTTTCCTCCCAAACCATCCAAGAAAAAGGATGATGAGGATTTTGAGTGCTTTGCTGAAATGATTAGACCTATCTTTTTGCGTATGCGATTAACTGATATGCTCAAAACCAATCCTTATGCTAAGTACATGAAAGATAATATTACAAATAAAAGAGAGATACCAGAAGCTGAAATTTCCACCATGCTTGCTAATTATACTTTTAAGGGTGGAATACCAAAGAAACTTGGAGATCCAGGAGTACCTACTATACCATGCTCCATTAAAAGAAACTATGTTAAAACTGCTTTATGTGATCTTGGAGCCGGTGTTAGTGTTATGCCTCTCTCTTTATATCGTAGACTTGACTTGAATAAGTTGACACCCACTGAAATATCTTTGCAAATGGCTGATAAATCAACTGTTATACCTGTCGGTATTTGTGAGGATGTGCCTGTTGTAGTTGCAAACGTTACTATTTTAACGGACTTTGTTATTCTTCATATTCCCAAGGACGATAGTATGTCTATTATCCTTGGAAGACCTTTTCTTAATACTGCAGGGGCTGTTATTGATTGCAACAAAGGCAATGTCACTTTTCATGTTAATGGTAATGAGCATACAATACACTTTCCGAGGAAACAACCTCAAGTTCATAGTATCAATTCTATCAAAAAAATTCCATCGATTATATTTGGAGGGTTTGAATTTCCTCTTCCTACTGTCAAGAAGAAATATGATATACTTATTATTGGGGATGTGCATATCCCCGTTGAGGTAACCTAGTGTTATTCGAAATTTCTCCGGTTTCATGTTAATCGGAATGAGTTTGTTAACAAGACTTGATTAACCTTGTTAGTGGATTCCTTTTGATGAGCATGAGATGGATGAAACTAGAAGCACAACCTTCTGTACCCCCTCTATACTTTCTGTTATTTAGTTGAATTAAAGTAAAAATAAATATTTTTTGTCTGTTATCTGATTATCCATGCAATATAAAAATACCTCAAAAAATAAAAGTTCTCCAAATACCCTGAAAATTAAATATGATTTTTTTTAGAATATTTGAGGATTTATGGAACAAAGAACACACCAGGGGGGCCAACCACCTTGCCACGAGGGTGGAGGGCGCGCCCACCCCCCTAGGGCGCGCCCCCTGCCTCATGGGCCCACGGTGGCCCTCCTCCACTTATTCCTGCACCCATCCTCTTCTTCCTCCCACAAACACGAAAAATCAACTCAAGCACGAGTTCTAGCTCATCTTGCTGCCATTTTCGATCTCCTTGCTCAAAGCACCTCTCATAAAACTGCTTGGGGAGATTGTTCCTTGGTATGTGACTCCTCCATTGGTCCAATTAGTTTTTGTTCTAGTGCTTTATTCATTCCAAATTTTTGCTGCTTAGGTGACCCTGTTCTTGAGCTTGCATGTCAAATTTATATGGTCAAAAGTAGTTTTGATGCATGATATAGGCCCTAGGCACTTGTAGGAGTGGTTGCTATCAATATTATTGAGTTTGGTTTACTTTTATTTTGAAGTTACTAAAAATTTCAGAATTTTTCAGAAAAGGATGAGGAGATTATTGAGGGGCTCATCGAGCCAAAGCTCGAAGGAAAAGGCACCGAAGCCTAAGTATAATTTGCCGCGCACCGCGGAGGTTCGGTCTTGTGAATGGCCTTCCAAGGATTTCTTGAGAGCAGCCGGGATTTATGAAGATTTTCATGAACTGGCTCATAATGCAGGCCTCACCGCTTTCCTCCACGACCAATGCGATCAGTATCTCTTACTCACAAATACCTTTGTGCAAAACTTTCATTTTCATTCTAGGAACTCACCACCTATGGTGGAGTTTCATTTATATGATGAGCATAAGGAGATGTCACTTTATGATTTTTGTCGGATTTGTTTAGTCCCTTTTGAGGGCAAGACAGAAGAACCACATCATGATGATGTGGAGGGATTTATTGATACTATCACTGTAGGGGAAACTAGGAAGGTTTCCGATGCACGAATCACTAGCATACATTTTCCTGTCTTACGTTACTTTGCATTATTTGCTAGTCGTTGCTTAATTGGTCACAGAAACTGTGGTAACCTTAGTATCCCTGATATTATTATTTTCCTCCAAGGTTTATACAGTGATAACACTTTTAGTATGGGCGGTATTATTGCTAAACGGTTAAGTCTGAACCGTACAAAGGGCCCCATATTTGGAGGCATCTATGCTACACGCCTAGATGCACATTTTAACATACCTATTAGGCATGCTGAGAAGGAAGAAAAAGTGCTACCTCATGTTTATCTAGATTATAAAAGTATGGTGGCACATGATTTTATTATTAAGAATAGGGCAGGAGAGCTTAAATATCAATTGTTCTTTAATAAAGATCATCCTGAGACTATTACCTTGCCTGCTCCTTCTTTGTTTGATTTGACTGTAGGCACGTACCTTGTTCCGTTGACGGCTATCCACGCCTACTGGAACCCTGCACCAGCCGAGGAGCCAGAACCGGAACCACAATTTGATCCTTCACGACAGTCTAACTATCAGTGGGATCCGGAGATGATTGCCAGCCAGTGGCAATCGGAGCCTTCTTCTTCCTCATCACAGTACGACCCCAACTATTATTATGGATATCAGCTAGGCCAGCCGTGGCCATAAACCGACTTAGGCCAAAAGCCTAAGCTTGGGGGAATACGTATTTCTCACCGACATTATATTTATGTTCACACACACTCATTGCTAGATGTCGGTGTTCATACTTTTTCATTGTATCATCCATGCTAGTTTATTTCCTTTTATGCTTTCTTCTTGTGTGTTTAATAAACCTTAAGAAAAAACCCCAAAAAATTAGTTGTAGCTTTTAATTAATTTACTTTCCATGCTTGTAGTAGTAATTAAAAAGAAAACCCAAAAATATTTCTTGTTCTTCTTTTGCTTGTTGGGAGCTTTCCCGTGTAAATAGTTTTATTTCTTTTCTTTTCTTTAGGGGTCAGTAGGAGAAGACCATGATTAAATTGTTGAAGTGGCTCTTATATGCTTTATTGTTGATTTAACCAAGAGCCGATATTGCTTTGTCTTCTCCTGTTTATTGAATGCTCGCAGATTCCAGCTTAGTCCAATGCACGTGCACTCTTATTATTATTCACATCTTTCGGTCGTGCAAGTGAAAGGCAATTATGATGATATATGATGGACTGACTGAGATGAGAAAAGCTGGTATGAACTCGACCTCTTTTGTTTTTGTGAACATGATGAGTTCATCGTTCTTGATTCAGCTTATTATGAATAAACATGTTCGCAATGACAATTAGAGATCATAGTTGCTTGTGCCATGCTTGATTAGCTATGAGTTATAATGGTTTACCTTGCGTGCCAACATGCTATTGAAATGGTTATGATGTGGTATGATAGGGTGGTATCCTCCTCTGAATGATTTAAGTGACTTGACTTGGCACATGTTCACGCATGTAGTTGAAACAAATCAACATAGCCTTCACGATAATTATATTCATGGTGGATTATATCCTACTCATGCTTGCATCCAATGTTTATTAATTTTAATGCATGTATATGGCTGTTGTCGCTCTCTAGTTGGTCGCTTCCCAGTCTTTTGCTAGCCTTCACCTATACTAAGCGAGAATACTGCTTGTGCATCCAATCCCTTAAACCCCAAAGTTATTCAAGATGAGTCCACTATACCTTCTGATATGCGGTATCTACCTGCCATTCTAAGTAAATTTGTATGTGCCAAACTCTAAACCTTCAAATAATCATCCTATTTTGTATGCTCAAATAGCTCATGTATCAACTAGGGTTGTCTGTATCTTCCATGCTAGGCGGGTTATTCTCAAGAGGAGTGGACTCAGCTCCTCACTCACGAGAAAATGGCTGGTCACCGGGATGCCCAGTCCCATGCTTTATGCAAACTAAATCATAACAATTGCAAAACAAAACTCCCCCTGGGACTGCTGTTAGTTGGAGGCACTCATTGTTTCGAGCAAGCCATGGATTGATGTTTGTTGGTGGAGTGGGAGTATAAACTTTACCATTCTGTTTGGGAACCGCCTATAATGTGTGTAGCATGGAAGATATCGCCATCTCTTGGCTGTTATGTTGACAATGAAAGTATACCGCTCAAAATATTATTCACCTCTATTTCAAAACCGAGCTCTGGCACCTCTACAAATACCTACTTCCCTCTGTGAAGGGCCTATCTATTTACTTTTATATTGAGTCATCACCCTCTTATTAAAAGCACTAGCTGGAGAGCGCAACTGTCATTTGCATTCATCACTGTTAATTTATATTGGGTGTGACTATGATTGGATCTCTTTTACCATGAATTACAATGTCTAGTCAGTCCTTGATCTTTAAAGGTGCTCTGCATTTATGTTTTGCGGTCTCATAAAGGGCTAGCGAGATACCATCTTGTTATATCATATTATGATTGTTTTGAGAAAGTGTTGTCATCCGAGATTTATTATTATGGCTTGCTAGTTGATTATGCTATTGATATGGGTAATCATGAGACCTGAGAATTATTGCAAATATGGTTAGTTATAATCTTTGCTGAAAACTTGAATGCTAGCTTGACATATTTAGAACAACAAGAGCAAATAGAGTTTGTAAAAGTTTTTCTTTATTTCTTTCAGTTTGTCAACTGGATTGCTTGAGGACAAGCAAGGGTTTAAGCTTGGGGGAGTTGATACGTCTCCGTCGTATCTACTTTTCCAAACACTTTTGCCCTTGTTTTGGACTCTAACTTGTATGATTTGAATGGAACTAACCCGGACTAACGCTGTTTTCAGCAGAATTGCCATGATGTTGTTTTATGTGCAGAAAACAAAAGTTCTCGGAATGACCTGAAACTCCACGGAATATCTTACAATAAATAATAAAAAATCCTCGCTAAAGATGAAGACCAAGGGGCCCACACCCTTGCCACGAGGGTGGGGGGCGCCCCCCTAGGGCGCGCCCCCTACCACGTGGGCCCCTTGGAGACCTCCCGACTCCAACTCCAACTCTATATATCTGCTTTCGGGGAGAAAAAATAGAAGAGAATAAATCATCACGTTTTACGATACGGAGCCGCCGCCAAGCCCTAAAACCTCTGAGGAGGGCTGATCTGGAGTCCGTTCGGGGCTCCAGAGAGGGGGATTCATCGCCGTCGTCATCATCAACCATCCTCCATCACCAATTTCATGATGCTCACCGCCGTGCGTGAGTAATTCCATCGAAGGCTTGTTGGACGGTGATGGGTTGGATGAAATTTACCATGTAATCAAGTTAGTTTTGTTAGGGTTTGATCCCTAGTATCCACTATGTTCCGAGATTGATGTTGCTATGACTTTGCTATGCTTAATGCTTGTCACTAGGGCCCGAGTGCCATGATTTCAGATCTGAACCTATTATGTTTTCATTAATATATGGGATTTGTTGATCCTATCTTGCAAGTCTATAGTCACCTATTATGTGTTATGATCCGTTAACCCCGAAGTGACAATAATCGCGATACTTACCGGTGATGACCGTAGTTTGAGGAGTTCATGTATTCACTATGTGCTAATGCTTTGTTCCGGTTCTCTATTAAAAGGAGGCCTTAATATCCCTTAGTTTCCATTAGGACCCCGCTGCCACGGGAGGGTAGGACAAAAGATGTCATGCAAGTTCTTTTCCATAAGCATGCATGACTATATTCGGAATATATGCATACATTACATTGACGAATTGGAGCTAGTTCTGTGTCACCCTATGTTACGACTGTTACATGATGAACCACATCCGGCATAATTATCCATCACTGATCCAATGCCTATGAGCTTTCCATATATTGGTTTACGCTTATTTACTTTCCCGTTGCTATTGTTACAATCACTACAAAATACCAAAATATTACTTTGCTTTCATTACTCTTTTGTTACCGTTACCATCACTATCATATTACTTTGCTACTAAACACTTTGCTGCAGATACTAAGTTTCTAGGTGTGGTTGAATTGACAACTCAGTTTCTAATACTTGAGAATATTCTTTGGATCCCCTTGTGTCGAATCAATAAATTTGGGTTGAATACTCTACCCTCGAAAGCTGTTGCGATCCCCTATACTTGTGGGTTATCACCGGGCGGACTTGTCTAGCGGCTCGAGGAGGAGGGGGGCTAGGGTTTGGTCCGGGATTTCGGAGGGGGGATGTTTATATAGATGGTGGGAGCTAGGAGACGGCTATGGAGGTGCGGTTTTCGCCCATGCGATCGTGATCCAATGGCGAAGAGCATGGATGGGGTTTAGATGGGCTAGTGTGCTATGGTGGAGGGGTGCTGGGTTACAAAGAGAAAGGGGTCTGGCGGTTAACCGTTGGGTCATCAAACGACCTCCAAATGGAACGAAATTTGACAGGCGGTCTATCGGTGATATACCAATACCGCTCGTCAACTCTCGGCCCATTCCGAGAAAGTTTTTCTCCAGATCACGAAACAAGATCTGGGAGGTGCGACGGGTGCATGTTAGAGTGTCGGATTCCAAAACGGACAACGGAGAAAAATGACTGGATGCAAGTTTTGGAAAACATGCAGATGATGACATGGCAAAGTGCAACACGCAAGCGAATGACATGGCAACGACGACGAATAAATGGAAGACACCTGGCACATCGGTCTCGGGGCGTTACACCTGATTACTTAGATAACATGTATGTGAATTATGTCATGCGATCCAGTTTTGTTATTCATCTTATCTTTGAATTATGTTATCCTATGCTATCCAGTTTAGATAGACATCATATATGTGAAATTATGTCATGCTATCCATTTTAGTTAAACAATATACATGTCAACTATTTCATGCCCTCTTTTTCCCACACTATCTATTGCATCTGCCTCTCATACAATGTCTGTACATTCAACTACGTTTTCTGTTTATCAGCCATTTGAATTGGAGCAGGTGATGCCAGTATCTAGCGAAGTGAAACACGGTCTTCAAATAAAGCAGTGCTACCTCTTGCTGGAGATAGCATCCCGGTTGTACATGCACAAGAACCATCCCTACCACACATAACCCAGACTCTCGCACATTGTACCCCTACTGCGATGGACAGAGAACCAGCTTCACCCAATCTAACCCCAACCCCAGCAGATAGTAACCCAGTTCTAGTTGACACAACACCATCTCCACCACAGAGCTTCCAAACAAGAGCAGTTAGTAAGGAAGCTCCAGTGCCCAAAGGGCCAGTACTACCATGGCGAACCCCAACTCCACCTGTTAGTACACCTATTCTTGTGGAGGAAGCACAACCAACCAGTCATAGTTTAGCATCTATCGCATTTGATGTTGTTAAATCCTATGTGCATATCTTCCCATCATGGAAAAATTATACTGAAGATGAAGGATAATGCCAGTTGCAAATTATACTAAAAATTAGCACTTTTGCAACGATGATTAGGGCATCAACATGAATAGTAACATACATGCAAACTAACCCACTGAAGGAAATATGCCCTAGAGGCAATAATAAAGTTGTTATTTATATTTCCTTATATCGTGATAAATGTTTATTATTCATGCTATAATTGTATAAACTGGAAACTTAGTACATGTGTGAATACATAGACAAACAGAGTGTCACTAGTATGGCTCTACCTGACTAGCTCATTGATCAAAGATGGTTAAATTTCCTAGCCATGGACAACGAGTTGTCATTTGATAAATGGGATCACATCATTAGAGAATGATGTGATTGACTTGACCCATCCTTTAGCTTAGCACTTTGATCATTTAGTTTACTACTATTGCTCTCTCCATAACTTATGCAAGATCCTATGACTATGAGATTATGCAACTACCGAATACCGGAGGAACACTTAGTGTGTTATCAAACGTCACAACATAACTAGGTGACTATAAAGAAGCTCTACAGGTGTCTCCGATGGTGTTTGTTGAGTTGGCATAGATCGAGATTAGGATTTGTCACTCCGTGTATCGGAGAGGTATCTCTGGGCCCTCTGGGTAATGCACATCACTATAAGCCTTGCAAGCAATGTGACTAATGAGTTAGTTACGAGATGTTGCATTACGGTACGAGTAAAGAGACTTGTCGGTAACGAGATTGAACTAGGTATCGAGATACTGACGATCGAATATCGGGCAAGTAACATACCGATGACAGAGGGAACAACGTATGTTGTTATGCGGTTTGACCGATAAAGATCTTCGTAGAATATGTAGGAACCAATATGAGCATCCAGGTTTCACTATTGGTTATTGTCCGGAGATGAGTCTCGGTCATGTCTACATAGTTCTCGAACCCGTAGGGTCCGCACGCTTAACGTTCGGTGACGATCGGTATTATGAGTTTATGTGTTTTGATGTACCGAAGGTAGTTCAGAGTCCCGGATATGAATGGTCAAGACATAAAGATCATATTGGAAGCCTATGTTTGGACATCGGAATGGTTTCGGGTGAGTTCGGGCATTTACTGGAGTACCGGGGGGGGGGGGGGGGGGGGGTTACCGGAACCCCCCGGGGAATATATGGGCCTTATTGGGCCTTAGTGGAATAGATGAGAGGAAGCCCAAGGAGGAGGGCGCGCCACCCCTAGCCCAATATGAATTGGGTGGGGCCCCCTCCTTCCTTCTCTCTCCCCTTACATCTCTCCTACTCCTACTAGGGAAAGGGGGATCCTACTCCTGGTGGGAGTAGGACTCCCCCTAGCGTGCGCCATAGATAGGGCCGGCCCTCCCCTCCTCCACTCCTTTATATACGGGGGAGGGGGGCACCCCATAGACACACAAGTTGATCTCTTAACCATGTGCGGTGCCCCCCTCCACAGATTTCCACCTCGGTCATATTGTTGTAGTGCTTAGGCGAAGCACTGCATCGGTAACTTCGTCATCACCGTCATCACACCGTCGTGCTGACGAAGCTCTCCCCCGACACTCAGCTGGATCTAGAGTTCGTGGGACGTCATCGAGCTGAACATGTGCAACTCGCGGAGGTGCCGTACGTTCGGTGCTAGGATCGGTCGGACCGTGAAGACGTACGACTACATCAACCGCATTGTCATAACGCTTCCGCTTACGGTCTATGATGGTATGTCAACAACACTTTCCCTCTCGTTTCCCAGGTCTATGCGTAGATGTTATATGCACGAGTAGAACACAAAGGAGTTGTGGGTGTGGGTATATACATATTGCTTGCCGTCACTAGTTGATTCTTGATTCAGCGGTATTGTTGGATGAAGCGGCTCAGACCGACATTACGCGTACGCTTACGCGAGACTGGTTCTACCGATGTGCTTCTCACATAGGTGGCTAGTGGGTGTCAGTTTCTCCAACTTTAGTTGAATCGGATTCAATGAACAAGGTTCTTTCTGAAGATCAAAAAGCAATCACTATACCACATTGTGATTTTTGATACGTTGGTAAGAACAGTTCTTGCTCAGCCCATAGCAGCCACGTAAAACTTGCAACAACAAAGTAGAGCACGTCTAACTTGTTTTTGAGGGCATGTTGTGATGTGATATGGTCAAGGCATGCTGCTAAATTTTATTGTATGAGATGATCATGTTTTGTAATAGAGTTACCGGCAACTAGCAGGAGCCATATGGTTGTCGCTTGATTGTATGAAATGCAATCGCCATGTAATTGCTTTACTTTATCACTAAGCGGTAGCGATAGTCATAGAAGCAATAGTTGGCAAGACGACAATGATGCTTCGATGGAGATCAAGGTGTCAAGCCGGTGATGATGGTGATCATGACGGTGCTTTGTGGATGAAGATCAAAGGCACAAGATGATGATGGCCATATCATATCACTTATATTGATTGCATGTGATGTTTATCCTTTATGCATCTTATTTTGCTTAGTTCGGCGGTAGCATTATAAGATGATCTATCACTAAATTTCAAGGTATAAGTGTTCTCCCTGAGTATGCATCGTTGCTACAGTTCGTCGTGCCGAGACACCATGTAATGATAGGGTGTGATAAGCTCTACGTTAACATACAACGGGTGCAATCCAGCTTTGCACATGCGGAATACTCGGGTTAAACTTGACGAGCCTAGCATATGCAGATATGGCCTAGGAACACTGAGACCGAAAGGTCAAGCGTGAACATATAGTAGATATGATCAACATAGTGATGTTCACCATTGAAAATTACTCCATCTCACGTGATGATCGGACATGGTTTAGTTAATTTGGATCACGTGATCACTTAGATGATTAAGAGGGATGTCTATCTAAGTGGGAGTTCTTTAGTAATTTGATTAATTGAACTTTAATTTATCATGAACTTAGTACCTGATAGTGTTTTGCGTGTCTATGTTGTTGTAGATAGATGGCTCGTGTTGTTGTTCCGTTGAATTTTAATGCATTCCTTGAGAAAGCTAAGTTGAAAGATGATGGTAGCAATTACACGGACTTGGTCCGTAACTTGAGATTATCCTCATTGCTGCACAGAAGAATTACGTCTTGGAAGCACCGCTAGGTGACAAACCTGCTGCAGGAGCAACACAAGATGTTATGAATGTCTCGCAGAGCAAAGATGATGACTACTCGATAGTTTAGTGTGCCTTGCTTTATGGCTTAGAACCGGGACTTCAACGATGTTTTGAACGTCATGGAGCATATGAGATGTTCCATGAGTTGAAGTTAATATTTCAAGCAAATGCCCTGAGAAGTCTCCAATAAGTTCTACAGCTACAGAATGGAGGAGAATAGTTCTGTCAGCGAACATATATTCAAAATGTCTGGGTACCACAACCACTTGACTCAGCTGGGAGTTAATCTTCCTGATGATAGTGTCATTGACAGAGTTCTTCAATCACTCCCACCAAGCTACAAGAGCTTCGTGATGAACTATAATATGCAAGTGATGGATAAGACAATTCCCGAGCTCTTCGCAATGCTAAAGGCTGCGGAGGTAGAAATCAAGAAGGAGCATCAAGTGTTGATGGTCAACAAGACCACTAGTTTTAAGAAAAAGGGTAAAGGGAAGAAGGGGAACTTCAAGAAGAACAACAAGCAAGTTGCTGCTCAAGTGAAGAAGCCCAAGTCTGGACCTAAGCCTGAGACTGAGTGCTTCTACTGCAAAGGGACTGGTCACTGGAAGCGGAACTGCCCCAAGTATTTGGCGGAGAAGAAGGATGGCAAAGTGAAAGGTATATATGATATAGATGTTATTGATGTGTACCTTACTAATGCTCGCAGTAGCACCTGGGTATTTGATACTGGTTTTGTTGCTAATATTTGCAACTCGAAACAGGGGCTACGGATTAAGCGAAGATTGGCTAAGGACGAGGTGATGATGCACGTGGGAAATGGTTCCAAAGTCGATGTCATCATCGTCGGCACGCTACCTCTACATCTACCTTCGACATTAGTTTTAGACCTAAATAATTGTTATTTGGCGCTAGTGTTGAGTATGAACATTATATCTGGATCTTGTTTGATGCAAGATGGTCATTCATTTAATTCAGAGAATAATGGTTGTTCTATTTATATGAGTAATATCTTTTATGGTCATGCACCCTTGACGAGTGGGCTATTTTTACTAAATCTTGATAGTAGTGATAGACATGTTCATAGTATTGAAGCCAAAAGATATAAGTTTAATAATGATAGTGCAACTTATTTGTGGCACTGCCGTTTAGGTCATATTGGTGTAAAGCGCATGAAGAAACTCCATGCTGATGGACTTTTGGAATCACTTGATTATGAATCACTTGATGCTTGCGAACCATGCCTCATGGGCAAGATGACTAAGACTCCGTTCTCCGGAGCAATGGAGCGAGCAACAGACTTGTTGGAAATAATACGTACTGATGCACGCGGTCCGATGAGTGTTGATGCTCGCGGTGGGTATCGTTATTTTCTCACCTTCACAGATGATTTGAGCAGATTTAGGTATATCTACTTGATGAAACATAAGTCTGAAACATTTGAAAAGTTCAAAGAATTTCAGAGTGAAGTGGAAAATCATCGTAACAAGAAAATTAAGTTTCTACGATATGATCGTGGTGGATAATATTTGAGTTACGAGTTTGGTATTCATTTGAAACAATGCGGAATAGTTTTGCAACTCACGCCACCTGGAACACCACAGCATAATGGTGTGTCCGAACGTCGTAACCGCACTTTATTAGATATGGTGCAATCTATGATGTCTCTTACTGATTTACTGCTATCATTTTGGTGTTATGCTTTAGAGACAGCTGCATTCACGTTAAATAGGTCACCATCAAAATCCGTTGAGACGACACCTTATGAACTGTGGTTTGGCAAGAAACCCAAGTTGTCGTTTCTTAAATTTTTGGTCTGCGATGCTTATGTGAAAAAGCTTCAAGCTGATAAGATCGAACCCAAATCAGAGAAATGTGTCTTCATAGGATACACAAAAGAGACTATTGGGTACACCTTCTATCATAGATCCGAAGGCAAGATATTCGTTGCTAACAATGGATGCTTTCTAGAGAAGGAGTTTCTCTCGAAAGAAGTGAGTGGGAGGAAAGTAGAACTTGATGAGTTAATTGTACCTACTACCTTATTGGAAAGTAGTTCATCGCGGAAATCAGTTCCAGTGATTCCTACACCAGTAAGTGTGGAAGCTAATGATGATGATCATGAAACCTCTGATCAAGTCACTACCGAACCTCGTAGGTCAACTAGAGTGAGATCCGCACTAGAGTGGTACGGTAATCCTGATCTGCAGGTCATGTTACTTGACCATGACGAACCTACGAACTATGAGGAAGCGATGATGAGCCCAGATTCCGCAAAATGGCTCGAGGCCATGAAATCTGAGATGAGGTCCATGTATGAGAACATAGTGTGGACTTTGGTCGACTTGGCCGATGATCGGCAAGCTATAGAGGATAAATGGATCTTCAAGAAGAAGACTGACGCTGACGGTAATGTTACTGTCTACAAAGCTCGACTTGTTGCAAAAGGTTTTCGACAAATTCAAGGAGTTTACTACGATGAGACCTTCTCACCCGTAGCGATGCTTAGGTTCGTCTGTATCATGTTAGCAATTGCCGCATTTTATGAATATGAAATTTTAAAAATGGATGTCAAAACTACATTCCTTAATGGATATCTTAAAGAAGAGTTGTATATGATGCAACCAGAAGGTTTTGTCGATCCAAAAGGTGCTAACAAAGTGTGCAAGCTCCAGCGATCCATTTATGGATTGTTGCAAGCCTCTCGGAGTTGGAATATACGCTTTGATAGTGTGATCAAAGCATATGGTTTTATACAGACTTTTGGGGAAGCCTGTATTTACAAGAAAGTGAGTGGGAGCTCTGTAGCATTTATGATATTATATGTAGATGACATATTGTTGATCGGAAATGATACTGAATTTCTGAATAGCATAAAAGGATACTTGAATAAGAATTTTTCAATGAAAGACCTCGGTGAAGCCACTTATATATTGGGCATCAAGATCTATAGAGATAGATCAAGACGCTTAATTGGACTTTCACAAAGCACATACCTTGATAAAGTTTTGAAGAAGTTCAAAATGGGTCAAGCAAAGAAAGGGTTCGTGCCTATGTTACAAGGTGTGAAGTTCAGTTAGACTCAATGCCCGACCACTTCAAAAGATAGAGAGAAAATGAAAGTCATTTCCTATGCTTCAGCCATAGGTTCTATCATGTATGCAATGCTCTGTACCAGACCTGATGTGTGCCTTGCTATCAGTTTAGCAGGGAGCTACCAAAGTAATCCAGGAGTGGATCACTGGACAACGGTCAAGAACATCCTGAAATACCTGAAAAGGACTAAGGATATGTTTATCGTTTATGGAGGTGACAAAGAGCACGGTTACATTGATGCTCGCTTTGACACTGATCCGAATGACTCTAAGTCACAAACCGAATACGTATTTTTATTGAATGGTGGAGCTGTCAGTTGGTGTAGTTCCAAGCAGAGCGTCGTGGCGGGATCTACGTGTGAAGCGGAGTACATAGCTGCTTCGGAAGAAGCAAATGAAGGAGTCTGGATGAAGGAGCTCATATCCGATCTAGGTATCATACCTAGTGCATTGGGTCCAATGAAAATCTTCTGTGATAGTACTGGTGCAATTGCCTTGGCAAAGGAATCCAGATTTCACAAGAGAACCAAGAACATCAAGAGACGCTTCAATTCCATCCGTGATCAAGTCAAGGAGGGAGACATAGAGATTTGCAAGATACATACGGATCTGAATGTTGCAGACCTGTTGACTAAGCCTCTCTCATGAGCAAAACATGATCAAAACCAAGACTCCATGGGTGTTAGAATCATTACAATGTAATATAGATTATTGACTCTAGTGCAAGTGGGAGACTGAAGGAAATATGCCCTAGAGGCAATAATAAAGTTGTTATTTATATTTCCTTATATCATGATAAATGTTTATTATTCATGCTATAATTGTATTAACCGGAAAATTAGTACATGTGTGAATACATAGACAAACAAAGTGTCACTAGTATGCCTCTACTTGACTAGCTCATTGATCAAAGATGGTTAAATTTCCTAGCCATGGACAAAGAGTTGTCATTTGATAAACGGGATCACATCATTAGAGAATGATGTGATTCACTTGACCCATCCGTTATCTTAGCACTTTAATCGTTTAGTTTGCTGCTATTGCTTTCTCCATAACTTATACATGATCCTATGACTATGAGATTATGCAACTCCCGAATACCGGAGGAACACTTAGTGTGCTATCAAACGTCACAACGTAACTGGGTGACTATAAAGATGCTCTACAGGTGTCTCTGATGGTGTTTGTTGAGTTCGCATAGATCGAGATTAGGATTTGTCACTCCGTGTATCGGAGAGGTATCTCTAGGCCCTCTCGGTAATACACATCACTATAAGCCTTGCAAGCAATGTGACTAATGAGTTAGTGACGGGATGTTGCATTATGGAACGAGTATAGAGACTTGCCGGTAACGAGATTGAACTAGGTATTGAGATACCGACGATCGAATCTCGGGCAAGTAACATACCGGTGACAAAGGGAACAACGTATGTTGTTATGCGGTTTGACCGATAAAGATCTTCGTAGAATATGTAGGAACCAATATGAGCATCCAAGTTCCGCTATTGGTTATTGACCGGAGATGAGGCTCGGTCATGTCTACATAGTTCTCGAACCCGTAGGGTCCGCACGCTTAACGTTCGGTGACGATCGGTGTCGTGGTTCTATGTCTGACAATAAAGTAGGGGGGTAGGAATGTAGAGGCAAGATCCTAGCTACGGTGAGATTGTGCACGCAAGATGTACGAGTTCAGGCCCTTCGCGGTGGAAGTAACAGCCCTACATCTCGGTGCCCGAAGGCTCGATCGATTGGATTATGCGTGAAGTTATAGGGGGTGCGAACCCTTGTGCCAGTGGAGGGGGGTGGCTTATATAGAGTGCGCCAGGACCCAACCAGCCCATGTTACAAGGGTTCAATGTACATAAAGAGGGGACGTTACTGGTAATGTCAACATTAAAGTGATATAAATGACCCTTAAGGCTACGGGGTGAACGCCTGACCGTTGCCATCCTGAGTGGCCTTTGATCTTCTGCGCTCCGGTTGGTTTGTGACGTGGTCGAATGATTATATCATGGTCAAATGAAATTGGGTTATTCGAGTGGAACTCATGGTCGAGTGGGTTGCATCTTGAGGTGATTCCAGTCGGTAGAATTTTCTATCCTTTGGATGTCTTTGACTATAGGGCAGTGTCCTTGGGAAGGGTGCTTAGATCAGGTATATTGCCCTACCCTAGGTACATGGCACCGTCATTAGCCCCTGAATGGTTCTGGGTTCAAGTGGAAAATGAAGTCGACAACGGTTCCGACCCAACTTTTATGTTGCGGAAGCATATGACTGGATTGGTGAAACATGCCACAGCTTCGACTTCGTTTTCAGTTGCCTTGAGCCATTCAGAAGTTGTTGAGTGAAGTTTCTGCTGATGAGTTTCGACTGTTAGTGTTGCATGAAATCTTCTGTGTGATTAACTGCCCTGCTGTTCCCGGATCCGGCGGGATTCGAAATTTGGGGAAGTGCGCGGGGCGGAGAGGGATGCGGTAATCGGAGCAGATTAGGCAGGGGCACCTCGATCCCCGCACCACCTTTTTCGCCACGTACTACGCGCGCGCCTGTTGTGGGATTTGACAGGATTGCCTGGGTCCACCGGTCAGCCACTCAGAGAACGGGGCCATATAAGGCGCCGAGGCCGCTGCCTTTGCATTGTGTGCCCCATTCTCCTCCTCCTTCCTCCGCTCCCCACTGCTTCTGCCTCCGCTCTCGGCGTCGCCGCCCATCTCGAGCCCGTTCCACCGCAATGGGGAAGGACAAGAACACCGCTCTAGAGCGCGTGAAGAAAGCAACGGCGAAGGGGAAGGGGAAGAAGAAGAGTCGGGGCGGGTCGTCATCAAGATCTGCTCTGCCGTGCGGCTAGATCCAGGGCGACTGGATCTGGTCGACCATCGTGAAAGAAGACATGGAGGATCTGGTTGACGGAGGGCTGATCTGTAATGCCCCGGACACACCCGCCGGTGGTCGTTACTCCTGGCGGGATCTAGACTGGCCCCATAGATCAATACTAGTCTTTTCTGCGCACTTTGTCCTCACTCGTGCGCACCCGGGAGCAACTTCCCGGTCGGTCACCCATCCTGACACTACTCCAAATTGAGCACGCTTAACTTTGGAGTTCTGTTCGAATGGGCTCCTGGAAAAGAAGGAATTCCTTATTGATATGAGTAGTCTATCATCCCTAATAAGCCAGGCTATCACATACACCCCCACTCAGAGGAACCGACGTCCTCGTCGGGCCACAGGAACGTTCCCTCTTGTCACATACGTCTGTGCATCCAGTCCAGTACATGTGTCATT
Source organism: Triticum urartu (assembly GCF_056163025.1). Taxonomy (NCBI): domain Eukaryota; kingdom Viridiplantae; phylum Streptophyta; class Magnoliopsida; order Poales; family Poaceae; genus Triticum; species Triticum urartu. The sequence goes on along the minus strand of NC_141875.1, from coordinate 496,745,456 downwards.
CCGTGTGCCACGACGGGTCACAAACGTCATGAACAACATGACCGCGCACCTGTCCGCAAACATCCTTGTAACTGCGAGGGTCGGCTCTAATACCAACTTGTAACGTGCCGGACACACCCGCCGGTGGTCGTTACTCCTGGCGGGATCTAGATTGGCCCCATAGATCAATACTAGTCTTTTCTACGCACTTTGTCCTCACTCGTGCGCACCCGGGAGCAACTTCCCGGTCGGTCACCCATCCTGACACTACTCCAAACTGAGCACACTTAACTTTGGAGTTCTGTCCGAATGGGCTCCCGGAAAAGAAGGAATTCCTTATTGATATGAGTAGTCTATCATCCCTAATAAGCGAGGCTATCACATGATCGCCCACAAGTCTTGGCGGCTTCCGGGGGACGAGACCGAGCCGCGACCGCAAGAGGGTGGATGTGTCCTACTTGCGACCCACGTCGACCGCGGTTTTTCTTTGCCCCCCATCCTTTCTTCTGGGGTTTTCTAAATTTCTTCGGAGCCCAACTTCACCACTTTCCCCCAACACTATCACATACCTCGCTGCCTATGTGTCCATGTGCGAGAACTTTCTGGGTTGTCGACCGCACTAGGGCCTCTTCAAGCACATTTTCACCTGCCGCTCTCAGTCAGTAAAAAAGGTCAATCTGAGTGATGAGAGGACACACGTGATCCATATGTGTGGGGGTTTAGGGATCCAAATGGGAACAAAAGCACTTTCCCTGCCATGATTCTTCCTGAGTCAGTCAGGGGGTGGCAGTCGACCTGGTTCTATTGTAAGGATGAACCGACTCCAGGACAGTCGACCGGTCTTCCTCTGTTGTCCACCGAGCGAGTCGAGGAGCCTTCTTCGTTGAGAGTGACTCCATAGGAGAAAGAGGAGGTTGCTATGCTGGTTGAGCGAGTGGTCCAACTTGTCCGTGATGGCGTGACTGGTATGGATTTTCTAGAAGCATTTCTGTTGGGGATATTATTATTGGGCGTAAACCGGCCAGGAAAGGCCGGGTTAACTTCATCCGTAGTGGATTATGCTTGAGGCCCATGTAAACAGAAGAGGAAAGGACCAGGGCCCAGAAACCGGTTTAAAGCCTGTAGCCGTGAACCGGAATTAGTATGTAACTTGCGTTGTAAGATAGAAAGAGTGGAGACCGAAACGGACACGTTTATGAGCCGGTTGCGGGACTCTGTAAACCGACGGGCGCCACCCATGTATATAAGGGGACGACCCGGCAGCAGTTCAGGGGGGAGACAACAACTCGAGAGCCAAAAAAGCGGATTCGCTCCCTGGCCTTCGAAACCCAAGCAATACCAATCACAACTAGACGTAGGCTTTTACCTTCATCGAAGGGGCCGAACTAGTATAAACTCTCAGTGTCCCCTTGTCCAGTTTAACCCCTTTAAGCTAACCCGTTGCGATGGTTCCACGACTAAGTCCTTTCACGAGGACATCTGCCGTGACAAACCCACAACAGTTGGCGCCCACCGTGGGGCCATCGCATGATGGTTTCGAGTTCTTGAAGGGCAGCTTTGATGGACTCAAGGGATACGCTGTGGGCCGGATGACGAAGAGTCGTCGCGGCAAGCTCTACATCGACAACACGGGATGGGGTCCCGAGGCCGATTCAATTGAATATGGGTACCGGGTCCCCTTTGGTGGGATTCACGTCTTCATCGGCAAGATTGGCGAACCGGCCCCTGAGCCGGACACCTGCACCGACATCATCGAAACGGCTCAGCGTGCAAGTTCTTTGCCAGTTCGGCCCGTGACGAAGCGTGTTTTTGTAGGTGTCATCCATGGAGTAGAATACGAGGACGGACCGACATCCGATGGAGAAACCGTTGTCTGTTCCGACGACGAGTCTTCTGGAGAGATCGAATTGCTCTATCAGTTGCAGGATGGCCGGATTGGTGGAGGATCCGAGGGCAACAATATTCCGAACCCCCATGATCTGCCAAACCGGGCCGCTATCTTCATGGCCGGTACACAGTCGGCGCCTCACTCATCAACTGTTGCAGCAATACTCTCCGGTTCAGCAACGGCTACGCTGGCGGGGGCAGGAAGCTCTGCGCCGCCTCCGGCTCAAGTCCTGTCTGACCTGTTCGACGCTTTGGCAACATTGATGGCCACAGAGGTGGATGCAGCAGCCCGGGATCAGCACAACACGGAGATTGCGAAGGTGAAGGATCAAATAGCTCAGGCTAAAGCGGACCTAGCGGCAGAGAACGCCAGGATGGCTACAGAACGGGCCGAGTTGGAAGCACAGGCCTACCGGATTAGGCTGGATCAGAACGCTTCCGAAGAAGTCATGAGAAGAAGGTACCGATCGCATCTCCCGTCGGGTTATGAGCCACGAAACCTCTTCAACACACCAGGAGCGGGAGCTAGTAACCAGCCAATACTGAACCGGACGGAGGCACCAGGAACAGGAGCGCCGGTTCAATCGCGCATGATGGACCCGCCTCGTTGGAACAATGTTGTGCCGCAGTATGTACCAACACCTCCCGGGCATTATTCCAACCCGTTGGACAATATCGTGGCTGCCGCTTCACGTCTAGTAGCCCTCCCAACCGATAGCGAATCACCAGCTGCGATTGAGGCACATCGGGCTAGAGACCTCCTTCAAACGGCGTTAAACCAACAACAGGCATACTCACACAGTCGTGAGAGGATTCATTCCACTCCCCGTCCGAGCCGGAGCTATAGCAGACACATGGAGGATGAACCGGCTGTGTCAAGCAGCGCACGTCGCCGTAATTCGCCATGAGGGCACAACCCGGCAGGGGGAGGTGCTAATGCACAAGATGTTGTGGATCATGGCTGCGCGCGTCGGGAGGCCGAGTTAGCAGCTCAACACGGAGCGCGTCAACATACTCCGGTTCACCCTACCACTTCAGTAGAACCAGGGGTGGTATTCAGTTCCTTAGGGGTGCCGTGTCTCACCCCCGCTTTGCGTAATGTGAGACTGCCTAAGGATTTCAAAGGGCCTCGTAAGGTGCCCAATTACACCGCCGATTTGCAACCAGAGGCGTGGGTGAAAGTTACGAGATGGCAATGGAGATGCTGGATGTGGATGAAGCGGTATGTACTAAATACTTCACCATGATGTTGGAGGGAACAACTCGTACTTGGTTAAAGAGCTTACCAGTTAATTCTATCGGATCATGGGCCGAATTGAAGCACCGGTTTATCCAGAACTTCAAGGATACTTGTAAGCAGCCCATGTCAATCGTAGATCTGGCCACTTGTGTCCAAGAGGAGGGGGAGTCCACGACCCATTGGGTAAAGCGGGTCTCAGCAATTTTGCATTCATCGGATCACATCAATGCAGATACCGCAGTGCTAACATTGGAGGGCAATTGCCGTTTTTGCCGCTCAAATAGAAGTTAGGAAGGCTCAAACGTCACTGCAATGATATGTCAACGCTCATGGCCGCTTTGGTTAAGTACGCCGATTCAGATAATACCAAGGACCCGGACTCAGAGGAGGACAAACCGGGGAAAGGGAAGAAGAACGGCAACGCCAAGGGTCAGCTGCATAATCCGGCAGGCCACGGGAACAGTGGTAAGCGCAAGGCCGACAGTAGCTTGGACTTTGTCGCTAACACCAATGCTCAGGAGAATGGCCAGCGCTGCAAGGGCAAGCAGCCCTAGAGGGGCGGAGGCTCAGGCCCCAATTTGGAGCGCCTGTTAAATCAGCCATGTCCAAAGCATGGATCAGAAGAGAAGCCAGCGTCGCATCTTTGGAAGGACTGCTATATCATGCGGGATTTCAAGAACTCCAATATGTTCCAGTATGATAATGGCCCGCCCGGCGGTTCAGGAGGTGGTTTCCACGGGCCGGGTTACGGAGGTGGTGGTTCCGGTTTAGGATTTCATGGCAACCAAACTGGACACATCAATCAAGGGCACCAAGGCAACCAGGGAGGTTACAACCATCAAGGGAACCAGCAGCAGCAGTCGGGTTACCAGAGCAATGCCAAGCAGCTAAATAGTGGGCAATATCATGTATTCACTACTAGTTTGTGCAAGCGTGATCAGAAGCTTCACAAGAGGGCAGTGAACTCTGTTGAACCGGCAGTGTCTCAGTATTTGCGCTGGTCTGAGCAACCCATTTTGTGGAGTAGAGAGGATCACCCACCCCGGGTTGACAATCCGGGTCACTTAACCCTGGTGGTGGCCCCTCAAGTTGGGGGGGGGTACAAGTTCACTAAAGTGCTGATGGACGGGGGAAGTAGTATCAACATTCTATATTATGATACATTCCACCATATGGGGTTGACAGATAAGAATCTTAAACCGTCAAATACCATTTTTCATGGTGTGGTGCCTGGTAAGTCCGCATATCCAGTGGGCAAGATAGCCTTAGAGGTGGCTTTTGGAGATGATTATGATTCAAGGTCAGAAACATTGACTTTTGAGGTGGTGAAAATCAAAAGTCCGTACCACGCCCTGTTTGGGCGACCGGCTTATGCTAAATTCATGGCGAGGCCGTGTTATGTTTATCTACAGCTTAAAATGCCAGGTCATAAGGGGACTATCACAGTACATGGAAGCATAAAGATCGCTTTGGAGTGTGAGGAAGGTGATGCGGCTTATGCTGAGTCTTTTTGTGCCATGGAGGAGCTGAAATTCTATAAGGAGCAGGTTGATCCGGCAGATATGACCTCTTTGAAAAAGCCGACTACGAAGCACGATCCGGTGTTGAAGTTCAAATCGGCTACAAATACTAAGATGGTTGATTTTGTTCCAGGCGACTCATCCAAGCAATTCAGCATCAGCGCTAACCTGGATCCCAAATAGGAAAGCGCGCTCATCGAGTTCATCCGTGAGAACCGGGACATCTTTGCATGGAAACCTTCTGACATGCCAGGTGTACCGAGAGAACTGCCTGAGCACACACTCAACATTGATCCTAAGTTTAAACCGGTCCGACAGTTTCTCCGCCGCTTCAATGTAGAGAGGCGTAAGGATATCGGTGAAGAGGTAGCTCGGTTGTTGGCCGCAGGGTTTATCGTGGAGGTCTTTCATCCGGAGTGGTTGGCTAATTCGGTGCTGGTTCTTAAGAAAAACGACACTTGGCGTATGTGTGTGGATTACACAGATTTAAACAAGGCTTGCCCCGCAGACCCCTTTGCCCTCCCTCGTATTGATCAGATAATTGATGCTACGACAGGTTGTGACCGTTTGTGTTTTCTGGATGCTTATTCTGGTTATCATCAGATCAAAATGGCGGTTAAGGACCAAGAGAAGACAGCTTTCATAACTCCCTTTGGAGCCTTCTGCTATGTCTCCATGCCCTTTGGGCTCAAGAGTGCCCAGGCAACTTATCAGCGCTGTGTTCAGAATTGCCTTCATAAGCAGATTGGGCGCAATGTTCATGCATATGTGGATGACATTGTGATAAAGTCCAGAAAGGAGGAAACATTGATAGATGATTTGAGAGAAACCTTTGACAACCTCCGGGTTTACAAGATGATGCTCAATCCGGAGAAGTGTGTCTTTGGTGTCCCGACAGGCAAACTCTTGGGTTTCCTGGTGTCAAACAGAGGCATTGAGGCTAATCCGGAAAATATTGCAGCGATCACATCTTTGTCTAAACTGGTGTGTATCAATGACGTTCAACGTCTGGCCGGCTGGATTACAGCTTTGAGCCGTTTTATCAGTCGTCTCGGGGAGAAGGCCATCCCTTTATATCAGATGCTCAAGAAAACAGATAATTTTGTCTGGAGCGAGGCAGCTGATAAGGCATTTGAGGATCTGAAGAGGCAGTTAGCTAAACCGCCTGTGCTTGCAGCACCGAACGATAAGGAGCCGTTATTGCCATATGTGGCTGCTAACGCCCAAGCTGTTAGCGTGGCTATCGTGGTGGAGCGCAAGGAAGTTGGCAAGGAATATCCGTTTCAACGACTGGTTTATTATATCAGTGAGGTGCTCATTGAGTCAAAGCAGAGGTATCCACATTGGAAGAAGCTGGTGTATGGAGTGTTTATGGCAAGCCGGAAGCTTAAACACTACTTTCAGGGCCATCCCATCACAGTGGTTAGTTCAGCCCCTCTGGGAGATATCATTCAAAACAGAGAAGCAACTGGCCGGATTGCCAAGTGGGCTATTGAGCTTGGACCTCATGGGCTCAAATATATACCCCGCACAGTGATAAAATCCCAGGCACTCGTGGACTTCATCAATGATTCGACGGAGTTACAGGCACAGAAGAAAACCCGGATAATACGTATTGGACTATTCATTTTGATGGGTCTAGACAGTTGGAAGGCTCGGGGGCTGGAGTTATACTAACTTCCCCACGAGGTGACAAGTTTTATTATGTCCTCCATTTAATGTTCCCTTGTACTAACAATGCAGCTGAATATGAGGCTTTACTCCACGGTCTTTGGATGGCTAAGGAGATGAACTTAAGCCGGGTTAAGTGCTTCTGCGATTCAGATCTGGTGGCTCAACAGGTGTCTGGCACTTGGGATTCTAAAGACCCACTCATGGCTGTATATCGGCGAGAGGTGCATACAGTGGCTGGTCACTTCAAGAGTTATCAGGTGGACCATGTAGACCGGCGAAAGAATGAAGCGGCAGATGCTTTAAGTCGTCTTGGTTCTCAGCCTAAACCGGTTCCACCTAATGTCTTTCTTGACGTATTGCATAATCCGTCAATAAAGGTACCAACAAAAGAAGAGTTGGCTATTCCTGATCCGGAGGCTCAATTGATGGCAGCTTTGCATGCCATACCGGATTGGACAATCCCATATCTGGCTTACATGAACCGGGGCGAGTTACCAGACGATGAAATGTTGGCTCGATAGATAATCTGGCATTCCAAGTCCATGACCATACTCAACGGGGAGTTACATCGTTATAGCGTTTCAGCAGCAATTCAGCGTTGTGTTTCTCCTCAAGAGGGTTGTGAGATTTTGCGAGAAATCCATGAAGGGGATTGTGGTCACCACGCCGGTTCAAAGTCTTTGGTTGCTAAAGCTTTTCGCCACGGTTTTTGCTGGTTAATAGCACATGCTGATGCAGAGGATTTAGTCAAGAGATGTGACGGTTGTCAAAAATTTGCATGCCGTGCTCACATTCCGGCTCAGGAGTTGAGGATGATTCCAATAACTTGGCCGTTTGCGACTTGGGGGCTTGATATGGTTGGACCCTTCAAGCAATCCAAGGACAAAAAGACCCACTTATTAGTGGCAGTTGATAAATTCACCAAATTGGTGGAAGCAGAGCCAGTCAGCAAGTGTGATGCGGCCACGACGGTTCAATTCATCAAAAAGGTGATATTCCGGTTTGGTTTTCCACACAGCATTATAACTGATAATGGTACTAATCTGTCAAAGGGAGAGATGGATGAATTTTGCCAATGTGAGCACATCCAGCTTGATATAGCATCAGTGGCTCACCCCCAATCTAATGGTCAAGCGGAAAGGGCAAATCAAGAAATTTTGAGAGGTATTAAACCCCGGCTTATGGTTCCTTTGAAGCGGACACCGGGTTGTTGGGTGGAGGAATTACCTTCTGTGTTATGGAGCATCAACACCACACCTAACATATCGACGGGTTACACACCTTTCTTCATGGTTTATGGAGCGGAGGCGGTTCTCCCTAGTGACATCCATCACGATTCGCCCCGGGTGGCAGCTTATGTTGAAGCAGATAATGAGACAGCACGTCAGGATTCTCTAGACCTGTTAGATGAAGAACGTGATCTTGCAGCAGCACGTTCGGCGATTTATCAACAGGATCTCCGACGATATCACAACCGCCGGGTTAAGACCAGAACCTTTCACGAGGGCGATTTGGTGCTCCAGCTCATTCAGGATCAAACTGATATGCACAAATTATCCCCACCTTGGGAAGGACCTTTTGTGGTCAGCAAGAATTTGCACAACGGGTCATACTACCTCATTGATGTTCGAGAGCACCAAGACTCACGTAAATTGGAGGAGGAGATCAAGCGGCCGTGGAACATAGCTCTTCTTCGGCCTTACTATAGTTGAGCCATAGGCTCTTCATATGTACATATTTATGACAATGTATATATTATATAATAAACCGGAGCCTCCATTCAAGCGGGGTATCTGTTCTTTTTACATCATGTGTGTGCTTACAAGAGTTTATTGACCAAGTGGAGTGTTTTGTTAATCCGGTCTCTGCAGCCACACGGATATAAAGAAAATCACTAGGGGGCTTGGTCATATCTGAACCATAGCTACACCTCTTGATCGGTTTGAAACCACGAAGGGATATCACTAGGGGGCTTGGTTTTTATCACACCATAGCTACACCTCTTGATAGGCGTTTAAGCCACAAAGGAAAATATGTGGGGCCAAAGAGAGTATTGCACAAAGCACAAACTCAAACATGGGCACCCACTGAGCACAGCTCACAAAGTTACTTGGGGGCTCTTTTTGCAAAGAAACAAAGAGTTTGAAAGGACCCTTGTAATTGGCTATGAAACCACGGCTTGGAAGCCTGGTGTATTCACCTAAAAACCCGGGTTAACCTGCCTTCATCAAGTAAGCCACTCCTGTCCAAGTAATCCTGGTATGACCCGCCGAACGTTTGACAAGTCAATCTTTTACAGACCCTGAACTTGTCAAAGTTAAAACGACGATTGGTTAAGTGGAGGCCCATCTTAAAAGGCTTTGTTAAATGGTTTAACTCAGAGGCCTGGCGGCCCATGAAAAGCCTCGATTTGGAGCCTGACAGCTCGTAAAAAGCCTTGCATATTTCCTTTTTGACTCTTATTTGTTAAAGATTTTTTACTTTATAAAAGTTAGTGTCTTATGATAAATCGACGTCCTTGACCCAGCTTGCTTTTCAACTACAAGTTGTCAGTACATGATCAGTTATAAACCGGTGTTCGTTGTCCCGGTCTGGTTTGTCTAAATCGCCAGCACTATAAAGAAAACCCAGTGATTATTATATCCTGGTACGGTTTATTATCATAATCCGGCAATATAAGGATGGAGTTATTATTACTCTGGATTGGTGTTAACACCTTTACCAAACAATTGGTCAACTCACGAGGTATGTTACACATATTACTTTTTATATACAACAACTTTGATCATTCATCTAAGTATGGTATATATGTTGGGCATCATAACCCGTCCAGTGGTAAACCACTAGGACACTTTGCAAGTTCTTGTACCCAGGAACACAATTCATCATGGGCTATGCATGAATATATCCCAAAAGGTGGAACAAGTTGTCACAAGTTATTACAAAACATGCTCGATGGCATGACAGATAAAGGAGTTTTGGCTACCCTATTACAAGAAGTTTTCAAGGCGGCCCCAATTGCATAATTGTTTTTAAAGTATCGGCACACAATAGCCAGTAAGCCAGCGACCGGTTTAAGACGCTTCATCTGGACGGCTTGATGGTTGAGGGTTAGTTGGTGTCGGCACTTCTTCATCCCCCCCTGTCGTTGGAAATCAACCGTTGACCAATCGATTCCAGTTAAAGCTTGAAATACTGCCTCTTCATGGATAAGACTGGATGGGTTAATATCAGGAGCGTAAGTATGATTACGAATCAGAGGCACAAGTTCTTCAACTTCATGGATTTCGGCAGGCTGTCTTTTCCCTTCAGCGTCATAAGCCGGTTGAAAATGAGACAAGTCTATGTCTTCGGCGAGCTTGCTGGCTATTGGCCGCATCTCTTTGGTCAGTCTCCGGAGATCATCATTGTCGAAGTCTGAACCGTCCTCCTTTACGCCTGGGTATCCTTTGATGATATCCTCCGCTTCAAGGTCTGGAATCCAGGCCTTGGCTTGAATAAGGGCGGTTAAAGCTCTTACTCTTGCAGCTGCCTTCTTCAATTCGACAATCCGGGCTAGTAACATGGCCAGCTTCTCAAGTGTTTCCTTTATCAGGGTTGGTGCCGGTTTGTTGTAAGCCGCCGTGCAAATAGCCTGCTGAGACCCAGAGTATAACTATTCAATCAAAGTATACGCCGCTTTGAGCTTCATCCGCATGTCTGTACCAAGATGAGCAATCCGAGTGCCTGTCAAGGTTTTATGTCAACATTCTGGTTAATTATAAGGTTCATTGAATTGCGCAAAACACATAAGGAGATACTTACCAAAGATAGCAGAAGTCATAGCATTGATTTGCCGTTTCAAGCCATCTAGTTCATCTACAATTGGTTTCAGGGCTGCCTCGGCGTCTTCAGCTCTTTTTGTTAAACCGGATTGTTTGGTTTCCCAGTCAGCACGATCTTTGTTGAAAGATTCTTTCAGCTTTTCCATTGCGGCCAGGGCTTGGGTCAGCTCCTCTTTGGCTTTTGCGGCTTCTACCTGTTGTGACTTCACATTCTCTTGCAAGTCAGCGTTTCGGGCATCTCTATTCCTCAATTCAGCCTACAACATTGAAGATATATCAAACAACAGGATATATATATATATATATATATGTTCTAAGTACAAAGCATATAACAAGTTATGCACTTCGTACTTGGGGGCTAATGCCTACTTGCTCTAAATTACTACATTTTATACAAGTCTCCAGAATAATGCAAGCATTATCCTTGACACTTGGGGGCTAATGTACGTCTGTTCAAAAACGGATGCATGGATTAAAACCCGGATTAACTTGCCAAGTTAAACCGGCCTTTGGGGGCTACGCTGCGGAAAGCTATCTAATTGTTAAAGGATGCGTCTTGGTTCTTATTAGAGGCCTAACATTTTGAGGATCAATGACGAGAAACTTAAAGTGCTACAAAGACCCGGTTTATGATTAACATCATAAAACGGCCCTTGGGGGCTACTTGGGCTAGTATTTCAACTTTGAATCAACAAACAAAGGGAGGTAAAAAATACCTCATATCACTCCTTCATCAAATTCACCAAACTGGCTTCATAGTCCCGGTTTGAGTGAAGATGGTTCAAGAAGCCAGAGTGAAGCTCTTCAGCGTTGAGATGAGCATAACTTGATAAATCGCTACTCCATTTGCCTTTTTCCCTGGCAGCCCGCTCTTCTTTGGCACTATGTTGAGCCAAGATTACGGGATGGACAGGAGAGCTATGGCCCATTCCAGTAATGATAACATCGTCCCCTTGGCCTTCAGTGTTTTTGGCTGGTGATAATGGAGTCTCAGCATCTCTCACCGGACTAGCCCGGTTTGGCTCTACCGGTTCAGTATCAGGCGTGGCAGGTTCAGCGTCTGTTGGTTCATCAGTGTTTTGGCCTTGAAGGGGCGGGTCATCAGAGGCGGCTTCAGGATGAGGGCCCTCCGGTTCACAAGTTTGGTCCGGTTCACCTCTTGGTTCTTGTTCAAAAGTGGCTGGGTCTTCGGGCGGATTGTTGACCTGAGCTTTCTTGTTGGGTCTGGCTTTGGCTCTGCAGACAAAATTAAAAGAGGGTTAACATTTTATTCCAGATTTACAACACATTGAAAGGAAAAGTTTTAAAGCTTACCCAGCCACAGTTTTCAGAGGGGGAGTTGAGTTGATGTCGATTCGCCAGAGGATGAGGGAGGTGTCACCTGATAATTTGAATCGGATGGATTAAGAGGTTGTCTGAAATAACCTGCCTTGGGGTAAGAATTGTCAGGAGTAGGAGAGACCTCAGACCGGCGCTTCCGAACCGGGGTGTCAGGTAAACCAGTTGAAGTAACCTGTTGTCCACTGTGCCGGGTTGTCCGGCGAGCTTCATGCTGCTGAGTCTTCAAAATAAATGTTGGATCCAAATGAGCAAGAGGATGAGAAAAGCTTACTTTTTGGACTGCTTGATGGGTTTTTTGTGTTGGCTTAGAGTCTGAACCGGAGGAAAGGTAATTACCTCTACATCATCAGCTTGGCTGCCTTCTGCGTCCTCCTGAGGAAGATCATTGTTAATGAGATGCATAAAAGGGAGCCAAGTGAGTGAAGTTCTACCTCAACTTCCGGATCATCAGCATCATCATCAAGTTCCATGTTGATTCGGTCAGCCGTTTTCCGTTTCGACGTCCGTTTGACGGCTTTGGTTTTGGGGCGAGATGGTTTGACCGCTTTATTCCCGGTTGGCTTTACTGCTTTCTCTACGAATTTCCGTTTCCAGAAGGGATCATCACCCTATACATACACACACAGAAGAAGGATTACAAGTTGAACAAATTAAAGATATCAAAGATGAAAAGGAAGTAAAGTGCTTACAGCAGGCGGTTTGTTCTTGGTATAGAAGGGGTTCAGGCCAGTTTGACTACAGACTAATTCCGATTCATTCAAAATTTTCTTTACACCTTCAGTGACTTCTTCATCGGTCACCTGAATGTTGCAATGGCGTTGAGGGTCTTCAACATCACAGGTGTACTCGCACATTAAACCGGGGTGCCGGCTTAGCGGCAAGGTACTCCAAGATATCCAACAGCGCACAAAATCAACGCCTGTTAAACCGTTGGCCATAAAAGCCCGGTGTTTGGCAAGTTGAGGGGCATATTTGGCCGTTTTTGTGGAACTTAAGCGCTGCGGCATTGGATGGGTGTTGGAAAGCCGGTGATCATGAAAGCCTGGGAGGGGATTTTCATCTTCAGGAGAAGTGTCTCTGCAGTAAAACCAAGTATGGTTCCATTCCTTAGGGTGGCTGTGCAGTTTGGCATGAGGAAATTCAACTTCCTTCCGCTTCTGAATGGAGACACCACCAAGTTCAGTGTTGGGGCCATTTACAAATTCTGTGCGCCGGTTCAAATGAAAGAAATCCCGGAACAGCTCCACAGTTGGTTCTTCCTGTAAGTACACTTCACAGAAGACCTGGAAGTTGCATAGATTGGATACTGAGTTGGGCCAGATGTCTTGAGGATGGAGTTGGAAACTGGCAAGCACATCTCGGTAAAACTTTGACCCTGGTGGTTTGAAGCCACGGCCTATGTGGTCAACAAAGATCACCACCTCACCCTGCCTCGGGGTCGGAGGATTTTCTGCTCTTGGAACTCACCATTTAATTTCAGTCTTCTTAGGCAAAGTACCAATGCTAACCATATCGTTCAATTGTTCCTCAGTGACCCGGGAACGAGCCCAGTTGCAAGCGGTAAATTGCTTGGCCATTGTAGAGCAAAAAGGCTGTGGAAGAAACGTCGGTTTACAAATCACTCAGGATGACATACAAGGATGTAATGATATCAACATATACTGGTACATAAGATTGCGTAAACCGGAGACTGATATAATAGTGAAGGACAAGGTCATATCAAGGATATAAGCATATTGCTAAACCGGAGTTGGCAATTCTATACCAGAATTTATTAAATAAAGGCTATAAGAGGAAGTACATTGGCTGTTCAACAAGGGGACTAATGGTGTATACCGGATTATCATTCTTGCAAAGTTAAACCGCCTATATTGGTGTGAGGAGTACAGATCTAAAAATACCGAAGTAAGGGGAAACAGATTTCACAGAGTTATATGAAAATTTCAGATCTAAAGTATGACAGAAATTGGAATATATTCAGGTTCAAGCTTCAGGTATTTAAACAATTCAGCAGATTCAGATAAGTTGTTCTTGATATAAAGAGGGAGTCTAATGAGGAGAATACGATTATGGCTACGGTCGCGCAAGGATAACAGGTCCAACCTAGCCTGGGATGCTACAAAGAAGAAAAGAGAAGAACAACACTAAGTTTTTCGATGAACTCCCACGAACAGTGAAACCCTAAAAAACAAGATCTAGGGTGGAAGTAAAAAGGGTTACCAGTGTCACAGGAACGGCGGAGAGATGCCGCAGTATTCTGGTGCATTCAGGGTGATGCAGCGGCCAGGGTCGGAGCAGAGGCGACGGTCGATGGTGGCGGCGGAGGTCTGTAGGTTGACCAGCGCAAGGAAGACGACGCGAAGAGGCACGAGGGGGAAAAGGTGAAAATGACCCCTCGGTCTTATTTATGAAGGAAAGGGATAGGTGTCAGGCATGAAAAACGAGGAGCCAAAACTTGGAAGTGAGGCGGAGTTGTCGCCTCGATTGTCGGAGGCCCATTAATGAAGATGTGTCATACGGAGTTTCACAGATGACGTCACGACGGTTTACCACGATCCGAGAAGATGACATCATAGTAATTTATCAAAGTATGAGAAGATGTGGAAGACGAAGTTTTTTACTAAGGATTGACATGAAACCTGTTCAAATCAATCTGGGGCCTAATGTTGGGGATATTATTATTGGGCGTAAACCGGCCAGGAAAGGCCGGGTTAACTTCATCCGTAGTGGATTATGCTTGAAGCCCATGTAAACAGAAGAGGAAAGGCCCAGGGCCCAGAAACCGGTTTAAAGCCTGTAGCCGTGAACCGGAATTAGTATGTAACTTGCGTTGTAAGATAGAAAGAGTGGAGACCGAACCGGACACGTTTATGAGCCGGTTGCGGGACTCTGTAAACTGACAGGCGCCACCCATGTATATAAGGGGACGACCCGACAGCGGTTCAGGGGGAGACAATAACTCGAGAGCCAAACAAAGCGGATTCGCTCCCTGGCCTTCGAAACCCAAGCAATACCAATCACAACTAGACGTAGGCTTTTACCTTCATCGAAGGGGCCGAACTAGTATAAACTCTCTGTGTCCCCTTGTCCGGTTAAACCCCTTTAAGCTAACCCGTTGCGATGGCTCCACGACTAAGTCCTTTCACGAGTTCATCTGCCGTGACAAACCCACGACAATTTCTGAGTCGACGCATTCAGCCGCTCCAAGCTCGTGACCACCCAATGTGGTTGTACTCGGGCATTGAGGACAGCACTCGGATACACCCGGAGAAAGTCAGCAAGGAGACGGTGGAGCTGTGGTTACAAGGCATCAGTGGGAATAAGGACAACCCCAGGGGGTCCAGAAGGGTTCCTCCACTCGACAACACCACTGGGCCCGACAAGGTTCAATTCTTTCCTTCCGAGTGTATTTTTCTCTAATATGTGTTAGCTTTTGAAACTGATTAATATCCACTCGACTCTATCCTTTGCAGACCTTTACTGAATTGTACTCGATGCCCAACGGAGAGCAAGAGCAGAAGGGAGAGGCGAGCGGGGGTGATAGCGGCGACTGGCACTCTGACGGAGGGGGAGACAAGGAGAACGAGGACTCGAGAAGTGGCGAGGAGGTCGACTCTCCGCCTCGCACAGAGAGGCGCTCCAAACAGAGGCAGGATCCAGCAAGCATTCGAGGCAAAACGACTCCTCCGACTGGACAATCTTTAAAGCGTACTCAGACGTCTTCTCCTATGCCGACTGAAAAAGCTCCTAAGCAGCCCCAAGTTGTGATGTCAAAACCCGGGAAGGCTTTTCCCAAGATTAAAGTGTCTGTCCCCATCGCTTCTGGGTAATTATTGAGCCCAACTCTTCAAACTTTGGTCGACTCACTTTCTTGTTTTGACCGAGTGAATTCTGAATTTTGTAGTGCTGCCTCTGGGACTTCTATTTACCGAGATGACGAAGATGAAGAGATGGAAGACGTGGCCACCTCTCATGCGGGTAAAACTCTTTGCCCTTCTGTCATTATTTAATCTGCTCTTTTGCCGGTCGAGTGAACTTCTGTGAACGATTGCTTTGCAGCTCCGCCCAATGTCATTGAGCTTCCGGATGATGAGGAAGACGTGCCGCAGAAGACCATGGGAAGGAGGGGCAAGGCTTCGAGCAAGAAGTCATCCGCTGGCCAAACGTCTCAGTCGGTGTTGGTGACGGAGCCAGTGGTTCAACTGGGTGAAGATGCGAACCGGACCTCTGTCACCTTTGCTATTCTAGTATCGAGTGAACACCCTTCATCGTCGACCGTGCCCATCCCTGCTTCATCTATTCAACGTCACGCCTCGGATCCTTAGGATGCTGCGACTGAACCGACGACTCCGTTCTTCACCACCCATCACGTCCCGGAGGACCAGGCAAGCGCCGCAGCAGAAGCTATACGCCAAGCGGGCCTGACGATGGAGCGGGTGAAGACCGTGCACGAGAATAGTCAATCTGCTTATGATGCCAGTGCAGCCCTCCGAGCCAATGTCTAGGTAAGTTGGTTTTCGACTGAACTTCTATCTTGTCGCTTGTTCTGTTAGGATATGCTTCCCAAAAAAACTATTCTTTGTGCGTCCATCTGTTAGTCTGCTCTTTGCATTTGCACACCCACTGGGTGTTTTGATTTACATCGAATACTTTTTCCCAGTTGAGTCGACTAGGTTGTGTCGATTGTAGTTTTTGGACTAGTGGGGGCACACAAAGAGCACCCACTAGGTGTAGTCCCCGAGGCCGCCGTCGAATGTGTGATTCGGCGGGGGCCTTGATAAAAATATCTTCTCCTTCAGTTCTTCCACTCGGCCTGGGCGGACCATGTCGAGTGGAACCTGAACCAGTGGGGGCACGCATAGTGCACCCACTGGGTGTAGTCCCCGAGACCGCGATCGACTGCGGGCAGTCGGTTGGGTTCTGAGAATGACTATTGCTATCCGTTTTTTCTTTCCACTCAATCTGGGTGGACCATGTCGAGTGGAATCTAAACCAGTGGGGGCACGCTAAATGCACCCACTGGGTGTAGTCCCCGAGACTACTGTTGAATGTGTGATTCTGAAGTGTTCTTAGAGTTCTTTTCACTCGGAAGCAAATAATCGTTGATCCTATCCATTGATGTATCTTTTTGCTGACTGCAGAAAACTTGTGAGCTTATCTCCAAGTTTGCCGAATTTGAGGAGAAGCAGAGACAGCTCAACCTTGACTTGGAGCTGGCGAATCAGAATTTGAAGAAGGCTAAAGACGAAGTAGCTGGTACGGAAGGTAGCGACCTATCGACTGTTTATCTTGACCATCTCTCAAGTTATCTCTTCGTTCTTCTCCCTGACCCGAGTGCACATTCTTCAGAGAAAATGAAGGAAGCTCTGGTACAAAAGGACCTTGACCTTGCAGCTGCTCACAAGGAGGCTCAGGAGAAGACAAGACTCACCGACAAGAAGTTGGCTTCAGTCGGGGCACTGGAGGAAGACAATGCCATGCTATAAGCATCCCTCACCAAAGCTAACAAAGAAGTGACCCATCTGAAGAAAGACAAAGTTGCTTTGAACAAGAAGATTGAAGGCATTTCTTGTAAGAGAAATGACCTGGAGGCTTATCTGGGAGCACTCGCCAAGAAGTTGTTCCTTATGCTCGAAGGTATTTTTCCTTATCCGATTGTTTAGCCATCGTCGATTCACCATAAAACCGTCGACTCATTATCTCTTTGTGTTTGTAGAATTCTATCAAAACTTTGACGAAGAAACTGGGCGGATCGAGATAGGCCTAGATCCCATCCTTTCCCCTGTCGGTGATGAAGCTGCCATGAATGTGCTCCGACTGGAATCCCACGTCGCCAGTGTTACGGACTACCTTGCATGTCTGAAGGTTGCGGTGTCGTGGATTGACTCAGCGCTTTAGCCACGGGAGACGCTCCAGAATGACCTCGAGTCTTTGATGACTCAACTCAATGAGGTCCCTGTCCGATTGTAGGAATGAAAGAAGTCATCTGCTCGCTGCGGTGCTGACGTAGCTCTGTCGCTAGTTCGAGTCCACTGCAAGGAGGCCAAGGAGGAAAAGCTAGCAGTGATCAAGGTTGCCAATACTAGGAGACATGACTTCCGGTCCTTCATGGAGACCTTCATGGCTGCCGCCACACGAATTGCAGATGGAATCAACCTGGACGAGTTCGTCGAGCCTTCCAGTCCTCCATCTGCGGAGTAAACGAACTTCTATAATCCGATTGAATTTGCCTCGGTATGCCGAGTGGTCTTGTAACTGTTTAAACTCTTTCGGGCCTGATGCCCGAGTCCTTCGAACTGTGGTCTGGAACCTCTTAGGTTTTATCTAAACTTGGTTGCTTTTGAATCTCTTGGCTTTGATTCTTCAATCTGTATTGCTACTGACTTTGTGGTGTAGCTCAGTCGAATGGATCATAGACAAGGGCATCCAATGCCGTCCATGACCTGCTCGTTATCTTTTTTGCAGATAAGGATGGAGCGGACGTTGTATTTGTGTCAAAGCTCCAAGGATAAGGTTGTGGTTGACCTGAACCTCATCATCCTTGCGGATAAGGATGGAGCGGACATTGTATTTGTGTTGTAGCTCCGATAATAAGGCCGTAGTCGACCTGCACCTCATCGTCCTTGTGGACAAGGATAGAGCGTGTTTAAAACTTAGGCGAGTGCGAGACTGCAGCTAAGCCCCTGAGTGTGAGGGTTGCACTCCACTCGGTAGGATTTTTTATAAACTTAGGCGAGTACTGGACTGCAACTAAGCACCTGAGTGGGAGGGTTGCTCACTACCCGGTAGGATTTTTTTAAACTTAGGCGAGTACTAGACTGCAGCTAAGCCCCCGAGTGGGAGGTTGCTCACCACTCTATAGGATTTTTGAAACTTAGGAGAGTACTGGACTATAGCTAAGCCCCCGAGTGGGAGGGTTGCTCACCACTCGGTAGGATTTTTGAAAATTAGGCGAGTATTGGACTGCAGGTAAGCCCCCGAGTGGGAGGGTTGCTCACCACTCGGTAGGATTTTTTTATTAACTTAGGCGAGTACTAGACTGCAGCTAAGCCCCCGAGTGGGAGGGTTGCTCACCACTCGGTAGGATTTTTTTTAAGCTTAGGCGAGTACTGGACTGCAGCTAAGCCCCCGAGTGGGAGGGTTGCTCACCACTCGGTAGGATTTTTTTATAAACTTAGGCGAGTATTGGACTGCAGCTAAGCCCCCGAGTGGGAGGGTTGCTCACCACTCGGTAGGATTTTTTTAAACTTAGGCGAGTACTAGACTGCAGCTAAGCCCCCGAGTAGGAGGGTTGCTCACCACTCGGTATGATTTTTTAAAGTTATGCGAGTACTGGACTGTAGCTAAGCCCCCGAGTGGGACGCATGCTCTCCACTCGGAAGGATTTTTGAAACTTAGGTGAATCAGGTTCGCAGCTGAGCCCCTGAGTGAGCGGATTGCCCCTCACTCAGTGGGATTTTGCTTTTTGAAACTTAGGCGAATCGGATTCGCGACTAAGCCACCCAATGGGGGATTTTGGACACATGTATAAGTAATAACAATCATTTAGGAGGTTGCAAAACCATGTCTTTGATTAAACAAATTGAAAGGTACTTCTTATTACATCTCGACGGCCTTAATGCTTAAGTGTTAAAGTGGCGGAGAAGCTCTGCATTCCAAGCGCGTGGCTCGTCCTTCTTGTGCTCCACATCGTACATGTGGTATGCTCCATTGTGTTGCACTTTGGTGATGATGAAAGGGCCCTCCCAAACGGGAGCCAGCTTGTGTGGTCGTTGCTGATCCACTCGGAGAACCAGGTCCCCTTCCTGAAACGCTCGACCCCTGACGTTTTTGGCGTGGAACCGACGAAGGTCTTGTTGATAGATGGTCGACCGGATCAGGGCCATTTCTCTTTCCTCTTCCAGAAGGCCAACATCATCTTGCTGGGCTTGCTCTGCTTCTGCCTCTGAGAAGAGTTCCACTCGCGGGGCATTATGGAGTAAATCAGTCGCTAGCACGGCCTCGGCTCCATAAACCAGGAAGAAGGGAGTCTGGCCAGTTGACCGATTTGGCGCTGCCCTCAGGCCCCATAGTACTAATGGTAACTCATCTACCCAGGCACCGGCTACATGCTTGAGGTATCACATTAATCTGGGCTTCAACCCTCGGAGGATCAAACCATTTGCTCTTTCTGCTTGTCCGTTCGACTATGGGTGAGCAACTGAAGCATAGTCGACCCGAGTGCCTTGGGAAGCACAGAAAGCTCTGAACTCATCTGAATCAAAATTTGAACCATTGTCTGTTATGATGCTATGTGGGACTCCAAATCTCAATGTTATCCCTCTGATGAAGCTGACAGCAGTGCCTGAATTGAGGTTCTTGATGGGCTTGGCTTCAATCCATTTAGTGAACTTGTCGACTGCAACAAGCAGGTGAGTGAAACCACTTCTGCCAGTCCTCAAGGGTCCAACCATATCCAACCCCCAAACGGCAAATGGCCAGACGAGTGGGATGGTCTTCAAGGCTGAAGCGGGCTTGTGTGACATGTTGGAGTAGAACTGACAACCCTCACACTTGTCGTTTATTTCCTTTGTCATTTCATTTGCTCGCGGCCAGTAAAAACCTGCTCGGTATGCTTTGGCCACTATTGTCCGTGAGGACGCATGGTGACCATAGGTCCCTGAGTGGATATCATCGAGAATCATTCGACCTTCTTCTGGGGTATGCATCGTTGAGCAACTCCAGTCACACTTTCTCTGTACAGTCGACCGCTTATCATGGTGAAGGCGTTGGATCGACGGACGATCTGTCGTGCTTCATCTTCGTCTTTCGGCAGTTCATTCCTGAGAATATATGCGATGTACGGTACAGTCCAATCAGGAATGACGACCAAAACTTCCATGACTAGGTCGACCACAGCTAGGATTTCAACTTCAGTCGGATCAGTGGAACTCTTAGGTTGCGGGGGCTCTTCTGTGAAGGGATCTTCTTGAACTGATGGTGTGTGAAGGTGTTCCAAAAACACATTGCTGGGAATAGGCTCTCGCTTGGAACCTATCTTTTGCAGGTCATCTGCTGCCTGGTTCTTCAGTCGGAGAATGTGGTGGAGCTCTAGACCTTCAAACTTATTTTCTAATTTTCTTACTGCATTGCAATAACCAGTCATGGCTGGGCTTCTGACATCCCACTCTTTCATCACTTGATTGACTAGAAAATCTGAATCGCCGTAGACCATTAGGCGACGGACGCCGAGTGAAATGGCCATTCGTAATCCGTACAGCAGTGCTTCATATTCAACTTCATTGTTGGACGAATCAAAGTGAATGTGAAGGACATAACTGAGTTTATCACCTTGCGGGGATACCAAAACTACTCCAGCACTAGAACCATTCAACATCTTGGATCCATCAAAAAACATAGTCTAATGTTCCGAGTGGACTTGATTCGGTTGATGTTGTTCAATCCACTCGACAAGGAAATCTGCTATTGCCTGGGACATGATTGCTTTCTTTGCCTCAAACTTGATATCCAACGGAAGGAGTTCAGTCGCCCACTTTGCCACTCGACCAGTTGCGTCTCTGTTGTTCAGAATTTCTGACAATGGAGCATGGCTGACGACTGTGTCGGATGTGGGGTTCCGGCAAACCCTTACGGTTCGAACACTAGGGTGCGTGCGAAATCTTTCCCTCCTACCGATCTACGCTCTAGCTCACTAAGATCTTGCGGACGAACCCAATGAACTCACAACACAGAAAGACACGGGGTTTATACTGGTTCGGGCCACCGTTGTGGTGTAATACCCTACTCCAGTGTGGTGGTGGTGGATTGCCTCTTGGGATGATGATGAGCAATACAAGGGGAGAACAACCTCCTGAGGTTGAGGTTTTCTTGTGCTTTCGGACTTGTGTGTATCTCTGGGTCTGATGAGATCTCTAGGTCTGATCCTTCCCCGGTCCTCTCTGCTCTTCTCTACTGTGGTGACTAGTCCTATTTATAGAGGCCCTGGTCCTGTTCCCAAATATTGAGCGGGAAGGGAGCCAACAATGGCGGACAAATTTGAAGGGGGACAGCTAGTACAAGCTATCTTGACAAAAGGTAGTCTGCGCCTGTGAAAGGCTCTGGGGTGACGCCGTCTTGTGCTCCAAGATGACCTCCATCTTGCAGTCCATGGTCTTGATCTTGTTGCACCGAAATAGAAACCTTTGCCTGATGCCTCGGTACTCCGCGGCTGCGCTTGCCCCCTTTGCACCAAATAGGAAACAAGGACGCTGCGCGCGCTGGCGCCCGCCTGGTGTCGATCGTCATGGCTCACGTCACGAGAGCCTCTGAGGTTCGCCTCGCCTTGATATCTCCGCCCCTCGTGAGCCTGCCTGACTAGGCCGCTCGGGAGGAGGTCTTGCATCGTCCGCCTCGCGAGGGTCTTGGATGCTTTGTTGATGAAGATGGGCCATACGGCCTGCTGGCTCCGCCATGCCGCGGGCCGCAGGCAGGCAAGTCTGGGGACCCCCATTCCCAGAACGCCGACAATAGCCCCCGGGCCCAAGGTGCGCTCGGGCTTGTCTTCGCGGCGAAGCCAAGGGTCATGTTCGGAGCACCGCGGGCCCCAAAAGCCTGCGGCCTCGGTTGACGCGTGGCGGTCCATAGGTCGTGGGCGTCTCCGCTTCCCCTTGCTGCCCTTGAATCCACCTGGCTATGCGGCCCCGCTTCTTGCACAATTATTCTTCCCTCTCCGTGCCCAACTCTTCCAATCTCCCTGCTCCTTCGCCGTCCTGCTCCGCCTTCCCAATCCAACTTGCGCTCCGCCCGCTTCACCGCCATGGCACCGAAACAGGCCGAGAAGGGGAAGAAACCCTTGTCCTCGCCAACTGCGCCTCCATCCTTCGAGTCGGTGCTCGGCCGGCCTCGGGTGCTCAACGACGAGGCCATGGGCAAGGTGCGCCCCATGCTCGCCTCCAGCTTCAACGACTGGGGAGAGACGCCGGCCTGGCCTGTGTCTTGCTCCAGCATGGCTCGGGCAGTCACCGAGGTTCCGATCTTCATTGACGCCCTCTGGACTGGCCTGCTTCCTCCCTTCTCCGCCTTCTTCAACGCGGTGCTTAAGCACTATCAGATCCACATGCTCCATCTCGACCCTCAATCTGTGACCCTTCTTGCCATCTTTGCTTTCGTGTGTGAGGCCATGGTGGGCATCACCCACTCCGTGGCACTCCTCCGCCACTTCTTCTCGCTGCATCTCACCGGTGCCCGGCAGAGCTCAGGGTGTGTGGGCTTCCAGGCCGTGGCTGCGACAGGGGGCATGGGGATCAACTTCGAGCTCCCTTCATCCGCGAGCGAGTTCCGCACACGATGTGTGTTTGTTGATGCTGGCGTGCTCAACCCTCAGCTCCAAGCTCAGGTGGGGCCTGTGATGACCCACAAGTATAGGGGATCTATCGTAGTCCTTTCGATAAGTAAGAGTGTCGAACCCAAGGAGGAGCAGAAGGAAATGATAAGCGGTTTCCAGCAAGGTATTCTCTGCAAGTACTGAAATAAGTGGTAACAGATAGTTTTGTGATAGGATAATTTGTAATGAGAAACAAGTAACAAAATTAAATAAAGTGCAGCAAGGTGGCCCAATCCTTTTTGTAGAAAAGTACAAGCCTGGACAAACTCTTATATGGAGAAAAGCGCTCCCGAGGACACATGTGAATATCATCAAGCTAGTTTTCATCACGTTCATATGATTCGCGTTCTGTACTTTGATAATTTGGTATGTGGGTGGACCGGTGCTCGGGTACTGTCCTTACTTGGACAAGCATCCCACTTATGATTAACCTCTATTGCAAGCATCCGCAACTACAACAAAAGTATTAAGGTAAACCTAACCATAGCATGAAACATATGGATCCAAATCAGCCCCTTACGAAGCAACGCATAAACTACAGTTTAAGCTTCTGTCACTCTAACAACCCATCATCTACTTATTACTTCCCAATGCCTTCCTCTAGGCCCAAATAAGGGTGAAGTGTTATGTAGTCGACGTTCACATAACACCACTAAAGGGGAGACAGCATACATCTCATCAAAATATCGAACGAATACCAAATTCACACGACTACCAATAGCAAGACTTCTCCCATGTCCTTAGGAACAAACGTAACTACTCACAAAGCATATTCATGTTCATAATTAGAGGGGTATTAATATGCATATAGGAACTGAACATATGATCTTCCACCAAATAAACCAAGTAGCATCAACTACAAGGAGTAATTAACACTCCTAGCAACCTACTAGTACCAATCCCGGACTTGGAGACAAGAATTGGATGCAAGAGATGAACTAGGGTTTTGAGAGGAGATGGTGCTGGTGAAGATGTTGATGGAGATTGCCCTCTCCCGATGAGAGGAACGTTGGTGATGACGATGGCGATGATTTCCCCCTCCCGGAGGGAAGTTTCCCCGGCAGAACAGCTCCGCCAGAGCCCTAGATTGGTTCCGCCAAGGTTCCGCCTCATGGCGGCGGAGTTCCGTCTGAGAAGATGGCTTATGATTTTTTCCCATCGAAAGACTTCATATAGCAGAAGATGGCCACCGGAGGGCCACCAGGGGGCCCACGAGGTAGGGGGCGCGCCCCCACCCTCGTGGGCAGGGTGTGGCCCCTCTGGTGAACTTGCGCTCAATATTTATTATATATTCCGAAAACGTCTTCCGTGAAGTTTCAGGACTTTTGGAGCAGTGCAGAATAGGTCTCTAATATTTGCTCCTTTTCCAGCCCAGAATGCCAGCTGCCGGCATTCTCCCTCTTTATGTAAACCTTGTAAAATAAGGGAGAATAGGCATAATTATTGTGATATAATGTGTAATAACAGCCCATAATGCAATAAATATCGATATAAAAGCATGATGCAAAATGGATGTATCAACTCCCCCAAGCTTAGACCTCGCTTGTCCTCAAGCGAAAGCCGTGTCGGTGTCAAAACCGGCGGATCTCGGGTAGGGGGTCCCGAACTGTGCGTCTAGGCCGGATGGTAACAGGAGGCAGGGGACACGAAGTTTTAGCCAGGTTCGGGCCCTCTTGATGGAGGTAAAACCCTACATCCTGCTTGATTAATGTTGATGATATGGGTAGTAAAAGAGTAGACCTACCACGAGATCAGAGAGGCTAAACCCTAGAAGCTAGCCTATGGTATGATTGTATGTTGTGATTGTTGTCCTACGGACTAAAACCCTTCGGTTTATATAGACACCGGAGAGGGTTAGGGTTACACAAGGTCGGTTACAAAGGAGGAGATATCCATATACGTATTGCCTAGCTTGCCTTCCACGCCAAGTAGAGTCCCACCCGGACACGAGATGAAGTCTTCAATCTTGTATCTTCATAGTCTAACAGTCCGACTAATGGAGATAGTCCGGCTGTCCGGAGACCCCCTAATCCAGGACTCCCTCAGTAGCCCCTGAACCAGGCTTCAATGACGATGAGTCCGGCGCGCAGTATTATCTTCGGCATTGCAAGGCGGGTTCCTTCTCCGAATACATCACAAAAGAATTTGAATATGAGGATAGTGTCCGACCCTGCAAAACAAGTTCCACATTCCACCACAGAGAGAATAATTTTTTCGCAGATCTAATTTGCTGGCTTGTTTTGGCAGCATGACGTTATGTCATGGCCCGATGATTATTCGAACCGTTTCTTTTAACCAGCTCCACACATAACGCGAGGTGGTTTCTTGACACGTCTTGCCGAAGCGGAGATCATGTTCCCCCAATTACGGGTTTCTCATTAATGCGGTCGTAGGTAACCCAACCGTGTCTAGGACTCCTAGATTATAGGCAAGTCCCAAACGGCTATGGAGAGGACGCTTGATATTCACCGTCTTTATAAGGGGTCAAGGTTTTCGCTTTTTTCCTCTCGTACTCAATCGAACCCTTCCCCCGCCTCGAGTTCTAACACCCAAAGCCCAGGTTAGGTGCTCCGGATCTTCAATCATGTCTGGATCCAGCCTTCAAGGCCGATGGACGCCCTCCTCCGTTACGGAAGAGGACATTAAGAAGTTGAGGGAGGCTAGATACCTGACCATCGAGGTTTCGCATCGGCTTCCTGCTCGAGGGCAGATCGTCGCTACTCCCGAACCCAACGAGAACGTTGTGTTTGTCTCCCACTTCCTCCGAGGTCTAGGCCTCACTCTGGATCCTTTCGTCAGGGGTTTGATGTTCTATTACGGGCTAGATTTCCACGATCTAGCTCCGGACTCCATTCTTCACATCTCGACATTTATTGTCGTGTGTGAGGCCTTCCTCCGTGTTACCCCTCACTTCGGCCTGTGGCTCAAGACCTTTGAAGTAAAGCCAAAGATGATCGAGGGGCAACATGCAGCGTGCGGAGGTGCATCAATAGGCAAGATGGCAAGAGCTCCATGGCCGAAAGGTTCCTTTCCAGAGGTGTCCAAATTATGGCAACGAGAGTGGTTTTACGTCACGGCTCCCAGAAGTGCCAAGTGGGCGGCTGCCCCCACTTTCCACTCGGGCCCCCCACCACAACTGATGTCATGGATTAGCAGAGGTCTGAGCTGGGGTCCAGCCAAGGACGTGCCTATACTGCGAAGCCGCATCCGAGATCTCTTCGAGGGAGATTTTAATTTGGTTGCGGTAATACAAGTTATGCTAGTTCGTCAAGTCCAGCCTTGCAAACGCCGGCCCCTTCGCTTGTGGGAGTTCAACCCAGAGGGACCACGTGCCATTCAAAGTTTCCTCGGCCTGACGCACGAGGAGATGTACAAGTCATTCTTCGGACCTCAAGTAGAATGTCCGGATATTACCGAGGACGTGGGCCTGAGCAGTAACCGTGCCGCCGAACAAGTAAGAAATTCTCTAGCCGAACACACTGTCTTTTATTCGAAGTTATTTCTGAGAGTTCGCTTTTTGACCAGGACTGGCTAACAAAGGCGAAGATGGTTCGGTGTTTGGCCCACCTCCCTGAGGGTTTGGAAAATCCGGTATTGGAAAAGATGCTCGAGGTCGCACCTTGCCCGGAGCCCTTGAAGGAAGATACCGGGGGGGATAATACGGGTGGATGCGGGCCCCCGTCGCTGCCCGTTCCAACCGAGGGAACGAGCATCACCACGAAGGAGGACGACCGGGGGAGGAAAAGGACTGCTTCCGAGGATCCGGAAGCCGAAGCCTCCAAACGGGAGAAGAAGTCTCCCACAGAGGGTCCTGCCTCGGGGGGTGCTTTTGCCGCACAAAGTCCGCGGGGGGATCAGCCCTCCAACGAGTCGTAAGTGATCCAAAATACTTTAATAGTAAAGGTATGCTATCTTTTTTCTCTGAGAAAATAACCACCGCACATATCTTGCAGTTCGGGCCTTAGCCCCTCTCAAATGAGCTCGTCTTTGGGGGATCTTCTTCCAGAGATGATGGAGAGCGAAACGCCTCCCCCGGACTCCTCCGCTCCAGAAGCGGGCGACCCCGAAGTGTCGTCACGGAGGGCCTCTCCAGATCTGATGAGGCCAGAAGATAATCCCGTAGACCCCCGAAGTCTCCAGTGTCCGGCTCCTGAAGAGAGCATACAAAAGAGTCCGGCACCGTCTGGTGTGCGGTCGGACGTTCTGAGGGAGTTGGTGGGGCGAGCGGCCATCTCATAAGAACACCGTGTGCTGATGGGTACGTTGATGGAGAGAATCTCGTCCGCCGAAAGCGGATTACATGAAGCCTTTATG
The DNA here is from genome assembly GCF_056163025.1 of Triticum urartu. Taxonomy (NCBI): domain Eukaryota; kingdom Viridiplantae; phylum Streptophyta; class Magnoliopsida; order Poales; family Poaceae; genus Triticum; species Triticum urartu. The sequence continues at coordinate 496,718,315 of NC_141875.1, read as the reverse complement.
AGTCTACTGATAGGCTTTGAGGTACGTGAGATAATATGTGATAGTACTGCACATGTTAGGTGTGCCATGTGTAGATAGTAGCCCCTGAGACTCTAGTTGTCGTCGAGAACGGCGGCGAACAGAGCATCATATTCCCAGGCAATAACCAGACTGCCCCTATGTGCAGGTGGTGGAAGCTCCGGTGGCTAGCCGGACTAGTGAGTTTGCCAAATTAAAACGGAAACTGGATGCGGCAGACGCTGACATCGAGCTTGTTAACAAGAGGCTTGACGAGGCACAGGGTAAGTGTTATTATCCGATGAACGCCACATAGTAAGAGTAGCATGACGCCAGTATCTTTAATATGTTGTGACTGCAGATGGAGCTGCCAATGTGGAAGCCTTGCGGGCAGAACTTGCCCGAGCCAAGGAACAAGCGAGGATTAGTAATGCAGCTGCTTTGAAGGCGGCCGAAGAGTTGAAAGCCGAAAAGGCCGCACATTGGGAGAGCCAAGAGAAGATGGCCAAGATGGCCGTAGAATTAAAAGACACTGCCGACCGTTGCCGGGTCCTTGAAAAAGAAAACCGAGCGAAGGCAACGGACCTTGAGAAGGCCGCGGTGGCGGACAAATACACCCGTTCTGCTATGAGAGCGAAGAAGGAGGAGCTGCGGGAAGCCGGGGATATTGCGGCTGGGAAACCCTTCATGTTACGGAGGAAGTTCAGAGATCCACGGTATGCCCCTCTGGATCGGCTGTGGAGTTCGGCAGATGCGTATATGGATTTGGCGGCGAGTGCTGCCGATGCGGCCAAGTACTTCCAAGGCCAGTCAGATCATGAAGTGGACAAGCTGTTTTGGACGCAATTCCACGTTCCAGAGCGTCCGCTTTCATTGACTGACCAGCTAGCCGAATGGGCCGAACTGAATAGGTTGTCCGGACTCGCCATGAGGTCTGTTGTGGATCAGCTATGGCCGGAAAGGCCAAAGCCGAACAGCTATTTCAGCTTAGTGCAGCAGTTCCTTGATGCGGTGCCGCGCATTAATGCGATGAAGAGGCCGGCGTGCATAGAAGGCTCGCGGATGGCCCTTGCCCGTGTTAAAGCATACTAGGCGGAGATGGACGCTACCACTGTTGCGGCGCAGGGTTCGGCCATAGGCCGGGTGGCTGACGAGCACTATTTCGAGGAGGTTCTCGAGGGTGCTCGTTTGATAGAGGCCCAGTGCTCGAAGAATATTATGTTTGAGTGATATGTATTCTCATTGTAAGCACAATGCTTTTATGAAGTTTTTATAAGGTTATGTTTATACTTTTGCCTGAAAGTAGTATGATGCCTCATGTGCGGCCGTTTATGTATACATGTGTATAACCTGAAAGATTGCAGCCGTCGGCTTCAACCCCCACGCATATAATGCGGAGGTGCTCGCAATAAATGCGTGTTCACACTTAACCCAACGTCTTGGTCCTATTAAGGAGGTGATAGCGTAGCGAGCGAGGCAACCAGACTATAATGCTTTAACACTTTCACTTAGCCATAGAAGTTTGACAGTGGGGCTACTAGATAGCCCCTGGTGGCTCCGCACTCTCCCGATCGCGGGGTGCGTACATGCCTGGCCGGAAAACGGCCCTTCGTTAAGGCGGAGGAATCCTAACATTCCGATAGGTCACCGAATGGTTGACCAGTCTCACGCTATATCATGACAGTCAGTTTTCGGCTTTCTCTACCGAGGTGCTCGTCAGGATGAACCAGGGCACAATCGCAGTAGTTCTCCTGGTGCTACCTTAGCCGGTAAAGCGGAACGTAAGGCACCCAAACACAGGAGCCGGGCAAACCCAACATTTGACCAAAGACAATGATTCGGAGCTGATGCATATAAGGCCAAACTCGCGACGCCGAACACTCCCTAAGGTATTCGGTCTTTATGGTATAAACCGGGCCTAAATAGTGCCCTTCATAAGAAGCCCCTAGTGTCTAGGTACGTGCATTATTCTGACATGGCCACATGCCAAGACGTCAGCATCCTTCTCAACTGTGCTGGGAATTCGGTGGATATGTATCAACAAGAGACAGTAAAAAAGGTTTATGCAGGGTCTTAATCTTAAAAGAATCCTTGGAGCGGGTCCCTGCTGCACGTCTGCGCCTGTGTCTCCGTTGTGCCGTATCCTGGGTGTAGCATGATGATCATCTGTAAAAGAGAGGAACTTAGGTGAAAAAGTTGTCGTGCAAAAGGATAGTTTTTAAGGGAACCAAATATAATTCAAGATGAGTAAAAATTGGCACTTGTCTGCGCACGTTGAGCCCCTTGTATAGGGGTGTGACCATTGATCCGGTATGAATTACATATAGCTGTGCCGGACTCGTCTAACCGTGTCCAAGGTCTTGACGACCTGTTAAATGCTTTAGTTGGTGAGGCCGTTTTTAGTGTGCGGCTGCCAAGGCAGCCGCACTCTCTTCGGTGAGCAAAGATCGCTTAATACTTCTGTTTACTGTAATGATGCCAAGTGGACCGGGCATCTTGAGTGTGAGGGAAGCATAGTGCGGTATTGCATTAAAGCGAGCGAAAGCTTCGCGTCCGAGTAGTGCTTGATAGCCACTTTGGAACAGAGCAATGTGGAAGGTTAAATGTTCGCTACGGAAGTTATCGGGGGAGCCGAATATAACTTTTAGTAGCAGGGAGCCCGTGCAATGAGCCCCTGGGCCTGGCGTTACTCCTTTAAAGGTAGTATTGCTATGGCAAATTTTTGTTGGGTTTATCCCCATTTCGCAGATTGTATCCTGATATATCAGGTTTAGACTGCTGCCATCGTGCATCAGGACTCGTGTGAAGTGATATCCGTCAATTATTGGGTCTAATACCAGGGCAGCCCATCCTGTACGCTGGATACTTGCTGAGTAATCACGATGGTCGAAAGTGATCGGTTGAAACGACCAGCGACAGGACTCCGCGGTGATAGGCACTTGGGCATATTTTTCTGGGAGTGCCGTTTTGTTTCTTCCCTTGATCACGTGTAACACGTTTACTGTTTTGACTTCTGGTGGGAATTTCTTTTGCTCCCCAGTGTCTTGCTTGAGAGGCTCATCCTCGTCTTCGCTTGGTGTATCCTCCCCCTTGTGTACGGCATTGAGCTTACCGGACTGCTTGAAGACCCAACATTCTCTGTGGGTATGATTAGCAGGTTTACCAGGGGTGCTATGGATCTGACATATTTGGTCCATAATTTTGTTTAGGCTAGACAGTTCGTCTCTGGCGCCTTAAGAGGGCGGCTTTTGCTGACCTGGCTGAGAGCTTTTGAATCCGGCGTTTACTGTCGTGCTCTTCGTGGTGTCTTCTTTATTCCGGCATTTGTCACTGCTGTTGCGCTGTGATTTCCCGTTTCCATCTCTAACTTCAGATGTACTGGGGTCGCTGGTGCCGCATCTGGCTAGCCAGCTGTCCTCACCCACGCAAAAGCGGGTCATGAGGCTTGTTAATGCTGCCATTGTTCTCGGCTTTTCTTGGCCGAGGTGTCTGGCGAGCCATTCGTCACAGGCGCTATGCTTAAAAGTTGCCAAGGCTTCGGCGTCTGGACAGTCGACAATTTGGTTCTTTTTAGTAAGAAACCTGTTCCAAAGCTTTCGGGCTGACTCTCTGGGCTGTTGAGTTATATGACTCAAATCGTCCGCGTCCGGAGGTCGAACAAAAGTCCCTTGAAAATTTTCCCGAAAAGCGTCTTCCAGCTCTTCCCAGCTTCCAATGGAGTTTTCAGGAAGGCCTTTAAGCCAGTGACGAGCTTGCCCTTTGAGCTTGAGGGGTAAGTACTAGATGGCGTGGAGATCATCTCCTCGAGCCATACGGATATGGAGGATATAATCCTCAATCCAGACCCCAGGGTCTGTTGTTCCATCATATGCCTCTATGTTTACGGGTTTGAATCCCTTTGGAAATTCATGGTCCAGCACCTCATCGGTGAAACATAGGGGGTGTGCGGCACCTCTGTATCTGGGTGTACCGTGTTGTTCGGATGTTTGTTGTGTTATGTTGTATGCTGGGGCGCGCTTGCGTGGTCCATAGATGGATCTGGTTGCGCCGTCCTTTTGGTGCGAGCCCTCGCGTGGATCGCGTATTGGCTTGTGAGTGGCGTTGTTTGCCGCTCGATGTTGGTCGTGAGGTCATCTATCCAGCCAGGTGGTTGTTTTGATTTTTGGTTGTGGGGGGTCTGAGGCCTCCTCATCGAATTCAGGTAGCAACTTCCGCTTTGGGTAGCTCTTGCTGGGGCGATTGTCGCCGTACCTCGCTGCTGTGTTGAGTACTTTACTCCATCTGATTTGGAGTGTGTCTTGCGCAGCCTTGAGCCTTTGCTTCTGCTTTTTCAGACTCCTCGCGGTGGCAACAAGCCTTGGACGGGCATTCTGCTGCTCCGGGTGCCTGTCCAGCGTTATGTCGTCCGGACTATTATCTTTGACAGAATTGGTTTGTTCGGTTTGATTCTCCGTATTGCCGTGGTCCGGCCGTGGTTCGCCCTGCTCCAACGCTGGGTCTGTATGATCGTTATTTCTTCCTAGGCGGGATTTGGGGCGGTGCTTGTACCGCTGTTTTGACTACTTCTTGAGGGAACCAGCCTTCGGTGCGTCCTTCCGTTCCTCGTCGTCGTCTTGTTTTGGTGTGTCCACCATGTATACGTCATATGATGAAGTGGACGTCCAGCGCCCTGTGGGCGGTGGTTCCTTTTCACCTCCCGCATCGTCGTCCATACCGTCGATGTCTTCGGAGTCGAAGTCGAGCATGTCGGTTGAGTCATCGACAGTGGCTATTAAGTGGGTGGTGGGTGGGCGTCGAATTTCTTCGTCATCCGCATCCCAATCCTGTTGAACGTAATCCGACCAGGGCTCTCCTGACAAAGAGAGAGACCTTAGTGAATTCAGAATGTTGCCGAAGGGCGAGTGCTGAAAGATATCCGCGGCGGTGAATTCCATGGTCGGCGCCTTGGAGTCTGGCACCTTGGAGTCACGGGCTGCGCAGAGGGTTATGCTGGTGTTCAGCTCGATCACCGTTGAGACTGCAGCCCCTGAGGCGGTGTCTAACCACCCGTCCTCGATTGGCGCAGTTGGATCCAAACTAAGGGTCGGTGCTGATGTGGGCGCGGCTTCTGGGTTATTGTTCGGCGGCAGAGCTAGGTCATACCCATCGCGACAGTGTGGCACGCCCGGCTGTGGCTCGAATCCGTCGAAGATCAAGTCTCCGCGGATGTCGGCCGTGTAGTTCAAACTTCCAAATCTGACCTGATGGCCAGGGGCGTAGCTTTCAATCTGCTCTAGATGGCCAAGCGAATTAGCCCGCAGTGCAAAGCCGCCAAATACGAAGGTCTGTTCGGGGAGAAAAGTCTCACCCTGGACCACATCGCTATCGATGATAGTAGGAGCCATCAAGCCTAACGGCGACGACACAAAGGAACTCTCAATGAAAGCACCAATGTTGGTGTCAAAACCGGCGGATCTTGGGTAGGGGGTCCCGAACTGTGCGTCTAGGCCGGATGGTAACAGGAGGCAGGGGACACGAAGTTTTAGCCAGGTTCGGGCCCTCTTGATGGAGGTAAAACCCTACGACCTGCTTGATTAATATTGATGATATGGGTAGTACAAGAGTAGATCTACCACAAGATCAGAGAGGCTAAACCCTAGAAGCTAGCCTATGGTATGATTGTATGTTGTGATTGTTGTCCTACGGACTAAAACCCTTCGGTTTATATAGACACCGGAGAGGGTTAGGGTTACACAAGGTCGGTTACAAAGGAGGAGATATCCATATACGTATTGCCTAGCTTGCCTTCCACGCCAAGTAGATTCCCACCCGGACACGAGACGAAGTCTTCAATCTTGTATCTTCATAGTCTAACAGTCCGGCTGTCCGGAGACCCCCTAATCCAGGACTCCCTCAAGCCGAAATCGAAAAATATGTCCACATGTTTAGAGATAGAGGTGTCAATAAAAATAAAATACGGACAAGAGGGCATCATGATCATTCTTAGAACAACAACCTATACAATTCTTGTCATATGATCTCTTATGCTAGAGTAATAATTCAATCACAATTTCAAGTATGAATCGTAAACCTCATTGAAAACTGACAAACTATAATCTCAGTCATTGGAGCAATTGCAATTTATCATAACATAGGAAAGAGTCAATATATAAGAGCTTTTCAGCAAGTCCGCATACTCAATTATCATGTAGTCTTTCACAATTGCTGACACTCACGCAATACTTATGGGTATGGAGTTTTAATTGGACATAGAGAAAGATAGGGGATTATAGTTTTGCCTCCCAACGTTTTACCTCAAGGGTAATGTCAACAATAATAGTTCATGAAAACTCACATCCGATTAGCCATATATACCAGGATCTTTCCAACATACTATACTTGCCAAAGGATAAAATGTGAAAAGGAAGGGTGAAGATCACCATAACTCTTATGCAAAGTAGGAGATAAAAGTAAAAGATAGGCCCTTCGCAGAGGGAAGCAGAGGTTGTCATGTGCTTTTATAGTTGGATGCACAAAATCTTAATGCGAAAGAACGTCACTTTATATTGCCACTTGTGATATGGACCTTTATTATGCAGTCTGTCGCTTTTATTTCTTCCATATCACACGATCGTATAAAGCTTATTTTCTCCCACACTAATAAGTCATACATATTTAGAGAGCAATTTTTATTGCTTGCACCGATGACAACTTACTTGGAGGATCTTACTCAATCCATAGGTAGGTATGGTGGACTCTTATGGCAAAACTGGTTTAAGGGTATTTGGAAGCACAACTAGTATCTCTACTTGGTGCGATGAATTTGGCTAGCATGAGGGGGAAAGGCAAGCTCAACCATGTTGGATGATCCATGACAATATAATTTATCTTAGATGTAAGAAAACATAACCCATTACGTTGTCTTCCTTGTCCAACGTCAACTCTTTAGCATGTCATATTTTAATGAGTGCTCACAATCATAAAAGATGTCCAAGATAGTATATTTATATGTGAAGACCTCTCTTTCTTTGTTACTTCCTATTAATTGCAACGATGACCAAAACTATGTTTTTCAACTCTCAACAACTTTTATTAATCATACTTTTTCTATGTGAGCTCATTACTCTCCATAAGATCCATATGATCTCTTTGTTTCTTTTTGTTTCTTTCTCTTTTATTTTATTAACTTAGGATCATGGAAAAATAATCAAGCCCTTGACTCAACACTAATCTTTATTATATATAGCTCACGGACTCGGTTACATCGAGGGATCATAAAGCAAAACTCAAAACTAGATCATACCATAAACTTTATTCTACTAGATCAAGATATTACCAAAAGGATTGAACTAAGAAAAACGGTAAAGATAAAAGTGATGGTGATATGATACTGGGGCACTCCCCCAAGCTTGGCAGTTGCCAAGGGGAGTGCCCATACCAGATGCTCAATTCTTCTTTGTTGGTGAAGAAGGTGGAGTTGTTGATGATGGATAGTCACACATCGAGCGTAGGAGGGATTCTAACTTGCGGATAATGCCTTTGAGTGCGATGATATGCTCCTCCAACAACATATTTTCACGTGTGAGATACTTATTTTGTATACGAGCTAACTCAATCATCTTGAAAGCTTCTATCTCAGTTGGGTTAAGAAGATTGTGATCAAGTTGAAGGGTGTCTTCTGTTGCCGGAACTTGGTCCTCCGTGGCCTTCTTGATCCTTGCGGGCATCCTTGAAGAGAGTAGGCCAATAAAAACCAGATTGTAATACCTTATGTGCAGTTCTATCTCCAGCATGGTGTCCTCCATAAGCTTCGGAGTGACACTTGCGTAGGATATGTTCATGTTCATGCTCAGGTACACAACGTCTAATAACACCATCTACTCCTTGTTTATAAAGATGTGGGTCATCCCAAAAGTAATGCCTCAAATCATAGAAGAACTTTTTCTTTTGCTGGTATGTGAAACCAGGTGGTATGAATTTAGCAACAATGTAATTAGCATAATCAGCATACCATGGAGCAGTATGAGAAGCATTTATGACATTTAATTGCTCATCAAGAAAGCTATCATCAATAGGTAGTGGGTCATCAAGCACATTTTCTAACCTAGACAAGTTGTCTGCAACAGGGTTCTCAGCTCCCTTTCTATCAACAATATGTAAATCAAATTCTTGTAGCAAGAGAACCCATCTAATAAGTCTAGATTTAGCATCTTTATTTTCCATGAGATATTTAATAGCAACATAATCAGTGTGAATAGTTACTTTAGAATCAACAATATAAGGTCTGAACTTATCACAAGCAAATACAACCGCTAAGAATTCTTTTTCAGTAGTAGCATAATTTCTTTGAGCATTGTCTAGGGTTTTACTAGCATATTGAATAACGTTTAATTTCTTATCAACTCTTTGCCCTAGAACATCACCTACAGCATAATAACTAGCATCACACATAATTTCAAAGGGTAAATATCATCAGATTGCTGAACAATAGGTGCAGAGATCAATGCTTTCTTTAGTATTTCAAGTGCTTCTACACGATCATCATCAAAGACAAATGGTCTATCTTTTTTGTAATAAATTAGTTAGAGGCCGAGAAATTTTTGAGAAGTCCTTAATGAACCTCCTATAAAAACCGGCGTGACCAAGGAAACTTCTTATACCTTTTATGTCCTTGGGACATGGCATCTTTTCAATAGCATCAACCTTGTTTTTATCAACTTCAATACCTCTTTCAGAAACTTTATGCCCCAAGACAATACCTTCATTAACCATAAAGTGACACTTTTCCAATTCAAGACAAGATTAGTTTCTTCACATCTCTACAAAACTCGACCAAGGTTGCTCAAGCAATCGTCAAAAGAAGATCCATAGACGGAAAAATCATCCATGAAAACCTCACAAATCTTTTCACAAAAGTCTGAGAATATAGCCATCATGCATCTTTGAAAGGTAGCAGGTGCATTACATAAACCAAAAGGCATACGTCTATAAGCAAAATTACCAAAAGGGCAAGTAAAAGTAGTCTTTGATTGATCCTTAGCTGACACAAGTATTTGAGAGAAACCAGAATAACCATCTAGAAAGCAAAAATGTGTATGTTTGGATAATCTTTCTAGCATTTGATCAATAAAGGGTAAGGGGTAATGATCCTTTTTAGTGGCCTTATTTAATTTGCGGAAATCAATTACCATCCTATAACATGTAATAATTCTTTGAGGAATCAATTCATCTTTATCATTAGGAACAACAGTAATACCTCCCTTCTTAGGGACACAATGGACATGACTTACCCACTGACTATCAGCAACGGGATAGATTATACCTGCCTCAAGGAGCTTTAGTATTTCCTTTCTTACCACTTCTTTCATTTTAGGATTCAGCCGTCGTTGATGATCACGAACTGGTTTAG